>NW_012152618.1:5418804-5425191 GCF_000956105.1 Propithecus coquereli | reverse complement strand
TATATATCTCTTATATAAGTTATATAAAGAGACTTACTATCCCTTAATATAGGATATTTATACACATATATGCAATTATACAAAGGCACTGCCAGTCTTATTGGTTGTATTTCTGTCCATTGTTAATAATTCTAAAGCACTTGAGAAAAAAGTGGTATCATTCATATAACGCATTCTATTTAAGCTCCTTGTGACCAGAGATGTTGCAATCCCTGTTAGTTGGTTGGTTTTAAAGCACAGCCCATGTAAATGTCTCTATTGGTCAAGTTAGTTAATCATAACATGGGCTGATGAGATTTTGATTTCAATCCTGGTCTTTTCATTTCCCAACATCATTAGCTAAATTCTTTAACAGAATATCACCAATCCACTGTCAAAAACTGAATGCCCAAGCCTGCTGGAAATCTTGGATGTACATTATTTCAAGGTGAAGGATAGATAAAAATAACCACTAGTAGGAACACTGTAAATACACATTGAGCTGAAGGTGATTGGCCAAATATTTATGTGAATTCGTATGTATGAATTGTCTCTGTTAACCTTGCAGGGAAATACAGACATGAAAATGATTGTTATTGTCTCTTTAGCAATTAAAATAGCATGCCAGCTCTAATTTATTATACTGAAATGAAGCAAAATGTTGTCTAGAGTCCACTACTTTTAACTTATTCTCTTGGAAAATCTCTGGTAAGTAAAGCGAATACATTTAACAACATGAGTTTTAAATATTTTCAATGATGCTTTGATCAGAAAATGCCTAGTTTGGTTTAGCTGGCATGAAAAAAATGGCAATTCTTACTAACAGACTAACATTCAGCATAGCTAATTGGTAAAATGGAAAGGTAATTCCTTGCTCCTGATGAAGGGTCCCAATTTTCTTGATAAAGATATTTGCACCATAATTTCACAAATGAAAAATTTATACTTGTAAACTCAGTATCAAAGTTTCCATGGCAATATTTCCTTCGTCTCCTCATACATAACACATTTTTAATTACATGGACCAGCTAACCACAGGATATATTCAGATCGTGTAAAAGAAATTCCTCAAACCGAGTACAGTATGATGCTGGGGTGAGGGGCAGCGATGTACTTTATTCTTGTTCATCTTTTACTTTAAAAAAGGCAACTAAAGGAGACAATAGAATTTTTAATGTTTATTTACCACTTAAAGTACTATGGCTGATTAATAAATACAGGTCAATAATGTATTCGTTGATTGTAGTTGGATTTAAGAATTTCTTGGCAGGTTTTTAGGTCTTTCAATTGTTTTTGTTTCTCAGTTCTCTCCGTGTGACGGGTTCCAGACTGCTTCGCAATCTGGATGCGGATGGAAGTGTCAGCCAAAGGATCCAGAGTTGAAATGCAAATTCTTGAGGGGTAGTTGGGCCTTACGGGTTACCTATCTCAAAAAAAGAAGAAAAGACTGACAAGGAAAACTGAAGGATTTTTTTTTTTTAAACTCCACTGAAGAGTATCAAAGTGTGGGTTCTAACTGTCTTATATTTTAGATAAATATTACTTTGAACCATATAAAATTGCTGGTATTTGACCATCATTTTATCTCCAAAAATGACAATTTCATATCATTCAAATGAATGCTGTAAAATGCAAAATACCTACTAAAAGCCCAATAAAGATTTGGGGTCACTACAAATTGATAATGATTTATATGCCAAATTGCTGATCTATATCTGTTTCACTTTAAAGGGATGGACCCTTTGGGCATTTTTACATCTTATAATTCTGGCCAAGTATGTTTGGATAAGATTGAAAATAACTACATCATCCTTCCCCCTTTCCAAATCTCCAAACAGGTAAACGCCAACTTCTGAGACTTGCTCATTCAGGGAGTTTCTGCCATTTTAAAATCTGGATTGAAAAAGCAGTTATTCTCTTAGAATGATAAAAATCTTAGAACCACTGACTGAGGTCCATTGACTCCTTCTCTCAGGGGCCGCTTTGCTGTCATCTTAAACATTCACCAGACCCATTCAACTGTTTCAAACGTGGGCACCACCCTTAGTCATTCTCCTGATTGATTATCTGTCACTTTCACCTGCGTTCATGTGGTTTTCAGCAAAGAACAAATATATTTCTCAGTGATTTAAAAGTCCTTGAAAGATGACAAAGTAATAGTGACAGGAAGCCATTACTACTGAGCTCTTAGGTTTCATTTTCAAATATATTGCCCAACTGCGTCAGAAGCATTTTGTGGACATGCTTCAGAACAGCCCTGTCAGTAGGCTCTGCAACTTTGCAATTTAAAGGACAGGCCCCCTTGGTGACAATGAAGGAGCATTGAACTACAATGCCCTTGAAAAAGTAGTTCCCAAAGTCTGCGTTTACTCATCTATAAAAATTGGATAATAATGCCTAGCCTACTTAGACAATTATTGTAATGAAATTACACTAATGACTTTATCTAATGAATTATTTACATGGCAATGATCTACAAACTTTAAAGCACCAAATAAAAGTGAAGTTACTTAAGAAAAAAAGTGAAGGGAAAAGTCAACGTATTTAAAAGAATAAGAAGTGCTCTGAAATCAAGTTAACGGTTCATCTAGAATGAAAACTTCTGGCTTGCACCCCAGGTTCAGGGAATAGTAGCAAAGACGGGCCAAGGTTGGTGTTTGGTTTACCATGACAGTATTTCTGAAGTCGAAAGTGATTCTGGTCTTGCATCCAGTGGGGAATGGGGAATGGGGTGAGACCAGGGAAGGGGGTAGAGGACACTGGGGAGGCAAGCAGAAGGCACTGCCTGCTGAAAAGGTGGCCAGCACCATTCAGCCTTGAGTATCAGCTGCACCTCACTCAAGCTACCATGGATGGCTTTGAAACCTCGAGACCAGTTCATTCTACTCTGCAGCATTCCTCCATCTTGGTCACCTTGCAAAACATAAGCTGTCCCATACATTCATCCTTGACCTGTAACCACGGGACCAGCTAACCATTGCTTAAGTTGTTAAAGATGGTGCAGAGTCAAAATTGCAAGTCAGGCAGCCCAGGCTTGCACAAGGGAATGAAGCTTTAATCTCCTAATCACTATTGCCATCAGCCTGCTGCTGCATTGGCGTCACCTGGGACTAGTTAGACATGACTTAAAACTTGACCCACCCTCAGATCGGGGAGACAGATTTGAGTGTTGCCTCCCATCTCCTTGTCCATTAAATCACCATAAAGCTTTTTCTTTTCTCAAAAGTTGGTGCCATGGTATTGGCTTCTACATGCATCTGGCAGTGAGTGAGCCCATTGCTTGGTAACATCCTCTGCCCAAACCTACAGTTTCTTCTGGGTTTTCTCTCCTGTAACTAGACTTTCCATGGCTCCCCTTTTGTGAAAAGTTTTCCATCTACCTTCTGAGACACTCTTACCAAATCCATTTCACCTACTTCTTTATTCCTGTCACAGAATACCCTCCCTCTGCCTCTGTGCCTTCCTGAAGCCTAGTCCTCCAGGCATGCAAGGGTTGTTCGCAAAGTATCCAGCCATGTAATATGTTCTCATTATATTAACGGTGGCTATATACTTTCTGGATAGCCCTGGTGTATGTTCCCAGCATCTTTGGAGAGTGTTGCTCATTTAACTACATCTCAGGGATGAAGAAGGTGTCAGCATCCTCCTCAAGTCTCTGGATCAACTTTCAAACAATTGCCCTTCCTCCCTTCAGTAAAAAGGACCTTCGATTAGGAGCCATTCCCTACAGCATCATTCCTTCCTTTAACCATTAATTGTCTCCATCATCCACTAAGCTCCCACTCACTCCTGCAACCGTGGAGATTTCTGTCTCTTTCTCTACTGCCATACTGGCACTATCTTGCCTCTTCAGTGTCAGTAGACATAGCCCGAGACTCACAGTTCATCTGGTGACTCTCTTCGCCGCACTTCAGCAGAGGCTTACTGCTGGAAATTGCCGTCACCCAGAACTCACTACACCCTCCTGAAATAAGTCTTCCTCCTCTGTAACTACATCTTCCTCTTTCATCCTCCATTTCCATATTCCCACTATACCCAGTCTCCCACGTCATGGAAACCAGTTAGCTGTGCAACTCTTTAATTTCCTTTTGATGTAGTAGTCCTTCCCCATGCAGCATAGACACTGTGGTCCATCATTTTGACTGATTTCCTCACAAGCAGACTTTTCAATTCTCTTGTTCCTTCGCCCTTCCACACATCTAACAAAACTTTGTCTCCACATCACTCAGAGAACTGAAGACTGCTGCAGAAAATGGCAAAACTGAATAGATTATTACCACAGAAATGTGTAGTCTCTGCCTTAATGGTGCTCTCAACAAATTACAACACTCCCCTTTGTTTCTTTAGTCACTTTTCTCTCCCGTTTATCTTTCCTCAGATTCACTGCTCAACATCTTTTCAATCATTCTTAGCAATTATTTCACCTCCTGTTTCATAGATAAAATAGAAGCCACTGGGCGAACTCCAGTTTCCACTTCCCACTTGCTGTCTGTGGCAGACGTGGCTTGTTTATGTTGTGTAAATCCATACCCTATTCTTTTCATGGGAGAACCTTGTAAGAGATCCTCAGCCAAGGGGCAGGGACCAAGAGACAAAAAGGTGCCTTACATGGCAAGAATCACAATGCTGAATGAATGACCTCCCATAAACACTGTCGGATGTCAGCTCAGAAATGGAAGACACGTAGGGAAACTTTCCTGGAGGAGAGGCAGCCTTTCCAGGGAAGAGAAGGACAGCTGTTTGAAGCAGAGAGATGGCTCAGCAGAAAGGAGAAAGTGGAAATATGCTTGATGCTCTTGAAGTTGAAGAGACCATTGCTAAGAAGTGCTTGGGCAGGGGATGAAAGATGCCATAGCTGGAGGGGAAGAAAAACCAAAGCCAGCTTCACTCCCACTGAACACCGACTGAGCAACACACACACGCAATTTTCCCTTCTCTCCTCTTGGCCTCCTCCTGATTCTTCCTCTGTTTTCATTCCAGAAATATTTATTTCATGCCTGTGACAATCACCATAAAAGTGCTGTGGCTTCCACAAGAATGAAACAATGCAATCCTGCCATTTTGTCATTTTGCAAGTGAAAAACTTTATAGTGCATTTACTCCGTGTCCAACATTGTGCTAAGTACTTTACAAGCATTATCTCATTTATCCTCCCAACTCTAAGTGGTTGGTATGGTTATTGTTGCCATTGTTATAGAAAAAGGAGAAACTGAGGCTTAGAAAGTTGTATGATTCTTCCAAGGCTGCACTAATAGTAGGTGGTAGAAGTAGCATTTGAACCTAGGGGATGTGACTCAAAATTCCAAGCTCTCAATTTTCATATCAGCCTGTTAAAATTATTGTTGTTTCTACAACCCGTATGTCTTTTTGAGGACAGGGGATCTTATTCATTTTTGAATATCCAGAATATTGCCTTATTTCTGGAGCAGAGTAGATATTAAAAACATATTTTTTCTTCACTTTTGAAAGCATTATTGTGGTTTTTTTTTTTTACATACAGTAACATTCATATATCTGAAGTATACAGAGGATAGCTTTTGAAAATGTACACACCTGTCAACCACCACTCCAATGAAGATATAACGTACTTTCCTAACCTCATTCCTGTCTGTCTCTCAACCACTGATCTGATTAGTACCACTATAGATTACTTTCACCTGCTAGAATTTCATATACCTGAAATCATTGACTATATGCTACCTTGTGTCTGGCTTCTCCACACAGCCTGTTATTTTTAGATTCATCCGTGTTGTGGGCATCAGTTCATTCCTTTCTATTACTGGGGAGTATCCCATACTATGAATTTATACGATGTAAACAAATTGAATTGTGAATAAAGCTACTATGAACATTTGACAGCAAGCCTTTGGTGACTGTTTTCATCTGTCTGGAATATATACCTGGGAATAGAATTGATGGGTCACATGATCATTTATTTGCATGATTAACTTGTCGAGAAAGCACCAAAATGTTTTCCAAAATGATTGCAACATTTCATATTTCCACTAATAATGTAGTTGCTCTACATTCTTGACAAAACTTGGTATTGGTAGTCTTTTCTCTATTAGATTTTCATTTTGAAATAATTTTAGACATACAGAAAGATACAGAAAAAGTACAGAGTTTACCTATATTTTCTTCACCCAGCTTCTCCAATGTTAATAACTTGTATAACATTGTAGTTTGATTAAAATTAAGAATTAACCTTGATAAAATACCATTATTTTATTTTTTAAGGTAAATATTGTAGAAGAGGATGCAATGTCATTAACCAAACTACAGACTCTACTCAGATTTCACCAGTTTTTCACTAATGGAGAAACTCTATTCCCAAGATCCAATTCAGAATACATGTATGTAGTTGTTACATCTCTTGAATCTCTCCAATCTGTGACAGTTCCCCTTAGC
>NW_012152618.1:5412085-5418039 GCF_000956105.1 Propithecus coquereli | reverse complement strand
TCTTGACTTTCTTGCCAGTCTTTTAAATTTTAATCATTTTAGTGGGTGTAAGTGGTATCTTGTTGTTTAATTCATATTTCTGTGATGACTAACAATGTTAATCATCTTCTCATGTGCTTGCTGGTCTTTCATGAAGGGTTTGTTCAAGCTATTTTTTTTACTGGATTATTTGTCTTCTGGTATTGAATTACAGTAGTTGTATGTTCAGGATTCAGTATTTAATTTTGTTTCTCTTCATAGTTCTTACTTAACACTTGACACTTCATATTTCCTTCTTCAATCTTCCTCTTTCTTCCTTCCTACCTGACATCATGTTCCCACTTCGTAATTACCATTTCTTGCTTCCCAAATGTAATATTTTTACAACAGTAGGATTGTTGCCACCCAACTGGGTTGTAGTACCTGCTACAAAGAGAAGAGCCAATGCTCTGAGGCTGTTGGAATTGCAATGGAGAAAGGTTTAATTCTGCAGAGCTCTAAGCGGGGAGATGGGAGGAAGTTCTCAAATCTGCCTCCCTGAGAATTTGGCAGATGGGGTTTTTAAAGATAGCATGGCAGGCAAAGGATTAGGCAATTGGGTTCTCTAATTGGTTAGGTTCAGGGCAAAATTACAGGGCTGTAGAAATCATCTTCTTGTGTTGAGTCAGTTCCTGGGTTGGGGTCCCAATTCCAATTGAGTCAGTTTCTTGATATGGGCCACTGATCTGGGTGGGTCAGCCAGTCCACTGGAGTGTGGGCCTGAGAGATAGCTCAGAAACTAACTACCTTTGGGTTTCAAAAAGGTGATGTCATCTACAGAGAAAGTTAAGGATCTTTATCACCATTAGCTGTGTGACTCCAGAGTAGCAATTACAGAGAAACAAACAAGGGGACAGTGGCTGGTCTTTATGATTATTTTTAGCTATACCTGTGCCTTTGCAAAATTTAGGCCCTGAACACAGTTCTTGCTTTGCACCCCTTTATTAATTTATAAAGAGTGGTTTCAGGATTCCATTCACTTGCCCCTCATCTATTGTTTGATTTTGTCATATCTGACTTTCAGGCATGTTATGAGTCCCATCTTGCAGTTTGGCTAATTATCTTTCACACAGTTGGGTTTTTTGAAGCAAATTATAGGAGGAAAGAAAACATATTCTTACATTTGTCTATTTATATCTGTTTATATAACATTTTCTGCTCTATTCATTCCTTTCTGTAGATCCTAGTATCTGATGACATTTCTCTTCAGCCTAAAGGACATTATTTAGCATTTCTTGAATACAATTCTGCTGGTAATTAATTATCTCAGGTTTCATTTATCTGAAAATGTCTTTTTTTAAGCCCCCCCCAACACATTAACTGCCATGCGAGTTGTATTTAACTCACACTAGTTTGAGCCTGGGGCCTCGTGAAGCATATGTAACTCACATGTCTCTTCACCTTGGAAGCCATGTGAACTATTTTTCAAGTTGTATATAACTCATGCACAGAAAACAATAAAAAATAACACATTTTTCATTAAATTAGAAAGGATCGTTTTGTTTTTGAAGTTTTTGTACTACTTTCATAATAAAACACCACGGCTCCAAGGGAAAAAATAAATTTTTTTTCTAGTGTAGCAGTCAATGTGTTAAAGAATATTTTCACTGAATATAAAATTCTTAGTTCACAGGTCTTTTTTTTTATTTTAACATTTTAGAAGTGTTGTTTTATTGTCTCTGGCCCCCATTGGTAATCCCCTGCATATTATGTCTTTTAGCTCTGGCTGTTTTTCAAGATTTTCTCTCTATCTTTTGTTTTCAACAGTTTGACTACGTTGTGCCATGGTGTGGTTCTCTTTGTATTTGTATTTCCAGAGTCTGCAGAGCTTTTTGGATTTGTAAGGCAATATTTTTCAATTAATTCATGAAATTTTTGGCTAATATTTTTTCAGATATTTTTCTGTCCCCTTCTTTCTCCCTTTTCCTTCTAGGATTTCAATTATATACGACAGATTGTTTGACACTGGCCTACAGGTACCTCTGTTTATTTTCTTCAATCTTTTTTCTCTTTGTTCTTCAGATAACACAATTTTTAAATTGATTTTACAGATTCTTTCTTCAGCCATTTCAAATATGAATATCAAATATGAATAGTGAATTTTTACTTCAGTTATTGTATTTTTTGTTATAGAATTTTCACCTGTGTTTTACACTTTCCATTTGTCTATTGAGATTCCCTATTTGGTCACTAATTATGATATTATTTTCATTGAATTCTTTTAACATGTCCCCTATCACATGAGGATTTATGTGTGTGGTAAGCTGAGTGTATCTGGTGATAGTCCAGATATGCAACATTACTTAAGAATCCCTGCATAAAAGAGGTTTGCAAAGGCAGAAAGGGCAAGAAATGAAGGGACGTCCCTCCTCCTTAGTCAATGTTAAATAATTATAGAGGAGCAAGGGTAACAAATTTTTCCTTAGTACCAACCAACATGTCTATAGCACTTCTTAGTTTAGAAAGTACTTTTCACATTACCTTACTGAAGACTTACAGACAAATATAACCTTATCCCCAACTAAACCCCCAAATCCTTGAGTTCTCATCACCATTAACTTCATTTCCATCTGAGGAAACAGATTTAGAGGGGCTATTTAACTTATTAAACATTATGCACAGCTGCTCTGTAGGAGGGCCTAGCATTTGAACTTAGGGCATTCAAGTCCTAGTTCAAGAGTGACATTTTGGACAACATGACCCAGTTCACAATGTGCTTTTTATCTTCTGAGTACTTGGAGGCTTTTATTGGAGTTTTTATTAGAGCCCATCTGTGAAAATCAATTTCAGCCATACCTTAAAATTAGCAGGAGAAAAGTGTCTAGTCACCTATAAATGAAACTCCATCAGACTAATAGGAGACTTCTCAACAGACACCTTACAGGCCAGAAGAGAATGAAATGGAATTTTCAATGTGCAGAAAGAACAAAACTACCAGCCAAGAATTTTATATTCTGCCAGAATAAGCCTCACAAATGAAGGAGAAATAAAGTCATTCCCAGACAAGCAAATGCTCATAGAGAGAGAGAGAGAGGGAACAGGTTGTTATCACTCTTCTTCATTTGTTAGGAATATTTGTTAAACACATGAAGAAAAAGAGGTTTAAGGAAGTAAAATGACCGGCTCATGGTGCATAGTTAGCAGGAGATGGAACTAGTCTAATTCCCTTTCTTTTACCTGTGCATCTTCATAGCCCTTGGGGACCATTTCTCATCCTGTCTCCTCTGTCTCACTATGACCCATCAGGTCTCTCTCTACACTTCAACTCCTATTATCGTCCTGGAAGATTTTTAGTATACATGTGGGTGTCCAATCCAGCAACTGACATCATGTGTTCTTGACCTTTATTCCAACAACTTTAACCTTTACTAAACTTTAGTCACTCACCAATTCTTTGAGCTTCAGGCCAGTATATACAACTGCCTATGGAACATGTTCTCTTGAATCTGTGAAAAGACCCTAAAACTCAGCTTGTCTTAAACTGGAATCACGACCTTCCCCACAAACCTTGTTCTTCTCCACTAATCCTGACTTCAGTTAATGACATCACCACCATTAAAACTGATACACAAGCCAGAAACCTGAAGCCTCTCTTACCACTTCCACCTACTCACTCAGTCCAGCCCTAAATCCTGGAGACCTCTCAAGTCCGAGCCCTTCTGCTCACATTCATTCATTCATTCATTCTCATTTTCATGGCCACTAATTGAGCTCACGCTATGTGCCAGGCTCTGCTCTGGGTTCAGAGGCTACAGCTAAGGACAGAACACACAGTGAGCCTGGCTCTTTTTGCACTGCCACACATGGTGTATGCTGCCATCGTAACTCCTGGATCACCCCCTCCCTGTGGTTCCCTCAGCACCCACTCCTGTCCCACCCACTCTTCACTCTGCAAAGTGGCCATTTTGAAACGCAAATTTTTGTGCTGAAAATCCTTCCCTGGATTCCTGGGGAAAGAACCAAAATTCTTAATGTGCCCTACAAGTTCTTTCATAGTCTGGCCCCTCCCAGCCTCTTTCCCTGCCACATTTCAGTCCTCTCCCTGAATCCCACCTCTTTCTTGCAGCACTTAATGCTATCATCTTTCAGCACAGCTCAAACAGCACTTGGAGAAGCCTTTCTGATCTCTTCAGACAGACTTACATGTTATACACTTTATGGACTCCTGTGCTTTACTCGTCACACTTCAGTGAATATTTAGTTAGTGTTTGACTCCCTCATTTGAACAGGTTCCTTTAAGACAAGAAACATAACCATTTTTCTCACTACTACATTCCCTGAGTCTAGCACATTTCTTTTCTCATGGTGGGTGTTCCACCTCTATTTGTTAAATAAAGCAGTAAGTGAGTGAGCAGGCTAACCCTCCACTTCTCTCCCTCTCTTGTGTACTGCATCTGTGCTATGGATTGAAGTCTTGCCCACTTTCTCTGGAACATTCTTTACCACTTGTCTCCTCTTTCTCTTCTTTCCTCAGTCCCAACTTCTCCTCTGGCTCCTCCCAGAAATCATGTTCAAATCTCTTTCATTTTAAACCCACAACATGTTCGCATGCACCCAATCACACACACACATCCTCCCTCAGCACTGTATCCTCATCAATGGACTCCCTTTTCTTTCGTGAACTAACTTGAACTACTGTTTTGGGCTAATCGTCTCCACTTCTCTGCCTCTTTCTCCTTAACTGCAATAAATCTTGGGCCCTCTAAAAGTATACTAGATAAGGTTCCCAACAGCTTCTTGATGCTGATATCTCATCCTTCTCCTTCCTCCTGCAGCATTCAACACTCTTGAGTACTTTCTGGGATAACCTTTCTTCTCTTTATCCTGCAGATCTCCACTTTCCTCTGCTTCTCTCCCCACCCCATTTCTCAGTCCCTTACTTGCTTCTTTCCAGTGTCTCTGATACAGCATCTCTGGGCTTATAGATGATACCCTCTAAGTCCTTCCAGCTTCTCTTCCCTTTCGCAATCAAACTTTTTGGAAGTATTAGTTTCATTTGCTATTTTTGCTTTCTCACCTCCCATTTACTTCTCAACCTACACACTCTCTATTTCTACTGCTATCATTTCACAGAAGCCTACTCTTGCGTCTGTGTCTTTCTATTCTTATTTTTCACTGAAGCCGTTTCCTTATTTTGCACCTGACTGCCTTCAGTCCCAGTGCACATCACTGCCTTCGTGAAAATCCCCACTACGTTTTCAAATAATGGTGGCGAGTCTGATTGGGAGGCAGACAACCATTGGTTTCACTGACACTGGGCCAGGTTCTATCTCAAGTCCAATCAGTCGTGCTAGTGCTGGGGTTATGGGACAGTCCTGCTCCTGGGATCTGTAAGACAGGGTGTATTTTTAAAAAGTTGACAGGCAGGGAAGATATTCAAAGTTAAAAGTCTAATAGAGGATTTTTGCCTTCCACTGGGTTAAATAGAACCCAAAAGATTTTTTTTATACAGTTGACCCTTGAACACCATGGGGGTTAGAGGTGCCAACTTGCCATGTATAAATTTCCACTCACCCAAAACTTAACTATTAATAGCCTACTGTTGACCAGAAACTTTACCAATAACATAAAGTCATTTAACACATGTTTTGTATGTTGGATGCTTTATATACTGTGTTCTTATAATAAAGTGAGCTTATTGTAACTTCTTACAGTAATCCTGCACACATATAAAAGTGGCATTTTCAATATGAGATAAAAAGATATTTCACCAAAAGTGCAAGGTTTTTACACCTGCTAGAATGGCTGTTACAATGGCTTCATGAATTTCCTTTTTTTTTTTTTTTTTAATAATGGTTTCATTTATCTTGAAATGGTGGGCAACTTCAGCTGCAGACCTCAATCTATGGTACTTATTAAGCAATTCCGCTTTTTCTTGTGTTGTCATGACTTTTCTCGGCTTTTTGGGAGCACTTTCAGCTTCACTAGTGGCACTT
>NW_012152618.1:5333618-5411378 GCF_000956105.1 Propithecus coquereli | reverse complement strand
CTACAGAGGTCATCTGTGAGTTTTTTCGAATTGTTGCAAATCTCCAAAAAGTTCTAATATATTTATTGAAAAAAATGCTCATCTATGTGGACACACACAGTTCAAACCCATGTTATTCAAGGGTCTTGAAATACAGGAAAGTTTGAATGACCGTGGCATGTGGTAGGGAAGGAGCTACTATTCTAAGATCTGGAGGAGGTTTTAACATAGCAAACTCAGAACTGTATGGAATGATCGTTTACAGATTTCATGTAGAGCCCTGGCCCTAGAGTTTAGCAGAACGAGGTGGAGAGCTCAGTGTCCCTGGATCTGACAATTTTGTCTCTGACTAAGCAGGTTCTTGAAAAGGTTAAACTCTGACCTTCAGCATCAAGTCACTCTTGGCCAGAAAGCTTCATGGATGCCACACGGTTCCCTGTGTTCATACTGCTGTGTCACATGCAAACACAACAGTTCATGAAATGTATTATCCTGTGTCATCAAAGAGCTTGCAGTTCAGGTGCTGTCATCCAGGTGAGAATAGGACTCAAAAGCAGTGATGATAACCAGCAGCCAGGGCTGGACGGCTCCTGGGAGGCAAAAAAGATATCATCCACCTCTTGTTTTCTCGCTTTTTGTCAGCATCAGGACCACAACCCCACACACTGTCATGGTCTGCAGTCATGGGAATAACCAAGTCTGAGCAAGCCCATTCTAAGCTGCTGACACGTATCTATGGACTGTTCTGGAGAAAGCAATGAGGCAGCTGAGTGAACGTCGAGGTGACCATCTCACATCAGTGCTGGAGCACTCTGAGGCCAGAGAGGGTGGGGGATAGAAGTGCATGGCGGGGTAGGGACACCTTCCAATGTCCCTGGCAGGACAGAGCAGTGGATGGCATTATAATACTCTCAGGTCCTCTCCCTTCCATTTTATCTTTTTTCTCATCAACCTTTCTTCACTTGCTTCTAAGAGAACTTTTTTGTCTTTTGCCTTCCCTCTTTATCTCTTGTACCCATGGAGGGTGTGCTGAATGAGAGGCGAGCAGGGATCAGTTATGTTTGAATACTCACAGGTAAGGTGTGGTTGAAGGGTATGATTAGAGACAGGGATGAGGCAAGGGAAGTTATGAGCGCTGCTCAGGCCAGGAGTGGACAGGCTGCACGGGTCTGTGTGGGCAGGAGGACCTCAAGGGGAGTCATCTGTCACTTGCTGCCTCCTGGCAGAGCCTGTCCAGAGGCTGAGATCTTATCTGCACCCCTCACTGGATGGCTGCCTCCCACTACATTGAGGGGGGAATGACAGCATCTTTAGCCAAAGGTCACAGAGAAGCCAAGGGTCTGCACTGTTTTCTGACACCTGGGCATGGCACCACCTGGAAGTTAGGGATTCAGGGCTGGACTGCCCAGAGGCGGTTCAGGGCAACTTTGAGCTTCACTTGCTTCATTCTTTTTCTCCCCATATCCTTGATCTTGTAGATGCTGAAACCATAACATTGCAGACTAGGAAAGAAACTTAAATGACATAAAGCTAAACACTCTGCATTCTACCTTTCTGTTAGGTCATTAGATATGAAATGTCTGATTTCGAATCAAACGTTTAGTATATTATACCTCAAACAAGTAGCAGTACAATTACTCAAAGTATGTGCCTAAACTATCGACACAGTTTTGCCATCTTAACGGTAGCTTGCTTATGCCAGCAGCAAAGAAGCCTGGAGAGCAAGTGGTGGTGAGATCACCAAAGGCGTTTTCCACAGCTTGCTGAGAATTGAATATTTTTCCTTGCAAGAAGTGGTCCAATGCCTGGAAGAAGTGGTAGTCAGTTGGGGGAAAGTCTAGTGAATACAGTGGATGACAGAGAGTTTCTAAGTCCAGCTTCTGTAGTTTGAGCAGCATTGGTTTTTTTGCAACATGTGGTCTTCCAAGAGGATTGGTCTATCTCTATTCACCAATTTCAGCTGCTTAATCACAAACATCCTCATCATTTCATCCAATTGGTTGCAGTAGACATCTGCTGTGATCGATTGACCAGGTTTCATGAAGCTGTAGTGGATAATACCAGTGCTGGACCACCAAACAGAAACCATTAGCTTTTTTTGATGAGTATTCAGTTTTGGACTCTGTTTCGGCACTTCATCTTTATCCAACCATTGTGCCAAATGCTTGAGATTGTCAAAAAGAATCCATATCTCATCACATGTAACAATACAGTGTAGAAATGGTTCACCATTGTGTCATGACAGCAAAGAAAAGCAAGCTTTGAGATGATTTCTCTTCTGATGCTTGTTTAATTCATGCAGAACCCGTCTATCCAGCTTCTTTACCTTGCCAATTTGTTTCAAATGGTCCAATATTGTTGGAATAGTAACATCAAACCTTGCTGCTAATTTATGCATAGGTTGAAATGGATTCACTTCCACTACAGCTTTCAGCTCATCATTATCCACCTTGGTCTCAGGTCACCCACGTGGCTCATTTTTAAGATTAAAATCACCAGAATAGAATTTCTCAAACCACTGACATACTATGTGTTCATTAGCCACATCCTTCCCAAACACTTTGATGATATTTTGAGCTGTCTGTGCTACATTGGTTCCAGGGCGGAACTCACATTCAAAAATAACATGAATTTTTGACTTATCCATGGTTTCACAAAAATTGCTCTAAAAAGAAAATCTTGAAAGATAATCACAAGCCAAAACATATGTTTGAAAGAATGAGGATGTACCTTCACAATAAAAAAAAATAAAAAACCAAAACAAGAAGTGTTAAAGTGAAATGTCAGAGATATCAGCTGTCAAACTTAGTACTTAAGGAGATCAGACATTCCATACTTAATAACCTAATAACTGTGGTTTTTTGTCTTCTGCTCACTGTTTCTGGAGGCAGCTCGTCCGCTGATAGCCAGTTCATAGGAATACAATGTTCTCTCTTACAGTGATTTTTAAATCTTATGCTGTCTCTTCTATCCATTCATCCCAGCTCTGCCCTTTGAAAACATACAAAATAAACTCACTTTTTTTTTTTCTAGTGGAGCTATCGGATTCTCCTGAGTTTTCTTTACTCAGGCAAACTCTTAGGATCATCCACATATTTCTCTAAGCCAACTTTCCAGGCGCATCACCAGCCAGGTGCCTCTCATCTGGGTATGTGCCAGGTTGGTGAGATCCCTTGTACTGTGCCCCACCTAAACCATCCAGAACTCTCTGAAGTGCAGGATGTCTGCGTCTTCAAGGGCTCTATATCACAGATACAACCTGGGAGCTCAGTGGCTAGTGGAGAGCTTCAGCTGACTGTTAATGCTGTGTCCTCACTGTCAACCCAAATGCTAACTGTAAAAAAAAAAAAATTGTGGCAAAATACATACAACACAAAATTTACCATTCTAACCATTTTTTAAGTGTAAAGTTCAGTGGTTTTAAGGACATTGATATAGTTATGCAACTGTTGCCATCACCCACTCTTCATCTTGCAAAACTGAAACTCTGTACCCATTAAACAATATATTCCCGTCCTCTTCTCTCCCCAGCCCCTGGCAACCATCATTCATTCCACTTTCTGTTTCTATGAATTTGACCACTCTAGGTACCTCATATAAGTGGAATCGAACAGTATTTGTGCTTTTGTTACTGGCTTATTTCACTTAGCATAATGTCCTCAAACTTCATCCAACTTACAGCATGTGTCAGAATTTCCTTCCTTTTTTAAGACTGGATACTATTCAATTGTATGTATATACCATATTTTGTTTTTCCATTTATCTGTGGATAGACGCCTGTGTTGCTTCCACCTTTTAGCTACCGTGAATAATGCTGCTGTGAACATTGATATACAAGTATCTGTTGAAGTCCCTGCTTCCAATTCTTTTGGGTGTATACTCAGAAGTGGAATTGCAAGTGCTAAATTTCTGTACTTGTTGCTGATTGATTGGATTTCCCTGAATCCGTATTTGTGAGTTTCACTTTTTGATCCCAAATGAAAGACTTTCCTATAGAGCTACCATCTCTACAAAATTGATCTCATCATCTCAATCTGCTGAGATAATTAAGCCGATTTATGCCTAATTATCAGACAACACATTAGTGATCATTTACATCATTAGCTCTATGTCAGATTAACTTGCGAGGCTCTGTGCCAAGTGCGAGGTTGGTTTTCACAAAGCGTGGTCACCAGTCTACGAATTACGTCAATTAGAGGTAACACTGATGCAGAAAACAGCCAGGGCCGCTTCCTCCACCCTCTTCCCTCTCCCACTCCACACCTGCACCCCTCTTGTGTATCTCTGCACTCTTCTCTGAGTTCTCTTCCATATTCCCTTTATCCTCTGAGAAATGATTAGGTATGGCCTCTGGCATCGGGAGTGTGAGTGAGGCAGCAGGGATGTCAGCTCAGATGATCTCCTGAATCCATGTTGGGAGGAGGCCTGGGGGAAGTAGCTAGTCAGCAGTGAGGCACATACAAATCATATAGGGTAAAGGTTTTAACAGAAGGAAAAATCCTAACATTTCTGAGATTGCTAACTTCCTTGAAGACAGGTGAATCTTCCCAGAGCAAGTGGGCCAGAAAGAGGAAGGGAGACAGCAAACCTGTATGATCAGGATTCACATCATCTTGGAGAGCCTGAACTAGAGACATCTTTGCATCCCTCAGCCGCACACCCAGGTTGTACTCCACAGATCTCACCCTGCAGGGCAGGGCCTATGCCCTCATCGGCCCACTCTCCTGATATTTCCAGTTCCTACTTGTAGTCTGAGGGTAAATATGATTTGAAAGTATTTCGTATCTTTGGCTTAGCTGCAATACAGAACTGGGGCACAGTCTTAGCTAGAGAAGTGAAATATGGGAAGAATGGCAAATTCTTTGGAAGAAAACTTCTAATGATGATTTTTAAGGTTCAGCCAGATGCATGCCATTGGTTACCTATTATTGTATAACAAGCTACCCCAAAATTTAGTGGCTTAAAACAACCATCTGATTATATTTCACAATTCAGATGGAGCTCAGCTGGGAAATTCTTCTGTTCTAGGGGGCATGGACTGAGTTATATCACCTAGTGGTATTCGGCAGGTGGATAGCCTGGCCTGAAGGTTGAAGATGGCTGCGCTCATATGTCTGGTCAGAAGGCTGGGCTCAATTGCAACTGTCACCTGGTGCACCTACGTGTGGCTTCTCCAGCATGGCAGCCTCAAGGTAATCGGATATCTTATGTAAAGGCTCAGAGCTCCAAGAGAGGAGAGTTCCAGTGGAGAGTTCCAGAGGAGAGTTCCATTCCAACAATGTTGGAAGCTGCTGACCTTTTATGATCTAGCCTTAGAAATCACCTAGTATCATCTCTGTTGCACTCTGTTTGTTGAAGCAGTCACAAGTACACCCAGATTCAGAAACCGGGGACACAAAGCCTACCTTTTGATGAGGGAGTATCAAAAGCTGCCATATGTATGTTTGTATATTTGAGTGTGCAATGATATAACCACACCTGTACATGCAGTTAATCTCTAGTACCCCACAAACTCTGGCATTCAAAGAGTTATGTGGCTTGAGAGGAGGAAGAAATCACATCCCTTTGGGGCATTAGAGGTTTCATGGATGAGGTTTGGCATCCAAGCCAGGCCCTGAAGTATAGAAACTCTATCACAGATGGAGATGGAGGAGGGACTGTCTGAGCATAAGGAATCATGTGAGCAGAGACATGGGGATATAAGTCACCATCAGAGGCAGGAGGAGAATGATGAGGATGTGCTGCAGGGGGAGATGGCCTCAGGAACAAAGAGGTCCCGCAACAGGTCAAATAGGCAAAGATCAAGGTTAGAGTGAGCAAGGGTTATAGAGCACCTGCAGAGGACAGTGCAGGATGGAGACTTGACATGATTTGCAAGCAAAAAGCAAGGAGCTAGTAGAGAAGGAGAAATTCATGTTCTAAAAGAGTAGGGTACTCGCTGATAAGGTAAGGCTTCCCAGAGTCTGAGGGACTGGGAGTGGCAGGTTAATAACTTCACCTTGAAAATAAGGAGGCACCTGTTTTTCCTCAGGGTAAGTGCAGAGGAAAGAAATAGATTACTGATGAGATTTTGAAGTGCAGAGAAGTAAAGTGGAGGGATGATTTCAATCTTCTGAGTAACATAGGAGGAGAGGTTATTTAGTGAAAGTGAAAAATCACCCATGTATGTTAGACATTTTCATGAGAGTTTCTATGAAAATACAAAATATGACCTTTTTTATTTCAGCATATTATAGGGGTACGAATGTTTAAGTTACATATATTGCCTTTGCCCCACCCGAGTCAGAGCTTCAAGGGTGTCCATCCTTCAGACGGTGCTCACCGCACCCATTAGGTGTGAATATTCTCATCCCCTCCTCCCCTCTCCCACCTGCCCGACACTCCTTGATGAATGTTACTACTAAATGTGCACGTAAGTGTTGATCAGTTAATACCAATTTGATGGTGAGTACATGTGGTGCTTGTTTTTCCGTTCTTGTGATACTTCACTTAGTAGAATGGCCTCCAGCTCTATCCAGGATAATATAAGAGGTGCTAGATCATCGGTATTTTTCGTGTCTGAGTAGTACTCCATGGTATACATGTACCACATTTTGTTAATCCACTCATGTATTGATGGGCACTTGGGTTGTTTCCACATCTTTGCAATTGTGAATTGTGCTGCTATAAATATTCTAGTGCAGATGTCTTTATTATAGAATGTCTTTTTTTCCTTTGGGTAGATGTCCAGTAATGGTGTTACAGCAAGTGTTACAGCGAGTGGTCCTGAGGACAAACTGAGCAGCACACGGAGAGTGGGAGAATCAAAGTTTATTCACCGGCGGGCTCAGAGGGGTCTCACCACCAAATTCTGAGCCCCGTCTACCCGATTTTTCCCACTTTTATTAAGTTGTGGTGGTCTGGGGGGTGGGGTGTCAGGTGGTTAATGCCTGCCAGGTAATAGGTTAGTTGATGTGTCAGATAATAGATTTAGTGCTATGCTGATGCCCCAGGTAGTAGATTTAGTGTTACGCTGATGTGCCAGGTAATAGATTAGCTGATGGGCCAGGTAGTAGGTTAGTATTATGCTGATGCGAGTCTTCTGTGAGGGGGGGTGGTCTCAGGTGGCTGATGTGCCAAGTAACAGATGGGGGTTTTCCTTATCTGTGGGATTGCTGGATCAAATAAATGGTGGTTCTACTTATAGCTCTTTGAGGTATCCGCATATTGCTTTCCACAGAGGAAAGTTTGCAGTCCCACCAGCAGTGTATGAGTGTTCCCATCTTTCTGCATCCACACCAACATTTGTTGTTTTGGAACTTTTTCATAAAAGTCATTCTCATTGGAGTTAAGTGATATCTCACTGTGGTTTTAATTTGCATTTCCCTGATGATTAGAGATGCTGAGCATTTTTTCATATATTTGTTGGTCATTAGTCTGAAAATACGACCTTTTTAAAAAGAACCTCAGGCTAGGTTTTGTAATAAATGATTGTACCGTTTAGTTTTGTTTATTTTTAATATTTTTCCTGATTACAAAAATGTCTATTGTAGAAAATTTGAAAAATAAGAAACAGGTACAAGAAACGAAAGTCACCTATGTACTCCACTACTACCCGAAGACAATTACTAGGAGCCGGTTTTTAATTTCCATGCAGTAGATCAATTATGTAGATATAGTTCTGTTTTACAACACAAAATACAAATGTTTTGCATATTTGAGATTCTACGCAGTTTTGCATCAGTAGTCTTCAACACATCTTTAATGGCTACACAGTATTCATGCTGTAGAGATACCATAAGTGATTTAACCGTTTTCTATTTTGGAATATTTACATTGTTCCTGATTCTACATTATTTCATCTACACAGTAAATATCTCTAAATATAAACATCTCACATACATATGTAGTATGTTATACAACACATGTATGTATGCATAGATACCATCTATGAACAGCCTTGCATATCATGGTTGCCTGCTTACTTTTTCTTAGGACACATCACTGAATTAGAACACAAACTCTGTCAAGGCTCTTGAAACATACTGCCAAATCGCCTTTCCAGAGAGGGGACATGGATTTTTACTCTCATCCACAATAAGGCAGCTCACCAACCCTCGTCAATATTTTTGTCACCCTAAAAAGAAACACCTGGGAAAGTTGTTTCTTCTCATAGTTGATACACTGGGACATTTCTTTACTATAAAACCTAAGGTCACGTTTTAGAGAATTAGAGCTCAGAAATGGGCCCTTTCTAAAACTTTCCCTTGTGAGAGGGTGGGCGGGAGGGAACAGACTTTCCTGAGCCAAGGTGCCTTCCATTCTGAGGTTCTGGTATTTTCAAGATCGCAGGCACCAGATTGCTCAACCCTCCAGCCAAGGAGACAGAGAAGGAAAGTATTTCAGCCCTCGCTATTTTGTCATACCGGCTTTGATTAGGAGGAAATACGAGGGAGACAGGGGCATCGCTCGGACAGGGGGCTCGGCCGGCCAGCGCACCGCCCAGAAGTGGCCCCACCACACTCAGGCGCGCGGGACACACACACACGGACACACGCAACCACACACGCACCCGGACACACGGACGCGCACACACCGCGCGGCCCGCTCGGGCTTGGTTACTGGACCCGGGGAGGGAGCGAGAGGAGCCGCGGTGACCCCGCTAGGGTCTGCGCGCCGCCGAGCCCCCGCCCCGCCCCTCGGGACAGCGCGAAGGGCTGGGGCGTCCCGGGCCCCGGCCAAGTTTGCGCGCGGTCTCCGCTGACTCTCTGGTTACCTGAGCCGGCAACCACGTCAGCGCCACATCATCTGGGCTTTTTATATTGCAAGGAAACAGGAAAAGAAGGAAGAAAAACATCGCCCGAGTGAGCCAATCGCAGGGAGCCGGCTGTGCCCGGAGGCGCTGGGCGGGCGCGGGCCGAGCGGGGCGGGGGCGGCGGGCCGCGCTCCGGCCGGTCTGCGGCGTTGGCCTTGGCTTTGGCGGCGGCGGCGGCGAAGATGCTGCAGTCCCTGGCCGGCAGCTCGTGCGTGCGCCTGGTGGAGCGGCACCGCTCGGCCTGGTGCTTCGGCTTCCTGGTGCTCGGCTACCTGCTCTACCTGGTCTTCGGCGCCGTGGTCTTCTCCTCGGTCGAGCTGCCCTACGAGGACCTGCTGCGCCAGGAGCTGCGCAAGCTGAAGCGGCGCTTCCTGGAGGAGCACGAGTGCCTGTCGGAGCAGCAGCTCGAGCAGTTCCTGGGCCGGGTGCTGGAGGCCAGCAACTACGGCGTGTCGGTGCTCAGCAACGCCTCGGGCAACTGGAACTGGGACTTCACCTCCGCGCTCTTCTTCGCCAGCACCGTGCTCTCCACCACAGGTAAGAGGCCCGCACTGCCCCGGCCCTCCAGGCCGCCTGGCCCCCACCCCCGCCCGGCGCCCCGGGACCCTCCGACCCTGACCCTGCCACCCACCCCCGCCTCTCGCCATCCCGGCGCCTCCTGCCGCCTCGCTCTACCGCGCTCCGGACCCTCCGACCTTCCCCAGCGTGGCGCCCCGGACCCCTAGCGGTGCGGCTTCTGCGGTGACTCGGGGAGGGCAGGCGCCGCGGAGCCGGAAGCCAGCGAGGTGGCCTCAGAAGATGACTTTGGTGCTGCCCGCAACTCTTGGGAAGTGCTCCCTAAACCCTTCGGCCTGGGACCCTGCAGGGGCTTCCTCCTGCTGCGTTCTTTTTGGGGATACTCTATACGGCACCGAACCGTCGCGTTGGGATTCGTAGTAGCCTGGCTGCCGAGCGGCGAGGCAGTGGGGTGGTGGAAACCAGCTAGAGCTCCGAGTGCGCGCACCCTCCTCCGGACCCCAGCCCGGAGGCCGCAGAATCTAATGGTACTTTGAAAGGGTCACCTTCCGGGCCGTGCCTTCTCTTTTGATCGTGCACAAATATTTCGGCTCTTTTGTACCTTGGAGGCAGTTTGGGGGGTAGCCGAGTGACATCACTGTGCTCTTCGCAGGTGACCTCTGAGCGGGCTGGCCGATCCGGTTTCTTTTCAGAGTGGGAAGAGGGGTTGGGGAGAGGAAAGGGACCATCTGATTGCCTAGGATCTGACAACGTCGAGGCACCTTGATTCAGCAGTTCTTTCAGCTTCAGGTGTGCGAAGCTCCCCGTAAACTTCGAAGAGCCACTTACCTGCACTGCTCCCCCTCGGGGCGCTCAGCAATGGAGGAGTGTCCTTAGGTGAAGGCGGAGGCCGGGCGCAGGGCCCAGGGCTTGGGCGCTGTGCTAGATCTGCTGAATGAAAGGTGAACTTTTCCAGCCGGAGCTAGTGGGGCCCCTTCCCTGGGTGGAGATATAAATTGGTATTTGGATACTGGAAAGAATCTCAGTGTTCAGCACAGCCCCTTCTTTTTGTCTATGAGATCCAATCTTTGAAGCAATCCATCTTGGTGTGCACAAGGTCACACACTTCTTACTCTTAAGTGTTGTCCTGGCCTTGTGATTTCCCTGCCAGGAACACTTCGTATCTCCCACCTTCAGCCTTTACTGGAATCAACTTCCCCTTGTGTGACTCCAACACTTCCTTCATTCCCACCCGCTCTCCACCTCCCAGGATTTATTTGTTTATAATCCCCTTTGAACTATACCTAGTCGATTACTAATTACTTTGTAATGAGTAATAATACATCATTCAGGGTAGATCACAGAAAACAATTATTCAAAAGTCTGAGATGAATTACCACACAGATGTAAATATATCCTGCAATAAATAGAAGTAGAATTCAAGCTTGTATTGTGATATTTTAAAAACTGTGTTAAACGTATCCCTAAACAAGACAGACCTGTTATCTCACTTTCCAAAGAATGTCTGCTCCTTTGCCAACACTGCTCATTAATTTTTATTTGAACAACTACTGCCTCCATTGTCTTGACCTAGCTCTCTCTTCCTCAGATCTCTTAGAAGTCATGGTGCTTTTCCTTTGGAGTATGTTTGTGCTAGATTGAGAGTCATTCATTCTCTACAGAAGTGTTTCCACTGGGTTACAGAAAGTTTACAACTGGGTCACAGTGTTGGGTAAACATTTTGAAGAATGATAGCTTTCAGCATTTTCTTACTAATGCTTTCGAAGATAGAACAGGAATAAGAACAGTGTTATGAGGAAAAGAACAGGTTTGCTCTGCCTGGGTAGGGTTTCCATCACTGATGAAGCTCATGTATAATGTTAACATTGCACATACCTAATTAAATGTCAAAAATTAATTTGTATCTTGAATAGACAGAGACCTGGAAAATACTTGTCTATTCAAGATATAAACTCCCTTTTTTAATTAGGAAAAGTTTCCGTTCTGAAAGGAGGTGGAGTTGGGTTAGATGTCTTTTTATTGGTATTCAGATTGCATTGTAGTTCCTAAGAAAGTCCGTATTCATGCAAAACAAGAGTTCATTTAGGAACTCAGTACAAGGGGCACTTAAGGATAAACTAAATGAAAAAGGTGCCCCTTGATTTGTAAAATTAGCAGATCGATGAATTCTTGTTATAAATAAAACTATCCTAAATCAAAGATACTCTTCTATTGGTTTTGTACTGATGCCCTTTTGACATTTGATGTTCCTTATGGTCTCAAAACACTGATTTTGTGGCAGAAGATCAGACACTTTTTAGAGTAAAGCTGGTACAGTACATTACTGGGAAAATATTTTCTGGAAAAGGACCAGACAACTCAAATAAATTGGAATTGCTTCTCTTTCAGGTGGATTTTAGACATGCTGTGCTTTAAAAAACAAAAACAAAAAAAAACCCCACAAAACTCTTCTAGCCCTGTTGATGACAAATCACTAAAATAATTGTCACACGGTTCATCAGTACAGTCAATCCTTGACTTGTCCAGAATGACAATGACGGTCTTTACAAAGATGGTGTTATTGGTAGTCACCATTGTAGTACAGGGCCATGAATGCGTTTATGTCAGAATCTTCTCATCCCAGAAAGTACAGGCTTCCATTTCTGGAAGGAACTGGGTTATCGTCTATTTGAAAGAAGGCTCAGGTTGGTAATTCAGCAATTCTCCTCATTCTCTCTTCTGCCAAGGACTCTGTGAATTATTTCCAGCAAACAATTTTAACATTTCTTTACTTCTCCTTGTAGGGAAGAAAAGATTTCTCACCCATCGTAAGGTTCATTGCTGAAGCACCTATAAATAAAAGACAGATTAACGAGAGAAAAACATATACATTTATCTAATATAAGTTTTACATGACATCGGAGCCTTCAGAAATGAAGACCCAAAGAAACAGGGAAACCTGGGTCATTTTATGGTCATACAGAAGTATGATTGGAGGACCAAAGGGTATGATCTAAAGGTAATAAACTGCTGGAACTTAGCAAGGCCTGTTTGTTTGGATTCTTCTTGGCATCTCTCTGTCTTCAAAGATTAGGGCATTTCTTTTTCTCCAGGTATAGAGTGGGCTCTCATGGAATGAGCATCTTCCTCAAAGGAAGGGCAGAGAATTCTTTTATGGCCTGCTTCAGGAGAGAAGTGAAGGGGGAGGTGTGAATGATCTTCCCAGCTTCTGGTGTTTTCTCAAATGCCAAAGTGTCATATTTTGGAGGACCGTGTCCTAAACTCCATCACCTTTGATTTAAAAAGATATAGCAACATCTACATAGGACTCATATGCAAATGGAAGAAAGAATGCAATATACTTCTGAGCTTTTCAGAAGGAGGAGTTGTATAAAAGTAAGAGGAAGTATTATAGACTGCAGTATTTCTCACATACCTTTTATACTGTGTGTTTTTTTTTTCCTCCAAGGATTGAAGAAACAATGTCTAGGTGTACTTAGGGAGTAACATAATTTTCATTAAACTTACCTTTAGTATTATCTAAAACTTTGGGCAATGTCATTCATTCTTAAGAACATTTTGTGATACTGGTTTACTGTAAGTTTGCTTCTCCATTCATCCCCCTAAGCAAGGCCATATCATGATGATGAATGTTTGGTAAAAATGTCGTTTTTGTATTCATGCGGTATATAAGCTGTCAGTATCTTTTGCTGCTTTGTAAATGTGAGATCCACATGACAGCTTGGTCCCTATTCTTGTCATTTGTCGCTAAAGTGCCTCTAGTCAAGATGCTGCCTTATGTTTATGAAGTTATAGTTTGAAACTGTCATTTAAAGTGTCCAGTAAAAGAACTTAATTGGCCTTGTTTTAATTAAGTCAGGTAGTTTTCAAAAAGAGAAAGTGGGAAGAGGTAATAGGGATGCTGGATTGATTCTTAATTTTCAAATTGTTTTCAGTAGGAGGAATGTGTTGTTAACATCAACCAATAGTCGTTGAACTTTTAGAATAGAACAGGGTGAAAAAACTCCAGCTTCTTGGCCTAATCTGGCCCACCACCTGTTTTTGTGCTGCTTGAGCTAAGAATGGCTTTTATATTTTCAAATGGTTGAGAAAAAAATCAGAAGAAAAATCATATTTCCTGACACATTAAAGTTTTATGAAAATCAAATTTCATTGTCCATATAGGGAGTTTTATTGGTGTGCGGCCACACCTATCTGTTTACATATCATTTATGACTACTTTCTGGCTACCTTGGCAGAGTTGAGTAAACAGAAACCATATGGCCACAAAACCTAAAATATTTACTATCTGACCCTTTACAGGAAAAGTGTGCTGACCTAGGCTTCACAGCGATACTTGGAAGGAATGCTAAGGGTAGTTCTTAATACTTTACTTCCTTTTGGCAAACTCTATATAAGATAATTCAGCTTCTCAGACTTCTCTGTGCTGTTGTTTCAAGTGATACGCAAAATCAAGTAAATTATGCATCGTCACCACTGACCACTTCCAAAACAAATGGTTGTTTATTTCTAATGTCACTAGTTTGTGGTCAAATTTATGACACTGCCTTTTTTCCCCTTTACCAGTGACAAAGCCACACTTCACATTGTGATTATCTTATCTAAAATGTGCAATAAATAAATACCGTATTACATCTGGAATAGTAAGGACAGCAAAGATAAACAAGCAAACTGCCTATCAGCCAAAAGAGAGATCTGAAATCCCATGCTCTGAAGTGTGTGCTCGTTATTCAAAGGAGAGCTTTTGGTTTCGATTTTGAGTCTTTATATTTAATTCTGTAATTATCTGATTTTTGAGCCCATAACAGATTAAAGTAGGAAAGGCACAGCTACAGGCAAACCTAAGTGACAGGTTGTGAAAAGACAAATAGTTTAAATATCCCAATACTAAAATGATATTTAAAAATAACACATTTATTGAGCCCTTTGCATGTGCCAGGCAATGTTTACATGTATCGTCTTCCATGCATTACAAGAAACTAACGAGATGTAGATATCATTATCCTCACTTTATAGAGGCTGAAACTAAAATTTAGGTTGAACGACTTCTTTACCTGAGTCACAAAGCCAAAAGTGACATGGCCTTAATTTGAACCCGTGTATATCTAGGAGCCTGACCTTTGCATAGCATCTGGGCATAAGAGCTTATTTGGGGCTGAATTTTCTCCCCCAAACTTATATGTTGAAGTCTTAACCCCAGTATCTCAGAATGTGACTGTATTTGGAGGTGACATCTGTAAAGAGGTGATTAAGTTAAAATGAGGCCACAGCGAGAAGGTGGTCATCTGCAAGCCAAGAGAGAGGCTTCAGAAAAAACAAAACCTGCAGATGCCTTGAGCTTGGACTTCTAGCTTTCATCCTGAACTTTGAAGATAAATTTCTGTTGTTCAAGCCACCCAGTCTGTGGTATTTTGTTATGGCAGCCCTAACAAACTAATATTAGTTTGCATGAAAAACAAATAGTGGAGTATAAGAAACAGAATCTTTAAGTCTTTACTCTTGCAACATTTTCATATACCTGAATAGAGTGTTACTATTTTAGAACACAGTATAGTAATTGGTGTCCTTGAATCATCAAGCAAAATACTTCATTATGCTTCAATTTAAGAAGGCAGAGAAGTGTATAACATTATAAATTCTAGAAACATTTCCACCCAATAATGGTCAAAGAGAACAAATATTTAGTGTTTAAATATGTAAACTCATACCTGTCTATAAAACATATCAATTCTTTAGTATTTGGAAGGGTTCTTTTTAAGGATAAACTTGCTGTTGTCTATGCCTATCTTGTAGCACCTGGAAGATACTGCTACTGTTATAACTATAAATGACTGTGATTTGACTTTTATGACATAACCATATGTCCTATCAAGAATAGAACTGTCGATTGGATCAATGACCTAATGGGAACTCTAGTGCCTTCAGGACAAGTTGTTTTATGCACTGCTCGTTGCACCGTTGTTGTGTGGGAGCATGTCTACTGTCTGTAGAGTAGAAGAGTAATGTAATTTTGGAGCATGTGAATTGCTGACACACAATTGTTTTGACCATAAAAATGACAATTCTATAAGGCTCACCGTACTACAAGGTTGGTTTCAGGGACAGAAATACCGTCTGCATCACACGCCATCTTTGACATAGAGCTGCACTGTGCTAGATTTTATTCTCAAGAGACATCATTTGATCCCAATTATAGTCCAATCCATGAAATACTGAGGTACGTAACATCTCCACTGACTGTGCTGTGTTCATGCTGCTTGCTCCTGGTAGGAGGTGCAGGCCCTTTCTTTGTTGGAAAGCACACAGCTTTGGAGGATTTTCTTAGCTCTCATGACCCTTCTAGCTCTTGGACTCAGTGTGTGCTCTGAACTTTCTTTGTTCCTTCTTTGCACAGTCCTCAGAGTCAGCGGCCACTCTCTGTCAGCAGCAGCATACTGCAGGGTTATAGCCCTGATCCCAGGTCAGAAGGGAGGAAGGAAGAGAAGGGGGATTTGGGGGTGTAGCGTTTGTACACCTGAAAGGACTGCGTGATTGTCTCCCCGAGCTTGAATCACACTGGCAGGGCTTATCTGTTATTATATTTTCTAGCACTGTTCATGTTCCCCTTGTTTAATTTGTGAAACAGAGCCAGTTGTTATACTGATGAGATTAATTGGCTTATGTTAGACATTGGCAGTGTTTTTCATTTGCTACTGTCTGCTTGATCCCAGATCTGAGTCTAACTTTTTGCATTAGCTCCTCTGACTGGGACTGACTTGCTCGGTGAAATAAAAGCCTGCCCTCCACCACGTCCAGAGATTTGGTTATAAGTACCTGGCAAAGGGCTTTACCTGGAAATCTCTCAGGGGACCAGAGACCCAGGTAATGTGGAGTCTATAAAATCGTGGCTGGTGGATTCAGAGGACAGAAAGCCAGGAACAGAAAATTAAATACTGTATATTCTCACTTATATAAATGTGGAAGCTAAAGAAAGTTGATCTCATGGAAGTGAAAAGTAGAAGAGAAGATACTTAGAGGCTGGGAAGGGCAGGCAGAAGGGAGGGATAGGGAGAGAATGTGTTAGAGGTTACACAATCCCAGCTAGATAGGAGGGCTAGGTTCTAGTGTTCTCTGCTGTAGGATGAGTATAGTTAACAGTAATATATTATACAGCTGGGAGGAGGATACTGAATGTTCCCAACACAAAGAAATGATAAATGTTGGAGATGATGGATATGCTAATTACTCTTATCTAGTCACCCTACATTGTATGTATTGAAACATCACTATGTGCCCCATGAATACGTACAATTATTGTATGTCAATGTCAATGAAAAAAAGAAGAGAAGAAAATTTTTAACCAAGAAATTAAACCTAAAACAATACAGGTATATAAAAAAAAAACAGTTCCATGTAGAATGCCTCTAAGGGATTTTAAAAGAATAAAACATGTCAGTTTTCATTTCTCCGAGTGTGGTCAGTGAGGCTCTGATTGTAATGCTTGTCCCTTATTAATGCTAAGGGGCCTTTGTGACCAGAGTTAAGCTGTTCACTCAAGTTGATGCCTCAGCCTCCTTCCCTCTCTGCTTTACTGATGCCTCTTACGGCTTATCCAGACGCTGGTTTCATCGTTTGGTCTGCAGTACTGTCTGAAGGACAGCGTTAGTCTAAATGTGCACACGGATCCAGGCACGCACAGGACTTGGGGTGACATAGAAGAAGCAGGTTCTACTCAGGTTCTGCCTTCCCAGGCCCTCCCTGTTTCTCACTGCTACTTATCCCCAGGGTTAGCTTCTCTCGCGGGTTCCTGTAACATCTTGGCCCCACCGGGCACCTGGCTCCCAGGACACCTGTCATGGCCTCACTCTCCAAAAGAGCAATTTAAGGTACATTTCTTCTCATGCCTGATCTGTCTCCTTTTCTGAAAAATGAAGGTTCTAGAAATGTTACTGCTTTTCAAGAGACCTTAGATGTCATTTCATTGTCTTGATGAGGAAACAGGCTCAAATTGCTGAAATGACTTTTGAAGTTATTCGTATAAATGATATCATATAAATGATATCGCAATTTATTTAGGTATTTTAGTTTTTGCTAATAAAGTTTTATATTTAAAAATAAAAACAGTGAGAGCCTCATATATACTCAGTGTATGTCCCTAAGTAATCTAAAGACAAGAGGGGCATTTAGTCCTCACAAAGCACCTGCTGGGTGCTTGGGCTGACCTGGTACTATTCTGGGCACTTAGGAATGTGTTAGGGAACAAAAGCAACAATTCACACCCTCCTGGATTTGTCAGTCTAGAGGGGAGAGAGAGGCAGCTATAGGGGCCAAGGGAAAACTTCTCCTTCACTCTCTAAAGGTTCACTGAAATTCAACTGAAAAAGGCAAATTAATAGGAGAAAAGTCATACAAATGTATTTGATCATAGTTTCATGTGACACAGGAGCCTTCAGAATGCAGACTTGGAGATACAGGAGAAATGGTGGTTCATTTGTACGCTTAGGTTCAACAGAGATGGACAACCACGTAGAAATACGATTGGACAAAAAGAGTGTGGTCTAATGCTAAACCCAGCAAGGCCTGTCTGTCCAGATTCTTCTAGCAGCATTCCTTCTCTGTACAGCCTTCCTTCCCTCTGGGTGTGGGGCAGGACCCTCTCTGGAATGGGGGTCTTATGACCTACAGTCAATTAGGTGAGATAATTTCTTTGACCCGTGTTACACAGAAAGGCAGGGGGACAGTTAGGGTAGTATTTTGGGGTTTTATGACGGGCTTTGGGGAAAGGGAGTTCTGGTTTCTGTGACCTGCCTTGGGGAAGGATTCTAGCTTTTATGACGAGCTTCCGGGAAAATGAAAGGCAGAGGGTCAGAGGAAGCTGGTGGTGAGGGCTTCATTTTGGGGTTCTGTTTTCTGAGCCCCAGCATAATCAAGGAGATGACTTAGTGGAATGCAGAGAATGTGCGATGGCGCTTCGCGCTGGGGAGAAACGAGGGAGCAAGGGAGAGAGGGAGTGTGCGGTCTGTGTGCTTGGGCACGGTGGAGCCCAGGACTGCAGTCTTTGACGAGGTTGTCCACCAAGGCCTTCCTGAGAAGACGGCATTTGAGTGAAGAGTTGGAGGAGGCGGGATTGCGTTATGCAGTTATCTGGGGAGCTGTGTTCCAGAACAGAGGCTCGTGTTGTAGGTGCAGCTAGAAAGCCGTGTGGCTGGAGCTGAGTAAGGGTGTGGTGGGGTGAAGCAGAACAGGGGGGTGGGTGCTGTAGGGTGTCCTGGAACATTGCACGGCACCTAGCTCTTGTCTGAGCAGGGCGGAAAGCACTGGGGAATTTTGAGCAAAGGGGAGATGTGATCTGACTGATTATTCTAACATGTTCGTTCATTCTGGCTGGTGTAGGAGGGCCAAGGCCAGGCTGAGATTTAACAGGAGGCTGTTCCAGTGACCCAGATGAGGCCTGTCGGTGGCTTGGAGCTGGGCGGTGGAAGTGGGTGGTGACAAGTGGTCAGATTCTGGATCCTATTGATGGCAGAACAGGGTTTGCTGATGGGTTGGATGTGAGGGGTAAGAGAAAGGCTGTCAAGAATGACTCCAGGGTTTTTGGCCTGAGCCCCTGGCATCGTGGGGTTTCTCTTCACAGACAGGGGGCAGAGTTTGGATGGAGGGTCTGGAGCTCAGTCGTGGGCCTGTTGAACTTGAGATCACTATTGGGGGTCTGGGGGGATCCACATTAGACACAAACACAACTCTAATGGGGTGTCGTGAGGGCCACGCTTGGTGTGTAGGTGACAGCGCCTTCCGTTTGTTCAGCCGGCCATGATGTCATATTACATGCATCACTTGTCTGACTGCAGAGGCTGAAGAGGCTTTTGAGGGGTGATATCTGATTTTGACCTTGAAGGAAAAACAGAATGTCAGTAAGTAAAGAGGAAAGAAGAGGTATTTCAGACTGAGAATGTGGATTCTGTGGGCTGAGTCGCTATGCAATGAATACATTTAACAACAGTTGTAAACACTTCCAGGCTAAGAAAGGGTATCTGAACTGTAACATTGTTTTCTAATTTAATATTATGTAAGTCTGTGTGGAAAACTGGAAAAAAAAAAGCTCAAAGCTGAGCAGCATTTGCTTTGTATTATCTTAAATTTAACAGTATTATATTTAGCATTTTATATAATAGTTTAACAAAAATTGTATTTTCTGTAGCTCAAAGAACAACAATAAATAAATATCTTCAGTACATATTAGGAGTAGCTAATATTAAAGTTACCAAGAAATGAATCTAGGTGGTTTCTGTTTTTAGGAAGTAAACGTTAATAAGACAAACACCTTTTTTTCCCCACAAGAAATCTAAACTATTTAAGAGTATACTCTTCAGATAAACACATTGCCAGTCTTTACAGATGGGAAAATTATCACGTGCCTCTCAGAAAAACACCTGAGTGGTTTTCATTTCTTCCATATTGCTGATTTACCGTTTGAAGTGATCCTATTAATATAAATACAGCTTCCTGCTTCTTGTTGGTGCTCTAAATATCTTCTTTTCTATTATCAAATACTGTTTTTTTTATGTAATCCAAACTTGTGAATAGCAAGAGGGAAAGTGAAATGTTTTAAACTAGAATATAAAGGTTAAAACATTCTTATAACTAAAATTCTTCAAGTGTTTGAGCACCGGTTACCAAGGCACTCAATTATTTAAAGACCACGGTTAGGTGGATCATGTTAATTAAGGGACCGGGAGAGGCTGTTCCGAACGGAAGCTGCCTACATGTCACACTGAGAAACTCTGAGGGGGCAGAGAAGCCCTGCATCACTGCCCACCTGCCACCCAGCGCGCCAACACCAGCCATCTCAGAGAGCGTTCTGTTGCCCACGGCCCAGCTCCAACAGATGCACCGTGCGGTGGGGGGCGGGAGGGTGGGCAGGCGTGGATGAGCCCTGCAGTTTCACACCCACAAACAGATCCGCAATCTGTCATCTGCTGCTCCTCGGTCTCACCCTCCCCTGCTGCCACAAAGCAGCTGATGTTTAAAAATCGAACCAACCAAGATGGGAAGAAAGAAAAAGAAACGTAAATTTTTTTTTTTTAAGTAGAGAAAAGGGACAAAAAAATGAATGTCTGTTAGCAGTTTATGGGACGTGACCTAAAGCTACGTGTGCTTTTTCAGCAACTCTGGTGGGAATGAGGCTAAAACGACAGATTATTAATAATATTTGGCACCTGAACTTGCCCATCGAGATTTTTGCTTCACTCAGAAGCACGATGTGTGCGTGGGTTTGTGTTAGTCATCTCAGGTTTGTCGTGTTGACCCAGGGGTGCTGGAGTACGTGTGTGCGGAATATCTTGTCTCTGTTCGGTGTCCTAGTCACCCCGCGTGGCCGGCCAACGGCAGCAGCAACTCAGAGGAGCGCTCCCTCAGCCTTCACTGGCTCAGGGAATCGAGTTGGGTCAGATTGTCATCAGTGCTGTTATCCGACTGAATTAATACTATTAAAAAGTCCAACCTAATGTATTGAAAAGTGAGAATCATGAATTGTTTTTAGGGAAAATGTTTGTATTCAGATATGCTGAATGACCCTACCGAGACCAAGTAAACGTGAGAATAGGAGGTGTGAACGCATCCAACCAGGGAGGGGGCCAGGTCATCACCCCCAAAAACTCACTGGTGATGTCTCCAGAGCTCAGTTGCTTCATCTATACCACGAAAAGGCTGACTAAGATCCTCTTCTAACTCTGACGTCCTGTGATCCTGGGTCTGGAGTATTTACTGAGTATGTCCCTTCTCTGTGCCCAGCATGTGGGGATACATAATATACCATAATGGCAAAGTCACTGACCTCAAAAAGCCCACAGCCAGCTGTGGAGACTCCACTGAAACATAAAGCCCTCCAAGAGCTGTATAGGATGTAGAGATCTAACTGCTGGTAACGTCTGTAGGATTCTGAGGCAGAGATGGGTGTGGGCTGTAGTGGTCAGAGAAGTTTCGTGAAAGGGTAAGGTTGGGTGGGGTGTGGAAAGCAGAGTTGGCACTTGCCTTGGTAGGCGATAGGAAGCCACTGCAGGCTCCTGGTCCTGCACTATGACAAATAGAATGGCCTGCAGACTGGCTTAAGACAGTGAAGGCTGGCGTCAGGCAGCGGAGCTTCAAGGGTTTTGCAGTCATGCAAACACGAGGTGGTTTGCATCAAAGAAGAGCTAGCATTGACCAAAGGACCACCAGGATATGAAGATAAACAGTCATAGGGATGCTTTGGAACAGCCATGGGCAGAGCTTCTCATAAACAGCCCCTACGGGTACATAAATGGGAGCCTGTAGGCCCTGGGACACAGTGGAATGAGGTCCTGGGCTGCCACACCGAGGATTTCACTACCCGGACTAGACTTGAGGCCTGGGTCAGTAGCAAAGTTGTTGCTGCGTGTAGGAGTGTAACTTCTTTCTGAGTGGCTATGTGGCAGGGATTATAGAAGGGAACAACCCCCAGTTCTGTGTACTTTCACCTCCCCACACTTCTGTGGGTTGGCCAGACTCCAGACTTGGGGTGTGCTTCTGAGAGATGGAGAGGGGATCTGCGGGGAGCTGGTTCTGCCACCCAGAATTCTCACAGCTGCGGCCATGAGGTGGTGAGTAAGCGGTCAAGGCTGTAGCAATAGGACGGTACTTGTCATTAGTATGTCAGTTGGTTACAAATGGGGACTTCTAAAAAGTTTTGAAAAGCTCTAGGTAGAATAGTCATTCTGATCATGCTTATACTATTAGTTGGCTTTAAGTAAATTATTTTTTGTCAGAGTAAAACCTTAACATCAGTTCAGTTCCTGAGTTACTGAGTTGTAACTTAATAAGGCTTTACTTTTCTCTCATCTTTAAAAGAAACATAGGTATTATAGGTACAGTTCTTTGCATTTTGTAATTGTTTGAGATATTTTCTTAATGCATTAAACTCAGATTAAGGATGTCTAGCTTCTATTTAATCTCTTAGTACTTTAATTTTTGCTCAAGGGCACCCGGTATTACAAGGCCATTCTTACTTCGCAAGGAAGCTGGGATGGCAGAGCTACTTACAAAAACTCATAAATTCTTTGAGGAAAAGGCACCCCTTAGTACAGATCTTTAATTCTGTTTTCTTCCTCATCACATGTGACTTTTTGTTAACACTTGCAAAGTCTTCTTTTCCTTCTTGCTGCTTTACGAGAAAGCTGTGAATCCAAGATGTGTGTCCCATAGGTCTGTGGAAATGTTTGAAGAGCAAAGCAAGGTCGATCAGACTTTAGAATCTCTTAAGGATCCGTCTTCTGACTTCTAAGGATCCAATCTGATAAATATCGCTGTCAGACATGCTCCCTTTCCAGGTCCCATTGGTCATGTGGACTCTCAGGGTGGTAGGTGCCAGTGCCATAGAAACTTGATACATAGTGGCTGCGAATGAGAGGTAGAGTATTGGTGTTTGCAAAAGACTTAACTTAAAACCAATTACAGTAGATGTTATCCTAACTTCCATTCTAATATGCTCTTGTGAAAAGGCAAACAAAAGATCGTGCTTTATCTTTGGCTGTGATGATTATGCCTCATTAACAGTCTATTTTACTTACACCTATGTGGGAATTACTAACTCAAATAGGTTGTCTCCCTTTGCCACCAAGTTGGGATTCTGACAACATCAGGGTATGCCCATGATAGGGTACCACTCACTGAACATCTAATGCTTGTTTATCTGTTGGGGAAAAGGATGAGAATCACTGCTTCCAGGCATGGAGTTTAATTAGACCCGCTTCATTATGCTTCTCTTTAATGACAGGATTTTAAGCCCAGCCGTCATCAGCTCAAATGCAGAAAATGTTCACTCTAGCTTGTGCCCTGGTACCTTGAAGAGAGTATGCAGTAGGTGAGCTCCCATTAATCTAATTGGATTTCTCCTTGCCTGTAGAGATGATGGTTTTGAAAGCCACTCTGCCTTCTAAGAGTGCAATAAAGTCACCCTCACTCAGCATCTCTACTCTGCATGTCTAGAAAGGTGACAAGTTTTGGGATACACAGTGAGACAATTCCTTTGTTTTGGAGTTTTTCCATCTTCCCCTCATTTCCTCCTCTGTGAAATGAGGCTGCGCTGGAATTTAGCTATGTGTTTTAAAGAAACGTGCTCACTGTTCTCACATATTAGGCTTGTTCCTATGCTTGGTCCCATTAAATGCTGATAGGTTGTGCTTTTTCTCCAAGCAGATAATTCTCCAGTTCCCGTCAAATGCAGAGATAGGTTGTACTAGTTTGCAGTCCCACCAACAGTGCATGAGTGTTCCTATCTCTCCATATCCATGCCAACATTTGTTGTTTGAGGGCTTTTTGATAAAAGCTATTCTCATTGGAGTTAGATGATATCTCATTGTGGTTTTAATTTGCATTTTCCTGATGATTAGAGATGTTGAGCATTTTTTCATATGTTTCTTGGCCATTAGTCTATCTTCTTTTGAAAAGTTTCTGTTCATGTCCTTTTCCCCCTTTTTAATGGGGCTGTTTGATTTTTTTCTTGCTGATTTTCCTAAGTTCTGTATAGATTCTAGTTATCAGCCCTTTATCAGATGTATAGCATGCAAATATTTTCTCCTGTTCTGTAGGTTGTCTATTCACTCTAGTGATAGTTTCTTTGGCTGTGCAGAAGCTTTTTAATTTGATCAGGTCCCATTTATTTATTTTCGTTGATGCTGTGATTGCTTTTGGAGTCTTCTATAAATTCTTTGCCTACCCAATGTCTATAAGAGTTTTTCCAACATTTTCTTCTAGAATTTTTATGGTTTCATGCCTTAGGTTTAAGTCTGTTATCCATCACGAGTTGATTTTTGTGAGAAATGAGAGGTGCAGATCCTGTTTCAGTCTTCTACATGTGGCTATCTAATTTTCCCAGCACCATTTATTGAATAGGGATTCTTTTCTCCAGTGTATGTTTTTGTCTGCTTTGTCAAAGATCAGATGGCTATATGAGGATGGTTTATGTTGGTAAGGGGACAGGGGGGAGGGGATGGCTAAATCCACACCTAACAGATGCAGTGCACACTGTCAGAGGGATGGGCACACTTGTCGGGTGGTGCAAAGGCAATTTATGTAACCAAAGTGTTTATACCCCCATAATACCCTGAAATAAAAAAGAGCCAAGAAAAAAATGCAGGAATAGGGAGAGGTGTGTTACCCAGAAACTTCAGCAACGAGACTGTCTCATAGGTTAGTCCCCTTTGGCTCAGGCAGACGGAACCTCTGTGCTAGTCCCAACACATGTCTCTAATCTCAACCTGGCCATGGCCCTGAAAGCTGGCTGGACAGCATCTGCTCAAAGACGCCGTGGCAAAATGTACCCTTAACCCTGTCCACATGCATGCTGCTGCGTGCCTTGGAACAGGAAAACATTGCTTTGTGTTCTGCTAAGTGGGAATGAGACATTTGGCTGAAGAGCTTCTTAGCATGGGTTAATACGTGCTCTGACCACTCAGCTCGGGCAGTTCTCTCACTTTATTCCCAAGGGCTGCTGTCTAAATTAATGATTTCTTTGATGATAGGTTCCGCATGAATTCAATTTAACATGGATATAGTTGCCCTGTTTTCTACTGTTTTTTTTCCTCTAAAATTATGAGCTCTAATTTGAAGCTAATAAGTTTTGACATGCAAGCAACCAAATTACCCAATATAGCAACGAGAATATTTTATTATTGATTTTGACCAGGTAGAATGATAAGGTCAATTAATAGACTAATGACCCTCAACTGTTCATTTTTTTCATAACCCTACCAGTACTGGATTTCATTTTCTTTTTTTTTTTTTTAACTGCCAGGAGTCCTTGTTGAGATCTAGTGTAGACACTCCTGCTGACTCTCCTGGCGGTGGTTTGTCCTCTGTTTGTTGTTTGGACCTCACCAAGAGATGTGGTTCAGTGATTCCAGTGATGACCACCGCTTGCTGACCACATGCTGTGTGCCGCACACTGGACGTGACTTCTTCATCCTTTGGTGCTTATGCTGGTCCCGCTGGCTCTTTCTGACCAGGAGGGTTTTGTGCCTCTTCAGAAGGAGCCCAGTGTGCAACTTCCTGACCTGCAACTTTGCTTTCTTTGTCTTGCACCTGTTCTTCCTCAACAGATTCCCTGGGCAGGCCAGCTCTCTGAGCTTAGTCCTGGGAGCTTCCCATCTTGTAGGCAGTCTTTTCGTGTAACGATATTAGTGAGGAGAACATCTTCTCTAATCTCAGAAATGTTTCGTAACATGTTTTCCCAGTGTCTCGTGTCTGCCTATAGCTCTAGACCAAAGCTTCCTCCTTGGCCTTTGCAAAGGCAGGGTTAGTTTTTGTTGACTTGAGTTCAATTCCATTTGCCATTTCAGTAAAAATTGTGTTGATTGCTAGAGAGTGAATCTTAGGAAGATAACAGTTGAGATCCTGGAGAAAGATGTGTGGAAAGGAGGAGGTTATAAACTATACTGATTTCTTTTGTGACCCTCAGAAATCTGTCCCATATCAGATGTATTTGTCATTTGCCTCTGACAGGTATGAAACAAAATATGTAAAAAAAAAAAATTTAACATTTTTAGAAGAGAGCTCTGTTAGAGTATATATTATAGCGTTCTTCTGCAGGGCTTTTTCATGTAGGTCAGTACATTGAAATAAGCTAGATTAACATAATATGCTAGGGAAATGTTGATAGCCCAATGAACTTAATGTTTGGTTTTCTGCAGGATTCAAGAAATATTCTTAAATCTAAGAATATTTGAGTTTATTACACTCCTTAAGCTGCTAATTTTGTAAGATGGAATTTGCAGTCATATCGTTAAATAGGACTATCTCCATAGAAAAACAAAATTGTGGTGCTAATTTGTGTAAAATCTTGACTAAAACCCTGTGAAATATTAAACCTATTAAATCTAGTGTTTAGGGACAATCTGAAAAGGATACAAGTTTTGGTAGTTTCCAGAGTCTACAATTCCATCTTTCATTTTTTGAGGAGGTAGTCTTTTGTGTTGTTTGGAGTTGAAGAGAAGAGTTTAAAGAAGGAGGGATACAAAAAAGTACGCCATTTAGGAAGAAAACACTAAGCCATAATTAACAGTGGGGGTTGGGGATGGTTATGGCAGCCTTTAGTATAAGGAAGAGGGAGTTAGCATAGTCATAGATCCACAACAAAGCAACAGTTCTGTTTATTCGTTTGTTATTCACAGGGTGCAAGAAATTTCAAAGACAGGTGCTCTGAAATGACAGTGAATAGGATAAGAAGGGACAATAAGAAATAGATACACACAGTAAGAATATTTACATTTTGATGCTGCTCTCACGAACATCACTTCCTTTGATTGTTAGAACAGAGTGTGTGGGTAGCAGGGTGGACCATTAATTATCCCTGCTTTATAGATGTGAAATCTGAGGCCGGAAAGTGTAACTGTCCATTTAAGGCGAAGCAGTTGGAAATGGCAGTATCAGGACTCAAACCCAAGTGCTTAGAGGGTCGCAGGGGCTCTGGGAGGGAGTTGACAAGGTTTGCGGGCAGAGTAGTAAGTAAAGCAGGGCCGTGGGATTGTGTTGCCGACTAGATGTCCTGCGTGCAGGGACTTTAACTTTATTAAGTGCCTCCCATTATTCTTTGGTAATCAGAGTCACCAGGGAAATTTCTGTTGGTGACAGTCTTGCACTTACGCTTCCCTAGAATCACTTAATGAAAAGCTGAAGGAAAACCAAGGTCATCTCTGGGGAGAGACAGAGGCCTGATTACATTTTTTCAGTTTGCCAGTGTGTCCTGCTGAGGCATTTGAATGTGAAGTGGTCATTTTGTCCAGACAGAACACTTTATTGCAGAAATAATTGTTTCTTTCCAAAATTAAATGGATATATTATAACCTTCGTTGGTCCTCAAGGCTTCTACTTTGGCCCAACTCCGAAAGAAGGAAGAATATTTACATATAAGCAGTCCTCTGGTCCAATCTATCCGTCGACAAAGCCAATTCTTTAAAATGGAATTCTCATATTAGCTAAAATAGGTAAATACCCATCTTTTTCCTTTTTAGGAACTACTTTAATATTCTGATAGTAGCTGTAATCAATTTGTGAATGGAAGAATTATAATCTTTTCCATATAAATGTTTTGTGTGTGTATCTGCTTGATGGGAGTATTGCTAAGGGTATATTCCAGCTTAATAAATAATGATGTTCAACTATAAAATAAAAGCCATATTTTGTGTTCATTCAGGCCACACATAAATTTTGAGTTCCCACTGTGAGCTGGTCTCTGCTAGGTTTGAAATATAATAATAAACAACAGATATAGTTCTTGTCCAAAGGAAACTTGAAATCTAGCTCCAAGACCATCATATTTTTGATTTTTGTTGCTTTCCACGCATTTCAATGATTGAATAAAAATGGAATGTCTAAGCCAGTAGGACATCACAACTGTATAGTTTTTATTTGAAATTGTGATTCTTCTTTACATAGGATCCAGTTAATAACATGGTAATGAGCCATCAAAGCCAATAACTTGTTTTTTGGTTCCAGACTTAGCTATGGATTTGCTTCTTCCAAGTGAAATTCATTCATTCATTTATTTGTACTTGCATAGCACACCTTTGGTGCACCTTCCATGTGCCAGGCATATTTTTAGGTGTTGAGGAATATTGAGGAACAGCACAGACTAAAATTCCTGCCATGGAACATAGAGTCTAGAAGGGAAGAATGACAATAATCAATGTAAGAAAATAAAATGTAAATTATTTTACATAAAAGAAGTGCTAAGGAAAAATAAAATAAAGCAGCGAAGGGTGATAAAAAGTTTGCAAAGAGGAGAACGTTGACATTTTACATAAAGCAACTTGGGTAGGCTTCTCTGAGCAGGTGATCTGAAGTTGGTGAGTAAGTCAGCCACCTGGACAGTTGAGGAAAGACTATTCCAGGCTGTGGTGGCAGCACATGTAGAGGCCCTGAGCTGGGACAGGGACAGGAGGCTGACACCGCTAGGGCCGAACAACTGGTGGGGAGGGGTAGCAGATGAGGTCAGAGAGGTAGGAGGGTCAGATCATGTGGGACCTCGTGGGCCATCATAAGGACATTAGGTTTTATTGTGAGTGAGGGAAGCAGAGAGTTGCTGGAGGATTTGAAGCAGAGGGGTAACATAGTGCGACTTGTTTTCTTAGGGCCACTGTGACTGCTGTTTGGAGAATAGAGTGTGGGGAGCTGGGGTAGACAAGGGTGACCAGCTGGAAAGCGATTACTGTGATCACCAGAGCAATCCCAATGGCTTGGACTACAGCAGTGGACTAGGTGATCGTGAGAATGGGTGGGTTCTGGACTGTTTAACAATAGAAGCAATAGGATCTGCTGGTGGATTGGACATGAGTGAGAGAGAACAAGAAGAGATAAGCGTGACTGTAGGGTTTTGGTTTGAGCAACAGTGAAATGGAAGTGCCAGTGGCTGCAAGGAGATAAACCCTGGTAGAAGCAGTATGGGGGGCGGTGAAGAGGACCCAGGAGCTCTGCTGTGGATGTATCGCATTTAGGTGCCCATGTGACTGCTGAGTGCAGATACTGGGGAGGTGGTTGGATGTGTGGGTCTGGGCTCCCAGGCATCAGAGCTCAGAAAGGGGAGGAACCGGTTGAGTAAATTGAGTGGTGATCAGTGGTGTCATAGGATAACCAGGTGATTGCCGCGGCCTGGAGGTCAAGAAATCATGAGAGGTGTTTCGGGGAGGTAAACAGCTGTGTTCGGCATCCCTGATGGTTAGTAAGGCGCAGGCTGACAACTGGCCATTGGACTCGGCGATGGCACGGTCAGTGGGTTGGTGGGTGCAAAAGCTCCGTCTGAGCTAGATTCTGGAGAAAATGAGAGGAGAGGAAATTGAAGGCAGGAGGCAGGCACTGTGCCACAAAGGGGGACAGAAACGTGGACAGCAGCTGGCAGGGAAGAGTAGAGGATCCAGAGAAGGGTGTGGTTTTTGTTGGAGGAGTAGCAGTAGTTACGGAGAGAAGGCGGACTCGCTGGGCTGTGTCCTTGGCAGATGAATGAGCTGCGACCCCAGGCCCAGGTGGAGAGCTGGCCTCGGAAACAGGAGAAGGCTGAGGTCATTTTCATGGCTGAGAGCTGTGCTGGTGGCTTCTTGTGGGAGCCCTTTCTGTTGGCCTCCATGTCCTCAGTGAGGAAAGTTTGAAATGAAAGAACTTTTTAAGATCACCAGTAAACATAACCAATTTTTCTGCACATCTCTCCATTTTTATCATCATTTCTTTAAAGCTAGACTCTTAGCTCCTTCAAACAGAAAATTTCCGTTTGGCAGTGCAAGTTTATCTTCTCCTAAAAGACGGAATTACCAACTTTTTGAGAGGTTCTTTCCTGACTCTGGTGTGTTTCCAAGGATATGATCCATGATGAGATTTTCATCTGTGTGCAACCCACACAACAGGAATTCTGCTTTTTGGTACTAGGGGCTGGTTAGAATGGAATGTAGCTTTGGGAACCTCCTCTGGATTAAGAGTAAATCCAGTTCAATCATTTGAGGAGCAAGAAACTCATTTTACATTTTAAATGGTTCTATTTATTGGACTCAATATTTAAAGCCTTTAGGACTACCAATTCTCAAAGGGTGTGGAGAAGGAGAGAGATATGTAGTTTGAATACTAAATGTTATATTTTGTATTTATTATTTATCATGCAAATTAGAGAAATGAATGCTTCACTCAACGTCTTGGGCTGTGGGAAAAGGAAAAAAAGACACAAGGTTATCCCCTCCCCTGCCCAGCAAAAGCAGGGCCCACTCCTAGGGCAGATTTCTTTTTGTTGTGTTGTTTTAGCCCAAAGGGGCACTGATTTAAAAGTTAGTAAAATGCTGGTGTGGATTTTCACCTCTGTTAGCTTACATGTCTTAAGCAGTAAAACAAAGCCAAGTAAGTGTCTGATATGAGATGCTTGGAAGTGGGAGACCCCAGGAGCCTCTTCTAACCCTGCTCCAGGGCACCTGCCCTGAACAGTGAGCCCACCTGTAGCTCTTGCCAGGGTTCCCACAGACAAGTGTGTGACGGTTAGGAAAAGAAGAAAAAAATGACTCTTTTCCTTTTTTCCCTTGTTTTTTTCATGACCAATTCCCAAAAAAGAAAAGAAATTATCAGCTCGAGAAATGAGAGTTTTGCAGAGGTGAGAATGTTTCCCTTTCCTCAGCCCGATTGGACCGAGGTACTGCCGAGTAGCTCTGCTCTGCGGCACCTTTGTAAAGTGTTGATAGACTGTGGAGGCTGCAGGGCAGCGATGGCCTTGGTGACCACCAGCCTCCGGGCCTCTCTTTGAGGAGGCTGCCCTGGCCGCCCTTTTTGGGCTGAGCCGCCATATTGGACAGGTGCAGGGCTGCGGGGAGCCAGCTGGGGACACACAGCATGTGATGAATACACCAGCTCTGCATGCATCCATGGGCTCAGTGACTAAGTGGAGCCAGGCTCAGGAAAGTGTTTTATGCCAGAAAGTAATATTTTTAGAAGGGGAGGAATTCATGTGATGCTACTAAGCAGCTTGTTCTGCCTACGTTTGGCTCGATGGGGTGGTGTGCACGTCCGGAGTGCCAGATACATTTTTTCTGCTCCCTCGGGGTAATTGTCCAAAAAACTAATGATAACACTCACTGTTTGGGAAAATAGAAAGTACGCCTAGTGATGATTAGTTTCGTCTGACTAAAGTCGTTGGAAGTTTTCTGTCCACGTTGGTGTACCCATGTGTGTATCTACCTAAGACTGGTGAGCTCCAGTCCTGATGGATGCACTGGATGAAGGGTGATTATACAGGACTTGTGTTTTTCACTCATGTGCTCCTAAATCAGGACCAAGTCCAAAGAAGGAGCTTAACATTGACTGCACACCGTGTTTGCCCTCCTCTTACTTTCTTATATAGCGTATTTTTTAACTACACCTTTAGCCCCTAGTAATATGCTATTTTGCATTTTTAAATGTTCTTTGTTTTTTGATTCCACAGCTATATTTTTCATAAAACATGAGCATGGATCTTGTCCTATGTTTCTCTGAAGAATCTGCAGCATTTCAAAGTGTTTGATAAATAGACATGTCATAGGGACCTGAACTTCAGAACCCAAAATGTATTCCTGCGTTTTTTTAGCTAAATAGAGAAAGAGTTGATTTTCTGACTTTTATGTTGCCAGGTTGAATCCATTTCTCCTATAAAAGACATCTTCCTCTTCATTTCCAAGTTTCCTCCTCATTTATCTGCCAGGAATAAACTAGAAGAACCTTAATGTCTGACAAAGCATCGAACATTCTCTGTTTGTATCAAATACTTGATTCTCTTTCCCATTGATATCATAGGGAAGAGAATCAAGGCTTTTTAAGCTATTCAGTTATTTTAAAAAAACAGCTTTGGGGCAATCAGTCATCTCATCTCTGGTTGTATGTTTACTGGTTTTGGTTTTATGCTCTTGACTTTTATCCTGAGAACTCCTTCCTGAAAGCAGTACTGAGTGCTGGTTCCTTCTTACACATGTGGCAGGTCAAAACTTTTTGGTGGGACTCCTGTAGGGCTCTTCCTCCTGTCTCCTTCATACTCTGGGCAGCTGGTAGCCCAGGGCATTGGGATGAAAGGAAAAGAGACTGATTAAAAATTGAACAGGGTCGAGGTGGAATTGTGGCTGTTACTTCAATCTTCTCATTTTTGCAGTGAAAGTTTGCCAGGGGGACTATAAGTTTTCTATCCAAAGAGAGATCTGAGGTGAAAATTCTCTTCTCCAAATGACAGAGATTGGAATCTCCCCCCACCTCACCCCACCACCCAGTGTGTGGAAAGCTGTGGTGAGAAAACCAAATCCTGGTTTGAAGAGTTCAACATTTTTGGTAACATTTGAGTAAATTGGAAATATACTCCTCTGATAAAAAATAACTTTTCTTGCACCATGGACAGTTTCTAAAAGGCGTGGAAACACTCAGAAGAAATGTCAATTATGCAATGTTGATGTTGGGCTTAAGGCTACGATCGCTTATTGCCGGGTGGACAGGTGAATGAAGTACTGAAGGAGTAATTGGCCCTAGTGCTGAGCTCTGAGGGACTCTGAGGAAACCTAACCTTGCTTTTGATCTACTGAAGAGCTTGAATTCATCAGACTCATTATATTCTAATTTCATCTCCATTGAAAGATAAAACAGACTTGGAAGTAATTAAGTAGAGTTAGCTCCTAATGATCAAATGAATTGACTTCAAAAGTTATTTTCTTATCATGTGAACTAATTTCCCCATCATGGAAATTTGGTGACATTTTACATATATATTTTTAATCTTTTAAGTAACTACTCTTGTAAATTGCTCCAGAAGAAGTGGTTTTCTGGTAAAATGTGGAGGGAATAAAGATCAAGTCTGTCTCCTGTCTTAGGGCTCTGCCTTCCTCATGGGCGATGTCTGAGAGTGCTCAGCCAGGAGTAGCTGGAGATTCCAAAACCAGCCTGGTCTAAATTGGCATCTCTCTTAGAACACAGTGAGTTCATTTCGGGAGGATAAGTTTTTTTTTTTTTTTTTTTTTTTGAGACAGAGTCTCACTGTGTTGCCCGGGCTAGAGTGCCATGGCGTCATCCTAGCTCACAGCAACCTCAAACTCCTGGGCTCAAGCAATCCTTCTGCCTCAGCCTCCCGAGTAGCTAGGACTACAGGCATGCGCCACCATGCCCGGCTAATTTTTTCTATATATTTTTAGTTGTCCAATTAATTTTTCTTTCTATTTTTAGTAGAGACGGGGTCTCGCTCTTGCTCAGGCTGGTCTCGAACTCCTGAGCTCAAACAATCCTCCCGCCTCGGCCTCCCAGAGTGCTAGGATTACAGGCGTGAGCCACCGCGCCCGGCCTGGGAGGATAAGTTTTATGGAGAAGTAAACTGAGGCATGGACTGGCCAGAAGACTTGTCTAAGGACATTCTGAAAGTCAGGAGTAGAGTGCAGTTCCAGCCAGGTGTCCTCACTGTTGGAACTGAGTCATGGTGAAGAATCTTCAGCCAGAACCCACCTCCTGGCCAAAGTGCTGCCTTTGGAGTTCTCTCAAGTTTCACAGGCCTCTGAGCTTGCTCCGTGCAAGGGCTATGCTAGGCTTTCAGAGCTGGAGAGATGAATAGGATATAGGGCTAGTAATCAGGGAGCTCATATCTTAGGGAAACACATGTGATCTGATTACTATAATATAATCTGTGCCATATACCAATTAAGAATGTTCTCAGCTATAATATGCAAAAATCCCAACTTACGTGGCTTAAATTTATGGGAGGGACATGTAAATGTTCTCACATTGCAAAGTCTAACAGTGAGCAGTTGCTGGTGTTGGTGTGACTGCTCAACATGGCAGGGTCCCGTCATGCTTCCTGCCCTGCTGCTGCTCCTTCCTGCTGTGCTGGTGTCCGGGAGGAAATATAATTTCCCTTTTTTTTTGAGACAGAGTCTTGCTCTGTCACCTGAACTAGAGTGCTGACAATGCTTACAGCAACCTCAAACTCCTGGGCTCAACCAATCCTCCTGCCTCAGCCTTCTGAGTAGTTGGGACTACAGGTATGCCACCATACCTGGCTAATTTTTTTCTATTTTTAATAGAGATAGGGTCTCACTCTTGCTCAGGGCTCAGGCTGGTCTTGAACTCCTGACCTCAAGCGATTCTCCCGCCTTGGCCCTTGGCCTCTCAGAGTGCTAGGATTATAGGCATGAGCCACCGCACCGGCCAACAGAAATATAATTTCTACTCAACCACTGTAAATTCCTAATTGGGACAGACCCCTGTAACAAAAGACAAATTAACAAGAGAAAAACAGGCAAGTTTATTAACATGTGCAGTGCATATCAGCGAGAGGTGCCTCAAAGCAGTGGCTTAGATAGCATCTTCAACAAAGAACAATACATTTTAGACAAATGACAAGGCAAAGGAAAAGAACTTTGAGTCTCCAAGGGCAGGAACTTGGGGAGAAGGCAAACAAATGGCAGGTAAAGATTAGTTAATAAAGCTTATTAATACTCTGGTATCATCTCAAGGCTGATGAAGGTCTAAAGCTGCCTTCTGTTGTTGGCCTTGCTTTTCACTGGTGGGGAGGGGTGGGCCACATCCCTTTTGTCTTTGTAAATCTATCTCCTGCTTTTAGGCACGCACAGAGAGGGCAGAGCGCTCTCCTGCGTCTGCTCCTTCCTCATGGCCTTCAGCCCAGTGGTCCTTCATGCTTTGTGGGGTGTATTCTGGTCTCACATGCTGGCTTTGTCTTCGTGCTCATCCCCCAGCCTCACCAGGTGGCTGCCCAGATGCAGGCATTTTGTTTGCGATAAAGGCAGGAAGAAACAAAGGTTTCTCTAAACCAGCTTCCCTCCAGCAGATGTCCACTTGTATCCCATTAGCCAGGGCTCTGCCTGTGGTCACTGCAACCTTCCAGAGAGGCAAGGAAAGGAAGTGCATAGCTTTCCCGGATGGACAAGAGGAAAGGGTGCCGTGTACCATGGGAGCATGAGCAGAGACTGACCATGGGGGCTTGGAGACGGGTCAGAAAGATGAAAGGGAGCAGCCTATGAAAAATCACGCAAGCGTGAAAGGGAAGGGGATGTTCTGAGACTGTGTCCTGGTTCTCTGATCCCAGCACAGGCAAACAGTGAGGCTGGACATGTGGGTGGCATTCTTTTGTGAGGGACACCAAGAGTTGCCTGTGGGATCTGTGCTCTGACCTCTTGCCACGGGAAATGGTGGTTTGGGGGATGGGCATGGTAGGAGACACAGTGGTGATAGAGAAAAAGCAATGAATTGGGGAAATTATTCCAAAGTCAGTGGCTCTTGATGTCCATTTAAATGTCAGCAGCGAGGCAGAAAGAATCAGGGTTAACTCTAGGCAGCTGGTCGTGGACAGTGGCACTGTTCTGACCATGGCAGGTTTGAGGGGCACTTGCTGGTCCAATCGTAGATATGTTGGGTGAGAGATGCTATGGCACATCCATAGGTGGTTGCGGATAGAGGACTGGGTTTGATGAGAGAAGAAGGGCTGGCAGTATAGACAAGGGACTGGGCAGAGGGTGGGAGGCTGTAGATCTTAGTTGAAATGAAATGGATGGAGTGTCCGGGGTGAGTGACTACTCCACTCACTATACCTGACTGGAATTCATGTCTATATAGGAGCTCATAATTTTGCATTTCTTTCCAAAGTATCACATTTTCTTTGATGAGCTCCTGTTGTTGGTATAGCACTTTCCCCATAGTCAGTTCCTCCCATGCTGGGCTCTTTGTTTCTCTTATCCTCTACTGGGATACCTGTTGTTACTGGTTTACGGACGTTAGAACAGGAGAGATGGAGACCTGAACCTCATAAATGGGTGTAAGCTGCCTGCTGGGTCTTAGATCAGGTCAGCAGGAGTAGCCAAAACCATTCCACTTCTCTTTCCCCAGTGCATGAGTGCAATGAGCCGGCTGTATCTGCATATACTACAGCCAGCATCATTTCTAGACAGCACATCATTTAAATTCACCTAACCTCAACCCCCACGGTCAGCAAAAAATATTTAGAACGGAGAAAAAGTGTAACAAGACAAAATCACCTAGAGTAAGGTGCCACAATCTTGATAAAGCTGTTGCATTTCACATTTCTTTACAGTAAAACTGCCACCCATCTCATGGAGTTTCATGGTGCTTCTTAAAGAGATACCCTACTGTCTTAGTCCATTTTGGGCTGCTATAACAGAATACCACTGGGTAATTTACAAAGAGCAGAAATTTATTTCTCATAGTTCTAGAGGCTGGGAAGTCCAAGATCAAGGTGGCAACATCTGGTGGGGCCTTACAGCTATGTCTTCACATGGTGGAAGAATGGAGGAGCAAGTAAAATAAACCCACTCCCACTAGCCCTCTTTATAGTGGCATTAATCTATTCATGAGGGCAGAGCCTTTGTAACTAAACACCACCTAGAAGGCCCCACCTCCCAACACCGTTGCATTGGGGATCAAGTTTCCACACATGAATTTGGGGGGACACATTCAGACCATAGCATCTACTAATTCATATATTTAGCGAATATTTATTAAGAGTGCCCTATTGGCTAAGCAGGTCTTCTCAGCACTTAGGCATACAACAGTAAACAAGACAGACAAGTTTCATCTATATTTTAGTTGAGGAATCAATCACACGATTAAATAAGATGGTGCTCAGCACTACAAAAAACGAAGACACGGTCATGGGCTCTAGAAAGACCGAGGAGGGGGTGAGGCTATGTTAAGGAGGATGATCAGGAAGCCTTTTCTTGAGGCAGCCATATAGGTCTGGAACTGAGTGAAGACTGAGTGGAGAAGGCATCACACCAGGGCAACAGTGAGTGTAAATCTTGGACTTTTTGGAGAGTAGACAAAAGGCCAATATATCCAGAAGGTTGTGTGTAAGGGGAACAGTGGTAAGAATTTTGGTCAGAAAAGTAGTCAGGGGCCAGATCCTATAGTCCTGCAAACCACAATAAGAAATTTAAGATTTCATTCTATTTCTGATACTTGCAATGGGAAGTCATTGGAGGATTTTCATCTCAGGAGTGATAATAATTTTTCTTACTAAAAGATAACCATAGTGTTGTAACAGGTTTCATGGTGACTCCCAACAGGTAGGTTCACATCCTAACCCCTGGAACCTGTAAAGTGGCCTTATTTGGAAAAAAGCATTCTTGCAGATGTAATTGCAAGTTAAGGATCTCCAGATAAGACCCTCCTGGAGTATCCAAATGGGCCCTGAATCCATGAGAAGTGTCCTTATGTGAGACAGAAAAGGAGAAGATACAAAGGGTAAGGCCGTGTGGAGACAGAGGCAGAGATTGAAGTTGTGCAGCCACACACCAAGGAAGCCACCTTCCTTGAATCCTGGAGCCAACAGAAACTAGAAGAGGGAGTGTGGCACTGCCAACATTGTGATTTCATGCTTCTGGCCTGCAGAACTGCAAGACAATAAATTTTTGTTATTTTAAGCCACCAAGATGGTGGTAATTCGTTATGGCAGCCACAGGAAATTAATACCAGTGCCTCGTAGGCTTGGCATATATGTTAGGGGGTGGAGAGGGGAATCTAAGGGGGAAGTAGGGCCTATTAAAATATTCCAAAAGCAAAGTCATGTGGCTTGGATCAACAGCAGTGGAAATGGTCTTGTTTAGAACATATTTTGGAAGTAGAACCAATAGGATTTGTGATTGATTAGATGTTGGGGACAAAGGAAAGAATTTTAAAAAACAAAAACTACTCAGTATTTGGCCTGAAGAACTAAACAGATTACCTAATACTGTTACCTGAAATGAGGAAGACTAAAGACTAAGGGAGGGGCAATTTGGGCTGAGGTTTTCAGCATCAGAGGTGATGCTGAGGGTGGTGGAGGTGTGGTCCTGGGTATAACATGATCACGAATCCTTTTGTGGACATATTGATTTTGAGATGTCAGTATCACATCCAAAATGAGATTCTGAATAGTATCTTGGCCTGAATTTGAAGCTCAGCAAAGAGGTAAGGGCCAGTGAGCTTGGAGTCATTAGTATATAGATCAGTGGTTTTCAACCTAGCTGTATAATGGAGTCCCTTGAAGAGCTTAAAAAAAAAAGAAAAAAATAACCATAACTATGTTTCATCTTGGACCATTGAAATGAAATCTCCAATGTATTTAAGAGCTCCCCAGGTGAGGTTAATGTCCAACCAGAGTTGGAGATTCACAGGTGTAAGGATGGTATTTAAAGCCATAGCTCTGAATAGGATCACCCATGGGAGCTGCACAGAAGATATGATGCTGCTAATAGGGTCTCAGGTACACTACACTCTGATCTCCCTCTGCTCTCAGGGTGGCTACAGTTTTGGGGCTGGCACCATTATTTTTTTCTTTTGGTGTGCCATGAGGTGAAAGAGAGAGGAAATGCCTGGTTCAGGGAGAGAGTGTATTTGTAGTAGAGGTCCGAGGGCTCAGACCTGGAGGGCTCTCTACCATGATGGCTTGCCTAGGAGGAAGGACCAGCAAAGGAAACAGAGAAAGATTCTTGAGCTGGGCGATGGTGGTGAGAACAAGGTGTGTGTGAAGCCAACAGAAAAAGGAGCTTCAGGAAGAGCACGCAATAAATTTGGGCAAATGGTGCTTAGAAGTTGAGAAAGGTGAGGATAGAATTAATTTGGGGATTTGGCAAGATGGATGCCATTGGTGGCCCTAAGACGACAGACCTATTTCACCAGAATGGTTTGGATGGAAGCATAGATTGAACCAGTTGAGGCAAAGTGAGTGTATTTTGAGCCCATAAATCCTCCCACCAAACCAGAAACAGTGAGTGAGACTTCTTATTGGTACCTGGCTTCTGCTGTTCCCCGTTAAAATCCATCATTTCTGAGAGTTAGAAAATTTTATTCAAAATGACTTTGTTGAACCAAATATTTAATCTTCTGGAATATAGTACATGAATCCCGTTATTAATGTGTCAGTTTTATAAACGGCATCTCATCCGTGCTTCTGTTCCTTCCATTTAATTCTTTTTCTTTTCAGTATGACTTCGCTCTAGATGAAGGCCTCTTGGCATTTCCCTGGGCATGTGCGATTGTTTAGCTTTTGCTAGCCCGTTTGTCTTGAGAGCGGTTGTTCTAGCTTAATGAATCACAGCTGCTTCGTAGGTGAATGTGAATGGTGCTGTCAAATCTCATTGCTTGGGACATAGTCCAGGCTCAGCAAACATGAGTTGAAACTTAAGGCAAAAATAACCCTATGGCAGACAATGCAACTGCCCCAGGGAGAGCAAGGGGCATGTTTCAAGGTCTCTTGGGAAGAGGGTACAGGAGCCACTGCTGTGGATGAGGAGCTTCTACCCTTTAGAGCCCCCTGCCCGTTACCTGCTTGTCCTCTGTTCAATCCTCAGTTCCCTCCTCAGTGTCTCATGATGCTCAACAGAGAGGGCTGCCTTGCTGTTGGAGTTTTGGCTACAAATTCTCTGTTCCACTCTGGCACTCTGCTCTGGAAGGATCTTTGGACACCCAGTCGTTTCTAGTATTATGGAAGTCATTTAGCATGTGTGCAGGAGCTGTGTAGTGGCTCATCGCAGTTCCTATAGCCTCAGTGAGATAGCATTTTCTGGAACACTGCACATCAGCGACAGCTTGGTAAGACCAGGAGGAACCTCTCCAGACTGGTAATCAGGCCTGGGCATCTTCAAGAGTTCTGTTCCATGCTGCACAGGAGCAGACAGCTGATTGACTTTAAGTCCCTGGAAACTCTGAGAGAACCCCAAAATATATTCCCCTCTATGCAATTTCCCCTTGTACTTTTGGGTTGTCTATGGCCTGGGAGTGAGTGCCCTCGAAGAACATTCTGAGAGTTTGACTCTTCCATTGGAGGAGATTATGGAATCAGTACAGATTTGGAGGGCTTCAAATTAAGAAATCATGTTTGGCTGTACCTTAATGTTTGCAAGTGCTAATAACCTCTGTGCTATAATTTATTTTCTGTATATATGGTAAGGTATACTTTTAGTACTGTCTATACAAAAGCAGGATTTTTAGGAGTAAAGAAAATCTAGGACTTCCTATTAGAGGTTGTCCAGGTAAAAAACTGTGTTCCTACATCCACATTTCCAAGCCTCAAGTTTTTTACTTTTTATTATGGTTATTTTCAAACATATAGAAAATAAGAGAGAATTATATAACAAATACACAGTGCATACATAAAGCAGCTGTCAAAACTTTTGAGTCTTGCCTTTCTTGTTCCATTCATCCCACACACCTCCTCCACTTTCTTTTTATCTTTTTCCTGGCATATCATTAGTAAGTTTTTTACCAGGAGATGCTATAGTAACATGGCCCCAAACCCTCAGCGGCTTACAATAATAGAGTTATTTCTTGCTCAAGTTAAATGTTTGTCTTGGGTGCAGGTGGCTCCCGTTCCTCACCTTCTTTATTCTGCACCAGGACGGAGAGGTGGTCTTCCAGGGGAGATCCCAGTCAGGGTTGTTTCCGAAGGGGATCTGGCATGAATCGGACCATCACCTACAGCCAAGAGCCAAGAGAAGCCAGATTTTCAAGAGGAAATGTCTATCAGTGTTATGAGACACTTAGGAGAAGTAAAAATATGTATTTTTCTGCATAAATAGTGTAATAGCATTTTTATTAATTAATCTGCACCCTAGAGATAGGGAGTTAACATCCGAAGTTCCCTAAGTAGAACTATATATCCCAGGGGAAGTGCGCGTTTGAAAGACCCTAACTAGGAGTCCACTTTCCAGGGGATGTCTCAAGTCCTTAAGTATCTAGACTAGAGAGTCCATTAATTAGCATAAGGAGTGCTCAAAGTAATTTTTCATTGGTAAATGGGTAGTTTTCAAGTTATATAGATTGACCGGAGATACTGTTCATCTACTCTTGCGTAAAGGGGTGTATCTTAGTCCCTTTGGGCTGCTATAACAAAATACCTTGGACTGAGTAATTTATAAATGACCAATTTATTTCTCATAGGTCTGGGGGCTAGGAAGTCCAAGATTAGGGTGCCAGTGGATTTGGTGTCTGGTGAGGACTTGCTCTCCGCTTCACAGGTGGTGCCTTGTTGTGTCGTCACGTGGTAGAAGGGGCAAACACAGGCTCCCTTGGGCCTCTTTTGTAAGAACACTAAGCCCATTTACAAGTTTATGAAGGCAAAACCCTTATCACCTAATCGCCTCCCGAAGACTCTGCCTCTTAGTACTATTGCACTGGGGATTAGGTTTCAACGTTTGAATTTGTGAGGTGGCGGGGCGGGGGGCACAAATATTCAGACCCGAGAAGGGAATAAAATCTTTGGACACTCAGCAAATGGATATCCTTCAGAACAGGATTCTAAGTCTAGGACTCCATCCTGTTCTGTTTTCTGCCACTTATTAAAGGATCCTGAGGATTCTGTCACCTGATTTGACTAGAAGGTGTTGACTCCAGCTGCTGTGATAGAAATAGTGTTGCATCTGCCTCCAGCAAACCTTTCAGGTACCTAAAGGAGAGAGCTTGAACTTCCCTGAGCTTACAACAGATGGTGTGACTCTTTTGTGCCTCTTTTCCTTATAATATCCCACCTAGTAGAGAAGTCTCAGGAGAGGGACCTGCAGATCTCACCTAGCTTTCATCACGGAATCTACTAGCTGTGTACCCATAAGAATGTGACTGTGGTAGATGGCTGCTGTATTGGGTCAGTTTGTAGTGAGGGGAATAAGAACTTGAGACGGAAGCATTTAAATTTTTCTCTGGGGTGGGGTGGGATCATTAGTGTCCTCCCAAACTACAGAGCAGCCATAAAATTCTGACAACCCAAAATAAGTGACTGAGTCAAAGATCTCAGCCAATGGAGGTTTATTAAGCCAAAGTTTGAGAATGTGCCTGGGAAAAATAAACCATGTGCACCTGTGACAGTTTTTCCAAAGGAGGGTTTGGGAACTTCATTATTTAAGGGAAGAAGACATACAGGAAAGAAAAAAAAAAAGGAGGAGATAGTGAGGCAAATGGCTACAGTGTTGTAAGGCCTGGGAAATCTACAATTTACATAAGATAAGGGCAATGTTAGAAGAGAAAAAGGAAGTATCAATTGTGTATTAATAGATGTCTCTGGGTAGGTGGAAGAATGACTGATCTTGTCTTGTCTCTGTTCTGCACCTGGGAAGATAAACCTGTAATCAATATTATTAGTGTGGAATCTAACAGATTTTTAGGAACTAGACTTAGCCTGCAGACCTAAAGGTGCAATTCACACGTTCTTGTTTATGGGAGGTGGCAAAGAATTTCCTTATGAATGATATGTGGGTGCAGTCCTTGTAGATGCCTGAGGCCTTTTACCTTTCCACTTGGATCTGGCTGATGCATATATTGTTAGTAGCAGCTATTCATTTGGAAGGGGGTGTTGCATGACTCGGCCTCCAGGTTTGACCTTCCCTTTTGCGTAAGGAGTTGGGGGATGGTTCCTAGATTTTTATATTCCTATATGGTTTCTATATATCAGATTAGTTCCTAAGTGCTGCTGTTAGGTCTTTAATTGTTATCAAGGACTTCTTTAACGACATCTAACCATCAATGGGAAAGAAGGTGTATTGAAAGACTCGGGAGTATTTAAGTGTATGCAGAGAACAGAAGGCAGCACACAGAGAATGTCTAACCACTGTACCTAAGCACAGTGGCCAATCTGAAAGACAGCACGTATTGTGGCAGTAATTCAATTAGTCACTTCCTTCAACATCAGTGGAAGAGTTTACCTTCACGTTGCTTCCTATGTGTGCACAATTGTCTGTGCTAATTGTTTTAAATGGACTATTTAATTTAGTGCTCCCAACACTTGCATGAGGCAAGAAGGAGTATTCGTATTTGACAGATGAGGAAACTAAGGTATAACATTTTGCAGGGTCACATAGCTGGTAAGAAGCAAAACCAGAGGTCACATTTAGAAAATGTAATTCCTCAGCCTGTTCCCCTAACCAAAGTCTATACAGTAACGGAAAAAGAAAAATGTGTTTACTTCATTCCAGGAACATCTTCGTCCAAAAGGTGCAGCGATTCCCACCAAGGCAAGGTAGACACCACGTTTTCCTCCCAGGGTCACAGAAGCCTTAGCAAGTGCCTGTTCTGAGTTCCTGTGAATGGAGGAGTGGAGGTTTGGTTGGATCCAGGGTTCCCCATCCTTTCTACGATATGAAAGTTTAGGACAACTTTGCCTTCTAGTCTAAGCTAAGCTTTGGGCCCAGGCAAGAGCTGTATTGATTATCTGCTGGTTTGTGGGGAAGGAGTGCAAATTCAGCGTGGTGTGGCTTCTCCTTGTCGTCTAGCATATCCCTGATTACCGTTTGAGCCTTTCTTCCCTCCACGGGGCAAGGTGCCCAGTTGTTCCCAGAGGAAAACACATTTAAATCTTATTGTCTGCACAGCATTCATGCCCAGGGGAAAAATGCCTACAGCATGAATTTTAAAACGCTGTTCTAAAAGTGGATCACTGAAAAGCCTACAGTGTAATAACTTTTAAACCTCAGGCTAGTGATGCCTGCAGGATAATTTTATCAAACCTCAAGGCAAACCCAAGGGGGGTGGAAGGTGGAGGACATATTGCTTTGGTTAATAGGTCAAGAACCTTGTTTAAAATATTGGGGCTTTAGGAAAAACTAGATTCATTGTCACTGTTGGCTTCTTTAACTTTACTTCACTCTTTTATCCTGTTGCTAAAGTTCCTAACAAATGATCAAGAGTAAACGAAGGGGGAAATTTACAAAAGAAAGAAAAAAGGGCATATTAGAAGGTAACGTGTGATTGTTCCTCTGCTGTGCTGTTTTCCGCAATAATCAGGCTTTGGGACAGGTTTCTAACTCTCCCTGCAAGTCCCAAGGATAGACAAGTGGGTCTCTGTGTGACAGACACTCTGCTGCCTCCTAATTGAGAGGAGGGCATGGGTGCCGCCCAGGGCATGGAGCGAGAACGCCAGGACCTCATCTATGACAGGCTGCTATTGCTTACAAGACATTTATGGGGGTACATTCACCATGAACATGTATAAACCCTTTTACTCCTATTCTCATGGAAGTGGGACCAGGTAGGCCAGGGATAACCTGGACATTTCATCCAGATTAGACCAAGGTGAACAAAGGTGGTCAGAAGTCCTGGGAGGAACCCCAAGGCGAAGGCAGCAGTGAGTTAAAAGCAAACAGGACTAAGCAATATGCAGGCTCAGATCCATGAAGGATGAAGATGAGTCTGTATTTCGAGGAGGTAGCCTAGCCCTTCCCAAAGGCCACGGATCACGAGGGCAGGGGCGTGTTTCTGGGAGCTCCTGCTTGGGTGAGGTAGCCCTGTGGTCGTTGTCTTAGGTCTGTTCTAGCTCATGGTAACCCTTTATTCTGGAAATGTCAAGGAATTTCTCCAGCTCTTATTTTCTACATGGTTGGCCGCTGACCCGCTTCTATTTTTTCTTGTTCCTGCTCACCACTACCCCTGAGGCCATACTTAGACAATTGGTAAACACAGCACATGGTTCAAATACTGCCTCCCTCATGCACTTGTTCATTTAATCATGTAGTCTCTTTATTAGTAAAGTAGGGACATGCATGGCTGTCTCAGAGAGCTGATGTAAAGCTCGAAGGAGGTAATATGTATAAAGCATAACATATTAGATGCTTTCCATTCATTTTCTCCTTGAAATGGCCTTCCCAGGTCTGGAGTGAGGGAGGGACAAGAGTTAACAAGTAACAGACATGGAGGTGATTTAACACATTAATTTCTGTAAGAGTTGTATTTAACTCACTCTAGTTTTGACCCCAGGGCCACGTGAAACATATATAAGTAAGATCAACAATATCTTACTTGTTGATTTCTTATTGTTACAATTGACATTGACAATTTAATTCTAAAAATGTGGATTAAATGAATAGAAGTCAATAGATTTCATTTTTCTATTTATGTTTACTTTTAAATTCCATTTTCATAATAAAACACTGTAGCCCCAAGGAAAAGTTTCTGATTTTTGTGTGTGGCAGTCAATGTGTTAAAGCAGTGGTCCCCAACCTTTATGGCATCAGGAGCTGTTTTCACGGAAGATAATTTTTCCTTGGACGGGGCGGGGTGTGGGGGCTGGGAGAGCTCAGGTGGTGACACAAGCTTTGGGGAGCGGCTGTAAATACAGATGAAGACTTGCTCACTCCCCGCTCATCTCCTGTTGTGCAGCCCCTGCTTCCCAAGTTTCATGGAAGACAATTTTTCCACTGGACGGCGGTGGGTGGGGGTGGGGTGTGTGTATGGCACGGAGCTCTGTGGCCTGGTCCCCAACAGGCCATGGACTGGTCCAGGTCTGCAACCCTGGGGTTGGGGACCACAGATTTAAAGGTTTCAGAAGCTCATACTATTCGTATCCTAATTATCCAGAGACCACATTGCCTGACTTTTCCATAAATGCTCTCAAGCACATCCCCTGTATTCCTGTTCCTGTCCAGTACCCTGGAGTCTTCCTGGTTTGATTACTGGAACAAGCTCCTCAGGGCTGCTACTACTCTAGGCCAGGCTGATGGGCACTTCCAGAGCCTGGCTCCTGTCATGCTCTCCTTTTGTGTTAAGCATGTCTTTTTATTCTGATGCTTTGACATCTTAGGCTTTGCTGGCCCTGCAGGAACTGCCCTTCCCAGGATTAGCCAACTCCTAGGGAGAGTGAAGGACTCACTATGGGTATGCCTTTCCTGTGCACACCGAACAATCCGGAGCCCACATCCCCAGCCACCTTCCATATCAGGCTCTCACATTCTGGGCCACTATTGCTCTGTCCTAGTCACTTCAGGGCCTGATACCAGACAACCAGGGACAACCCCTATATTCCAAAGCCTGTTGAAATTATTCTAACCAGTCAACCCTAAACCTGCTGATACTGCTTCGTCCATTTCTTCCTGCGGAAACTATGGTAAGGTTTTCCCTTTTCTCCCTCTGCCTCCTGACCAACCCCAGTGCTTTCCAGGTGCCCCCTATCCCCCAGCGTGGCATGCCCCTGTTCCTGACACCTGTGAGTGACAAGCTTTCTTTTCAATCATGATCATCTCTTGACCGTACCTGAATAATAATAAAACCTACATTGTAAAACACCTTCTCTGGCTGTGATGGTTAATTTTATATGTCAACGTGACTGGGCTAAAGCATGCATAGATAGCTGGTAAAACATTGTTTCTGGATGTATCTGGGAGGGTGTTTCTGGAAGAGATTAGCAATTGAATCAGTAGACTGAATAAAGAAGATCCACCCTCACCAATGTGGGCGGGCAGCATCTAATTCGTTAAGGGCCCAAATAGAACAAAAAGGCGAAGAAAGGGCAAATTCTCTCTTTTTGAGCTGGGATATCCATACTCTCCTGCTCTTGGACTGGGAGTCATGCCATTGGCTCCCCTGGTTCTCCGGCCTTTAGATTTGGACCGAGTTGCACGACTGGCTTTCCCGGCTCTCCAGCTTGCACATGACATGTTATGGGACCTGTCAGCCTCCATGATTACATCAGCCAATTCCCATAATAAGCCTCCTCTTCTCTCTCCTCTCTCTCTCTCTCTCTCTCTCTCTCTCTCTCTCTTTCTATCATTTATCTCCCATTGGTTCTGTTCCTCTGGAGAACCCTGACTAATATAGAAGTTGATTCCAAGAAGTGGTTGTGCTCCTGACAAATACAAAAAAATGTGCAAGTGGCTCTAGAACTGGGGTAGAGGCTGCAAGAGTTTGGAGGCGCATATGAGAAAAAGCCTGCATTGCTGTGAATGGATTTTTATTTTTATTTATTTTTTTCTTTTCTCCTCCCTCCCCTCTTGCAAATGGATTTTTAGAGGGGATTCTGGTGAAGCCTCAGAAAGAAAAGAGGAAAACTGAAAAGAAAGCCTCAATCTTAGAGAACACCTAAGTGGTCTTGAACAGAATGTTGTAGAACTATGGACAATAAAGGCCATGCTCATCATGATGGTCTCAGACAGAAATGGGTGGAGCATGTTATTAGACAGTGGAGGGAAAGCCATCCTAATTGTAAAGTGGCAAAGAACTTGGCTGAATTGTGCTCATGTTCTAGTGTTTTGTGGAAGGTAGAACTTGGGAGCATTGAACTTGGATACTTGGCTAAGGAAATTTCTAAGCAAAATGTGGAAGTTGTGGCTTGGCTTCTCTTGAATGTGAAAAGAGAGAAAAGATTTAAAGACAGAATTCTTGGCCAAAAAAGAAGCAGCAGAAATTAAGGATTGGGAAAATTCTCAGCCTAGCCATATTATAAAAAATAAGATGCCGGGTGTGGTGTTTTGCACCTGTAATCCCAGTAGCTACTCAGGAAGCTGAAGTGGGAGGATCACTTGAGCCCCCAATAGTTCAAGACCAGCCTGGGCAATATAGAGAAACCCCGTCTGTAAAAGAAGAAAATCAGAAAGCTTGTTGGGAGAGGGAGAACACCAAGGGTGTGGCAAAACAATCATCTGATAAATAGATTAGTCAACCATCTAAACAGAAGCCAACACTCTGGCAATTCAGAAGTAATCAGGGCTGCCCCCCGCATCACAGGTCCAGGGTGCAAAAGCCCAAGTGAGCCAGTGTGGGGCCACCACAGCGAGCCCCTGTTAGGGCAGTCCCAAGTGTAGCAGTGTGGCAGGGCTGCCTTAGCAACCCCAGGACTGTGGAGCCGTAAACACACAATGCTAGTCTGGGAGTCTCAAGGGAAAGACCCAGGCACAGAGGCGCCATGGGGGCAAGGCCGCCACCCTAGGGGCTTGGGAAGGTGGGACTGCAGCCCTGGGAGGGCTGGAGGGCAGAGCATGGAGCCAAAGATTGTTCTTGAGCCTCAAAACTTTGGACTTGCCAGGGACCTTTCTTCTTTTCTGTTTCCTTTCTTCTACTTCTATTTCTCCTTTTTGAAATGGAGATGTCTATTCCATGCTTGATTTATCATTATATCTTGGAAGCACATAACTTGTTTAATTTTACAGACTCACAGCCAGAGAATTCACCTCAATGAATCTTACCTTGTTTCTCACCCACTTCTGATGTAGATGATATTTAAATGAGACTTTGGAATCTAGACTCCTGAGTTGATGCTGGAATGAGTTAAGATTTTTGGAACCATTGGGATGGAATGAATGTATTTTGCTTGCAAGAAAAACGTGAAATTTTGGGAGGCCAGGGGTGGAATGCTATAGTGTGAGAGTCTGTGTCCTCCCTAAAGGAGCTCAGGAAGTTTTACCCCAAAATATGACTCCTCGGTATAAAGAGTATTTTGAATTAAAGGTCCTTAGAGGTCAACTGGCATTGGAAGGCCTTTCCCTCTATCTGCATAAAAACTGGACCCATCAAAAAGAACAATTGTCTTTTCTTCCCCTCCCTGTTATCTCAATATATTGTAGGAAAGAAGATCAAGAATGCAACCAGACCTGGCCCAAATCATTTTAAATATAATATCTGTCCCTCGGGTTAATTTAAGTTGCAAAGAGAATCATTTACAAGTCAATCTGTTTCCCCCCATCCATTTAGTCTCCTAAGTATCTATTCATCCTTCCTAGGTAACCACGTATTGCCACTCAACATAATTACCTATATCCCTTATCTCCCCGCCCCTCTGAAATGAGGGTATATAAACTTCTAGACCCCATTGGAATATTGGATAATCACTCTGTGATTCTTCCCATGTGCACAGTAAATAAATCTGTAATCTCTTTCTCTTACTAATCTGCTTTATTGTGAGTTGATCTTTTAGTGAAGCTTCTGGGGTGAAGGGGAAGTTTCCCTTCACCCCTACACCCCCAAATTGACATGTTGAAATCCTAACCTCCAAGGTGATGGTATTAGGAGTTGGAGCCTTTGGGGGGTGCTTAGGTCATGAGGATGGATCCCCCGTGAACGGGGTTAGTGCCCTTCTGAAAGAGACATGATAGAGACTCTTTGCCCCTCTGCCATGTGAATGAAACTAGAGTGAGGAAGTGGCCCTCATCAGATGCCAAATCTGCTGGACTTCCCAGTCTCTGGAACTGTGAGAATAAAAATTTCTTTTATCTATAAACCACCCAGTCTGTGATATTCTGTTATCGCAACCTGAGTAGACTAAGATACCCACTGATGAGGAGCCACTGGGGTAACATATGTGAAAAAACCTGGTCCCATGTCTAGGGCATACTAGGCAGAGTTCTTTAATTTGCTCTGGCAAATAGCATCTCTCATCATTTTTAGTTTCTCATTAACCAGGCTACTTTTGTGGATTTCTGGTCCTTAGGAAAGGATATTAAAGAAAACAACAACAATTTTGTGGCATCATCAACAAGTGCAATATTGACATCTCTGCCCTCAAATGGGTTTCAGAATTAAACAAGTCAGGGTGACAGAGTTTCATTTTAAGTCCTTTTTATTTACTTTATTTAATCCTAGTCATAAAACATTGTACATTTACTTTTTTAAAATGTTAGACATTAGCTAGCATGCTGTTTTTTAAACGGCTTGTCTAATTAACCTGTCATTTAATTTAGTAGAGAAAATATTAGAGGGGACTCTTTCTAGAGAGATAGCCAGTACTGAGAGTAAGAAGCCCATCTTATTTGTGTCTGGGGAAGCTGAGAAGCTGCTAGCAAGGAGGGTGAGTCTATTTTAGCTTTGGTTAGAAGGGGGACAAATCAACCTTTTGACGTGAGCTGTTTCCTTATCACTTACCCCTATCAATCCTGCTGCCCCCAACCAAGGCGGCATCAGGGAGTTACTGGATGCAAAAGCTTTAGGTAATATTCTTAGATTTTAAAAATGTGAGTGCTTGGGATTCCAGGAAAGCTGTACTAATACTGTGAAGTAATGTGCTTATGACCCCACATTCGATTGTGGGCCGTGTTTCTGTGCTGCTTTTATCTGGCCCCATAACTTAACAAGGCATAAAAAGGCAGTGCTCAGTAGATGGTTCAGTGGAACAAGCCATCTTGTCTGTGGAGTCTGAGAAGGTAAAGAGATTATTACCTCATTTTTTTTCTCCCAGTAGGGAACAGTATAACTATGATGATTAGAAAAAAAAGCGCCCCAGTTTAAAGTCACTTACAGCACCAGTGTAACTGCTCACTGTGGGGTGGATAGCAGATAGCACTGTGGTCCGGGAGCCTGGAGAGACTGAAAGTAGGGGAGGTCATGGTTTTCCCCGCCGGGGGCATACAGTACAGTGGGAAAGCGATAATGAATGAGCTAAAGTTTAGGATTGCAAAGTAAAGTCTGTTTTACAGAAGATGAAACATTGCATCTGATTTCAATATCTCTATTGCAGTTGATTTCAGAGGCCAGCCTTCTTTTGTAGCTTTTTTTTTTTTTAGCATGCATCAAGCTAACTTAATGGAGAATGTATACATTGATCCATATCATACTAAATAATGTAAATAAATGAGGCTATAGTATTATACTCTCCAGGTCACAACATGGGGTCCTTGTAAGCTGCACCTCTCTCCAAAGCGTCTGGTACGTGTGAAGAAGTTGCATATCAGTGACTTGCTGGGATGTACTAAGAGGAGCCCACAAAGGCTGTCTGTCTTGGCCCTCATTCAGGAGAATTTAAATACCAGAAAAACCAGAAGGCCCATACCTGGCACAGAATAGCCCCAGCTGGCATAGTGTCAGGGCTTATAATTAGAGTAGCCAGAAGGGAAGCCAGATTTTTAGGACTTGTCATCAGTATGACCACTCGTTATATGTACGGTCCCATATGCCCCACAGGTGCAAAGTCCTAACAGGAAACCTAGCAGTTGTGGAGGAGGAGGCTAGAATACAAGACCATTTGTATGAGGGAGTTTTATCTCAGGATCTCAACTAATTTTGAAGTAAGTTTTTTCAGTAGATTTTGTTATGCTCAATTTTTTGGGCTCCCAATTTATATTAATAGCCTTAGAAAAATCTAAAGAACTCCCAAATATGTAGGGTTTATTAATATTTTGCTAAATTCTAAATGGTTTGTGATGGAGTTAATTGTGGTTATATTATAAGATTTTCAAATATGAGCTTTGCTTCATGATTTATCTGTAGGTTCAATTGACTGAACTTGAATAAATTATTCACCACTTCATTAAAATTCAACAGGACTGAAAGTTTCCATTCCGTTGCATTAAGCTGTCTGTTGCAAAAGAATAGCTGCGTGGTCCATACGGAGGATGGTTTTCCCAATATGGCCCGCGCTAAAAGTGTAGGGAATACGAATGCCATGCAAAATTTATATTTCACTTTCCGTTAACAAAAATTATTTATGTACACATCAGAAGAAAATGGCTTTCAGCAGGGATCTGCATGTTGGTGACTTTTCACCTCTCAGTGGGAATGTATTAGAGTACTAGCATAAAAATGCCATCACTGCAGAGAGATCTGAGAGTCTTAGAATGATTATCTTTATTGCTTGGAGGAAACATTTTAGTAAATGAAATTTAGTTAACATTCTAATACAAAGCGCTATCATAATTTGAGAGAAAAGTCATATCCTAAATATTTTCGAACTAGAAATTTGTTTATTTTTTTTCCTCTACTAGAACCTAAACCGTGTAATTTATTGGAACAGATGGCGCAGAAGATGCGGGCTGTGTGAAATAGGTGCGTTATACTTTTAGGAAAAGCTAATTTATAAAAATGCTACCCCAGAAAGTCATAACATTGGAGACTTAAAGGCTTTTTGTAGTCCAGCTAACTCAGCTAATCTGTGCTTTCTCTGCCACATCCTCGCCAAAGTCAAATCCATCTCCTGCAGTCTCTGTTGACCCTCTAGTCGTGGGGGTACTTTTATCTCCTGGTACTTTTAGCCACTGGTCTGTCACTAAGTCTGTGAATCGCTTCCCAGTTGGTTTTGTTATAGTTAAATAAAGTTCCATTTTCAGATTCTATTCCAGATATCTGCGATCATCAAAATAGCCTTCCCTAAGGCCTAGCTAAAACTGTAGCTGCCATCAGCCCTGGTGTTTCTGGGATGTGGGCTGCTTTGCTCAGAACAAGCCCCATTCTTCTTGCACATTTTTTTTCCTTAAAACCAAACATTCAGAGTTTCCTGCCTCCATATGTTGCATGAACATTATTTGGTGTGCGCGCATCATCCTTCCCGTTGTTCTGTAGATACTCCCCAACTCGCCCATTTCCGTCTTTAAATACCAGGCCCAAAATTAGCCAGCGCATTCCAGGAGCAGTAGGGTGTGCAGGGACCAGATGGATTCAGGAACTGACACTTGGAATGATGATTCTTAACCATTTGGGGACACATACCCCTTTTGAAAATGTAAGCTCTGGAATCTGTTCACAAGAAAATGCATACGTGGGCAGAGGTACAAGTTTCCATACAATGTCAGAGGATTCCTGGGGCTCGCTATAGTTCATTCATAAACTGTGTACCCTCTGGGACGGAAGATTGAGAACCTTGACTCTGTTGTCTTTAGCCTGTACATGGGTATAAACAAGGGAATTTTTAAATAACCATATGGACTTAGGCCTTAGGTAGAAGGCAGAGAATTTGGAGGATCTGCCACTGAAGGTTTTATTTATTTTTAAGCAGGATGTATTTTAGAGATCAGATTTTGAAACTACTTTTCAATTATAATCGCATATGTGAGTTTTTCTTGGAATCTGTTTTCATAAAAGATGTATTTAGTTGGCTTTTTCCTGAATTGACTTGTTCAGACATGTTAGTCCTTTTAGGATAATGTGCTCATGAGATTTGAAAAACAGCCTGCCAAGCCTCAGGCCCTTCTGGGTTCTCTCCTGCTGACATTTGTTGGATGAAGAGCCCCTTGATTGGCTTGATTAGGGAATGACTCAAACCTTGTAGAAAGTAAAACAGGACATATGTTTTAACCACTCGTCCTAATGTAATTTAAAAAAAATTTTTTTGTGGAATTTACGGCATCTTTGCACATATGGAAATGACAGGAGGGAAAAAAACATGTCAGTTTCCAAATGTGCTATTTCAACAGATAATTGGGCAAAATATTTGAAAAGAAGTGCTCAATCCTTTGACTTGGTGTGCTTTAATCTTTTCTTCCTCTTTTTTGACGTCTGTATCTGCATTATGTCTACTCCACCCTCCCAGTGTACTCACTCGTATCAGCTTTCTATTCACACACCTTTATTTTATTTGTTAGTCATTCCTGTTAGAACATTCTATGAGTAGTGTGTTAGGAGATGAGTGTAGACTGGGGTTTAGATGCTAATGAGGATTCTTGGGGGTTGTGGGGGGCCCAGGTCAGCTCTGCTGAAGCAGATGGTGAGTTTTTCCTGGTGGTCTAAGCTGGTGTGGGCCTTAGCTCCCAACCACACAGAACTTTCTGTTCAGCCTGATGGTGAATCCAAGACCAGAGACTCTGATGTGCTGGAATTGCTGGTCAGAGTTTATAAAGAGTGGTGGATTTCCAAATTTTTGGCATCCACTGTTGAATTTTACTGATGTAACCATTATGCTGGAGCCTTTAAAATAGGAGACCTCTAAAGTCTCGTTCTTCTCCTCAGTTTGAGGGGAATAAGGGCAGACAATACACATATATTATTTAAAAATGTGTTTGCAGGCCAGGCGTGGTGGCTCACGCCTGCAATGCTAGCACTCTGGGAGGCCAAGGCAGGAGGATCGCTTGAGCCCAGGAGTTTGAGGTTGCTGTGAGCTATGATGACGCCATGGCACTCTACCCAGGGTGACAGAGTGAGACTCTGTCTCACAAAAAAAAAGTGTTTGCCACTCCCTCTCTTCCTCTTCACCCCAGTGACCTTGTTGTTCTTACAGGTTATGGCCACACCGTGCCCTTGTCGGATGGGGGCAAGGCCTTCTGCATCATCTACTCGGTCATCGGCATTCCCTTCACCCTCCTGTTCCTGACGGCCGTGGTACAGCGTGTCACCGTGCACGTCACCCGCAGGCCTGTCCTCTACTTCCACGTCCGCTGGGGCTTCTCCAAGCAGGTGGTGGCCATTGTCCACGCCGTGGTCCTCGGCTTTGTCACCGTGTCCTGTTTCTTCTTCATCCCGGCCGCTGTCTTCTCTGTCCTGGAGGATGACTGGAACTTCCTCGAATCCTTTTATTTTTGTTTTATTTCCCTGAGCACCATTGGCCTAGGAGATTATGTTCCTGGAGAAGGCTACAATCAAAAATTCAGAGAGCTCTATAAGATTGGGATCACGTGTGAGTATCAGGGTTCACGGGCTGCTCTTTCCATCTCTGTCATTCCAAAATCCACCTCGCCTGCCAGCGAAGAGTCATTCATAAAAGCCCTGACTGCTTTCCTCTCATTCATACGGCTTCTGAATCAACCACCTTCCCATAACTATTTCATTTCATGACTGCCTTTAAAACTCTGCATGCAAAAATCTTATTACTGAGTTATTTTTCCCAGGTACCTTAAAATGACTAATCGATTTCTTACATTACGATAATAATGTAATAGGCATTATATATTACAGGGTAAAAGTACATCATATGGAATGTACTTGATAACCAAATTTAATTAAAAAAAAAAAGGTTGTTCTACTTTATTAAATACTTTATTTTAAGCCCAAGAAAACTGGGCCTCAGATAGAGCCTGTTACTATCAATCATGTTCTTTAATTTACCAGGAAAATCTTAAAAGAGCTGCTCATCTCATTTGTCCATTTGGTTCTTTTTCGAAGAAGTTAGCCTATGTTAACTGTTTTCAGAATTTTATATTTGGAAAATAAAATGGGCATTAAGATTCAGATGGCCAGTGACTTATAACTTTTAAATAATTTTTGTTTTAAATTCAATATAATATCATAGAAAAGTTAGCCATCCATTTTCAAGAAGCTGTTCAGTTTCGTGTGAGCCTCCTATCTTTTTCAAGATGCATAGAATTGCAGTCATAATGTATACACAGTTTTCATTTCTGCCTTCTCAAGAATTTTTCAATTCTTGAGGTCATTCATGTCTTCTGGAAATCATAGCTGATACTCCAGAGTCAAACACTCTGTCCTGACCCTGTCTTGTAGTCTTAACCTCACAGAATGCTTAGTTGAACTGTGTGTATTTTAACATTTCCATTAACCCGTGGACTTGCCCAGAACAAAGACTTCACTCATAAATCCCCGATACTTTGAATAGCGCCTGGCTTCCGTACAAATTCAATAGATATTTGCCAAATGACTACAAGGATGATCTTATATTTCTTCTAGTTACCGTAAGGAATATTTATAGAGTCCATATAATATTTCACCAGGGGGCTATACCATATTCCAGCCATATCTCTATTATGGACCATTTAGGTTTCTGCTAATTTGAGAGTAATATAAATAACACTGTACAAAATGTCTTTGTATATTTATACTTTTTCCACTTTGATATCCTTCCAAGAAGTAGGATTACTGTCCTGAAGTGAATACACCTTTTTGTGACTCACAGAACATATTGACCTGGTACTTTCCAAATGGTGCTACAGGTTTACACTGCGACCAGCGCTATTTGAGCGTGACAGTTTCAGCACTCCTGGGGTGGTGGCCAATAGCATTATAGATGTTTTTTGTGTTTGTGAATTTGATAGAACCATAAACATTATCTTAACTTCTTTCTCATGTAATAGGTTATTATTTTATTATTTTTTATTTTTTTCATGACTTAGGAAAGTAGAATGTTTATGTAATTATGTTTGCTAGCTACAACACTTTTCCCCAGGGTAAACTGTCTTCTCATAAATTTTGCCCAGCATTTTAACTTCCTTAGTTTTTCTTATAATACTAAATCCTTGTGTAACATTTCATCACTTGGTACAATGTGGGTCATGTTTTTTTAGGCACTCTCCATAGAGTCAGTTTATGTTTCGAGTGTTAAGAACTTGAGTATCTAACAAATGAATGTTCCAAAGGTATGTTACTTGTGGATAGGACAAAGCCCATCAGATTTTCCTAAAACTCCTGGGTATTTTTGATAGCACTCAAGAGTTTAGCTAAATAATGATAAAAGAGAAGGAGTGGATGTGTCAGTTAGTCTAACAGTCATTACTGTTTCTATAATCCATTGTAGAATGTAGCACATTCGTACACTATATTATTATCAAAATCAATAGTCAAATTCTAAAGATACTAAAACTTGGCATTTTTGAGATAATCAGCCTCTTTATTCATATTACCCTGCCAAGTTTAGCTTTCTTACTTAATGTATTTTCTGAAAATCTTCCTCAAACATTTTATTACTGGGAAATGAACTCGAAATTTTTGTTGCTCTTGGAGTTTTCATTTTCACTTTTCTGTTCCTTTCCATGATGATTATTTTTTTCCCAGAAACTGATTTCTAAAATGTTGTAGCTCACTCAAAATCACCATTTCCCATCATAAATTCCACTGTACCCAAATCAACTGTTATTTTATTTTAAGAATAAGAAACTTGTAGAGTTATCTAGCCGGTGGTCCATGTGCCATAAAAAACAGCTGTCAAATAATGGAGAGCTCTGGTCTGCTGCTAGATTTAGGTGCAAGTGTAAATAGCCACACACAGAGACCTATTTAATATTGACATCGATTCTTAAAGGAATTTTGATTTAGCTTAAACTGCAATTCCTATAATTAGAGTTCTTATTCTGCAGTAGAAATCACAATAAGAGTATTGTTGAGTTCTTAAAAAGATGCCAAGCATTGTTCTGAGCACCCCAAGAGAAATAAACTTTTCTAAAATGTCACTGGCTTTTTGTAAGCCCCTGATTATAAAGCAGAGGTGACAAGCCCTCCTTGCATGGAAGGTCTCATTTGGATGAGTACAGTGTGTTATCTTATCTGTCTTTAACAATACCACATCAGCCCCAACTGTTTGTTTTCTCAGAAATTTCAGGGCCAGACATAGTGGCTCATGCTTGTAATCCTAACACGTTGGGAGGCTGAGGTGGAAGGATCGCTTGAGCCCAGGAGTTTGAGGTTGCAGTGAGCTATGATGAAGCCACTGCACTCCAACTTGGAGGAGTACCTAGCAACAGAGTAAGACCATGTCTCAAGAAAAAAAAAAAAAAAATTGTAGCCTGTGATTCTAAAATAATCCAAGTTCATAGAAGGTTAAGTCCTGCTTCATTGTCTTTCCCTCTTTGACAATGGGTAGTTCCTCTTTAAGCCATGGACTTCAAAACGTTCCTAGAAATTAGAAAACTGGCAATGAATTTATTCCTTAATAAATGTTTCCGGAAAGCATGGGAAGCGGGAGGTAAATCGCTTGTTACTTGATTTATCCATGACTGGATCACCCTGAGACGCTGTCCTGTTTCTCACCAGGTTACCTGCTACTTGGCCTGATTGCCATGTTGGTAGTTCTGGAAACCTTCTGTGAACTCCATGAGCTGAAAAAATTCCGAAAGATGTTCTACGTGAAGAAGGACAAGGATGAAGATCAAGTGCACATCATCGAGCATGACCAGCTGTCCTTCTCCTCCATCACAGACCAGGCAGCTGGCATGAAAGACGATCAGAAGCAAAACGAGCCTTTTGTGGCCACTCAGTTGTCTACCAGCTCCGATGGCTCCACCAACCATTAAGTGCAGGCTTTGCCGCACTGGGGTCAGGGCATGAGGAAAAGAGGCTTAGTTATGTTCATTTTTATCAGAATGTAAAAGCTAAGGTGATGCCATTTTAAGAAATATCTACTGTTTTGCAATATTTTAATAAACAACAACAACAACAAAAAAGCAAAAAACGAAACAAAGAAAGCTTTGACCTTGCAGGGATGTCTAATAAGTAAAGAAATAGGATGTGTACCTATAACCCATATGTGACAAAATTATTTAGACTTTGCATAGGAGAAGAATACTTGAAGTGGTATGCCGCTGTGGATAGAAGCAGATTTTATACTTTTAATTGGGAACTTTGGGGTTTGCGTTTAAATCATTTAGCTGAGGGCCAAATAGCAACATTTATATTTAAAAGCAAAAAAAAAAAAAAAAGCATAGAGATGTGTTTTATAAATAGATTTATGTGTACCAGTTTGCATGTGCCCATCCAAAATGATTATTTTTGTAGAATCTAAGTTAAACCTACTATTTATAATGCATAGGTAACCATTAACTATGTACATATAAAGTATAAATATGTTTATGTCCTGTACATATGGTTTAGGTCACCAGGTCCTAGTGTACTTCTTAAAACAAGATTATAGAACTTTTCTTTTGATTTCTCTTTATACTACAGAATCCAGAGTTGCTGCCACAAAATAAGGGGAATAATAAACTTAAGAGTGAGTAACTATAGCACTTGGCTACAATAAATGTTTCTACCCTCCTGCAATGCAGTGGTATCAGATGTCTAAAATGTTTATAAACATTTTTTTGGAAGTGAACAAATAACAAAGAATAGGATTTGTATAAAGGTTACGACACTTTGTTTTGAAAGTGCATTGCGGTTTGCAGCCACCTAGTACTAAAGCACAGAACTAGAACATAAAAGCCTCAAATGAACAGATTACGTTACATTAATCTGAGAATTTTAAATTTACAAGTGGAAATAAAGAAAAATCACAGCTGGTTGCAATGCAGTGATTTCATATATTGAAAGTTTCCCTCTGTGTAGATTATGTATAGGTACCCCTTTATAGAAACCACAAAGGTAACATTTAAATGATGCACTCAGGATTTTAGAAGACAAAATGAGAAAGACACCGTGTGATAAGAGATGCTCAGTGACCCCCTGGCCAAGCCTCACTTCCTGTGGGTAGCTGCCCAGGAGGTGGTGCCTGGGGAGTTGGTAAAAATCAGCGCCCTGCTGGCCAAGGCACTCCGATCGCAGGGCAGGGCCTCCTCACGTTAGGCAGCTCACTCAGTAATCTTCCAGCCCTGTCCTGCTCACAGCTTTGTCGTCCTTCAAACATCCTAAGTCCCCTAACTTAGAACAGGGCCCTTCTTTTTATTGTATAAAACTACATCTTATCTCAGAGCAATAAAACCGTACGTTTGGGGTAATATAACAAGGAGTTGCTTTGACCTCGTACCCCTCACCACCACCACCCCACCACCACCGGGCCACTTCATAGCTCCCATGCTGTGGGTTCTGTGGTCCGCAGATCCTTCGCAGTGTTTCCGAGTCTGGGTTCTGCTGCCCCGTAAGCACATTTCTTCCCTGTGACGGTGTCTCTGAGATGGAAGACAGCTGGGCGAGGGGCAGACCACTGGAGAAGGAGCGGAGTAGAGACTCCTTAGAGAACAGACACATGCATCGTGGCCGTGACGGGGTCTGAAAAGTCTGTGGTGATCACAATGCTTGGGTGAGCCTTGGAGAGTAGCATTCTGTTTTATGCAGTGCAGGGAAAAATGGCTGGTTTGCCACAGCTGCTTGGCTCTAACGTGAGAGGGGAGTTCTGAGTTCAGAAAATGAGGAAGTGCATGAAGAAAAAATTCTGAATCAGATGTCATCAATAAGAAATAGAGTGTGGTACTTAATTTTAGAAGCTTATGTGAACCTGCAGATAGGACATTAGACCTTAATGTGCCCTTCAAATTGTTGTCCTTAATGTGATGGATGAGGTACAAAACTTGGAGCAAGTTTCACCACACCCACCCCATCATATAGGGAATGTAAGAGAGTGCGTCTTCCCTGGGCTTTCTTCTTGTCTGGCTGATGGACAGATGCTGCCCTGTGGTCCCCAGGGAGGAGCGTGCTGTGGCAGCCAGGAGGAGCTCAGGGTCAGCCTCTTGGAGAACAGAAACAGGGTTTGCTGGGGGCATGACAAGGAGCAGGAAGGTAGGGTAGCGTAGCTAAGCCAGAACTGACATTGGGAGCCCTTTAGTTGGAGTGAGAGAGTAGAAAGTCAGAGGTGAAAGTGAATACTAGATGATTCTGGGTAATGAGTAAAGGCTGAATTCACCTGCTGAGCATGAGTGTGCTAGATTCGAGTTCCTAAGAATCCCACAGAATGCCCTTAGGATTACAGAAGCAGCAGAAATCCTTGTTCTTCCAGAAGAGTACTACTGTGGGTGAATTTAAATGTTACACAAGTCTGGTAGGGATGTTGATTTCAAAACAGCAGATATACTCTACGTGAGCAGAGAACAGAGTATCTCGGAGGGGAAGTTCTCAACCTCCCGGGAATCCAAAGGAATATAGACCAAGGGTTGGGAGCAGCCTCTAAAAGAATCTTGTAAAGGAGATTCCTGGAACAGATAAAGTTTGGCCCAGGCCACTCCATTTAGGACACTGATTTCTCTCTGTGGTAATCATGCTCCAAGATATTTAAGATGAATTTGTTCAAAATCTGAAGAGGAAGACAAGTGAGAGAAAAAAGGAACATTTTTTGAAGACAGAAATTTGGTGTGACTTAAAAAAAAAAAAAAGTCTGGAAATGATTAGATTATGAAGATATGGGGTCACTTTTTTTTTTTCGCCCAGAAAATAGTTATCCTCATACTTTTGACAAACCAGCCTTATGTGCCTTTTGGAAAATGAATGAGGAGATATTTGTAAATCTGGAGACCTCAAGATCACCGAAATGGTCAATGCAAAACCTTTTTAACTTTTTAAAGTTATCAGTAGTACATTGTCCTGTTACTAAAAGCAGTTATTTGACTCAAATAAGGGTTCATTTTAAATTGACAGAAGCATGCATTGAAGAGTGATAATAAAATTATCTGTCTCTTATTCAGAATTCAGTGAGAGCAGAGCTTCCCGATAGTGTGGCATGATACATTCATTTTGAGATTTGTAGTTGTCAGAGTCTCCATGCTGAGAAGAGCTGTGATGAATACTGATCTTCTCAATTCCAGAAGGCAGTCCCTTTGGGATGTAGTTTCCGAAGTGGGTATATGGCAAATTTAGAAAGCAAAGTTTCTTAGTAACATACCTGAAGTTGAAATGATACAATATTTGCCTTTTACTTTATTTGACCATGCTCAGTAAAGTTTAAACCTGTCTCTGTAGTACATTTAAAGTTTTTCCTATGGTGATTTATTATTTTCCAAGAGTTTTACTTTATGGAAATTTGGTGCTTTGAAGCCTTTTATGTGAGAATTGTTTGCTGAAGACAATTTTCCTAACATCTCACTTAACTAATATGTGCTGTTAGGCAAACTCAGCTTTCTGAAATATAGTAAAGAACTCAGAAGTAAATAAAAATGCTTTTTAAAGTATTTTGTATAGCCTGGCAAAAAAGCACATTTAATAAGAAGTAAACCCTCTCTTCACTTTACTCAGAGCATGCTCACACTTACAATACTTTGCACACAGTTCTACGAAAATTGTTACCCTGGTTTCCCAACCCACAAAAAATAAAGGTGAGAGTTGTGTTAAAAGAAAAACTTAAGACAAAGTTAACAAACATCAGAATCATGAATTAGTCAGCACTCAAAACCTGAAGAGGTTCACAGAACTCCACTTTAGGAGAGTGAGCAGTAGGATTTTATAGGCTAAAACATGGAAACAAAGTAATTACCTGATTGGCTACATAGGCATTTGTCTGATTTGGATATGATCTGGTGGAAAGTCCCTCGTTAGAGGTTTGTTGATAGTTTCTGATTGATAAAGTGTAAGTGTTGTTTTACTGTTTACACTGAATTGAGTTTTGGTTTGCTCAACCTAATAGCCTGTCAATCATTTTAGCAATCGCTACCAAATAGTTCTCAAATTTTGTGTTAGCATACTTCATATTACAATTTCTGGTGACATGAATAAAACAAAATTGTGTTTCGAAATGTAAGTTGGCAATAATTGCTGAGCAATTGCTTAGGCAGCCTTAAAATATTAAATAGCATTATCTCTCAGTTCCTATAACAACATTCACAGTGCTTGCACCATCCCCTTGGCAACCTGTGGCACTCAGAGTCTGGGTAGAGCAGGCTGATCACTCTTTTATACTGAAAAGGAAAAATGGTCACATCCTCTAGGGACATGTCAACCTATCTTACTCATAGCAACTTTCAGCCATTGTAAGCCAATGGCAGGTCATACTCAGGTCCAAATGATTATAAAAGTGTGAATACTTACTTGTGACAAAAATGGATTTTCCACAAGAGTAAAAATTTGCTGGGACACCTGTGTGTGGTTTCTGGGTCCAAGTGCACTGTGATACCCTTGTCACATGCTAACGGCTAGCAAGTACAGGAAAGAGTAGACAGTACTGTCAACAGCCTGCTTACAAACCCCCAAGGCAGATCCAGACTAAGGAGTCAGCAAGGAGCAAGTGGGACGTTCCCAAGGACAGCACAGCATTTCTTTTGATGTTATTTCAATAATGCAATTTTTATAACAACATTAAACTGTTTAGACAGACAGAATAAACTAATATGTATTTCCATACAAAATGGTTAAAATTTGTTTTAAGAGGTTTGCATTTTAAGTGGCAATACCCTTTGCCTGGAAAATTCCCTTAGGTTAAACATCTCATTTTCCACCTTGAGGTAACTTGCTGTCATTTACATGTGAAGAAGACACTACTGCAAAAATCTTGTATAAAGAAAGAAAATGTCTATATTATTTATTTTGGGGTGAAGAAATTAGCTGAGTTTTTAGAGTATTTTCACCCTCTCACTTCCATTATTTATATAAATGACACATATAAATACAAATATAAATATTTTCACTCATATAACTCAGCATTTAATTTCCACTTCTAAGCAGTGGCTAGAAACCCAGTGTTTATTAGCCACCAGACATTTAGACCTACTGATGAATCCGTAGGTGCTCAAAGACATCAGTATATTTTACTTAAAACTCCTGCCTTACTTTGTTCTTGCTCTGCAGAAACATCATTGGTTTAACTTGCTTCATTCATTTGATGGAAGCGCCCTTTTTTATGTACTCACTTGCATAATGAAAGCCTTCCTCTAAGCAGTTGTTACCAACTTACTACACGGTGTGATATGTAGCAGTTTAGGACAGTGTGACCTTAAAAACTGAAACTACGCCTATTCCCACCCATTCAGCAGTGACCAAGCTGGATTTTAAGGATCACTGTAATTTATGGCACATGCTGTAGTTGGCAGAACTCTATTACAAAGTAAAATGATAGACTGCTTTTTTTTGTCATGGTCTGTCATTTCTCCCCATACTGTTCCCTCAGAATTTGGGGAGCTGAGAAAGGGAACAGGCTGCCCCAGCCATACCTGTCTTGGGGCAAGAGAAGAAGAGCCCAGGGGCAGAGCCAGATGTTGATACCACACGTTGTTCCTGTTGGTACTCCCTCTGAGAAGGGGCACTGGCTAGGGAAGGACAGCAATCCCGGTTGGTCAGTGTCGAAACCTAACTGTATCATCCAGAACACTTTTCAGATCACTCTGGAAAGATTTATAGAAAAAAGCCAAAGACTGTAGACTCTGTAAAGGAAAATGAAAATCTCAGTACTACCCAAGCCTGGAGGCTGTCATGCAACACCCCTTCCTAATGAATAGCTGTTATTAAAATTTTGCATTAGCCAGATACCCACAGAGAGGCATCTACAGAGCACGACCTCCATAGGTCATTTGGAAGGAAATTCTGTGCTGGCATGTCCCATAAACGAGGACATGCCAGTCATAGCTTTAGGTCTACAGGGTAAGTCTAGCTCCTATAATAAAGTCTGTTCAATTCCACAATGATAATGTTGATTCCAAGTTTATCTTCCCAGGTGCAGAACAGAGACAAGACCAGATCAATCATTCCTCCACCTACCTAGGCACATCTGCATAACTGATGCTTCCTTTCCTCTTTTTCTCTTCAAACATTCACCTTATCTCATGTAAAATGCAGATTTCCTGGGCCTCACAAGAATGTGACCATTTGCCTCGCTACCCACCCCTCTCCCTTTCCTTTCTGTATGTCCTGTCCCCCTTAAATACTGAGTTCCCAAATCCCCCTTCAGAAAAAACAGTCACAGATGTGTCTGTGGCTTGTGTTCTTCCTGACATGTCCTCAAACTTTGGCTTAATAAACCTCCATTGATTGAGATCTTTGCCTCAGTCATTTATTTTGGGTTGTCAACTCTGACATTTTTTTTCTCTCCATCAATCTTCTGTGAAACTTAAGTCTACAAATCTCAGGTTTTCATGGCTATACCTAAGGCAAAAAGAAGACAGGTGTTTTATGAGTGTTATGCAGAATATCTGGTCAAGTAATTGTAAAACAGCTTTTCACTCAAGTCATGTATGTATTTATTTCCCTTCATACTGTGAACTAAAATAAAATTTTAAGGTTCACCTCCCCACCAGCTAACTGAATGGACTTCTCGTGGCCAAAGGAATATCCTAAAACTAAATTGCCTGCCAAGAGGAAGGAGGTCAGACATGCCTCATCATGCCCCTCTCTTCTTGGGGACATCCTTTGTAACTCATTAACAGGCCTAAAGGTATGCAAGACAAACTTGCAGGTCCTCAATTTACACAACAAATCTATGTTCGGTGGCTTATCTCTGATAAACAGCTCCTATGTTAAAACATTCCAAGCCTTTAGACAAAGCTTCATGTCTTTAACCAATTACAAGTCAAAGAATCTTTAAACCCACCTATAACCTATAAGCCCCCCCTTTGAGATGGCCCACCTTTTTGGGCCAAACCAATGTATGCCTCCCACATATTGATTTATGACTTTATCTGTAACCCCTGTCTCCCTGAAATGTATAAAACCAAACTGTAACCCAGCCACAGCGAGTCCACTTGCTCAAGGCTTGTTGGGCTTGGCTCTGGGTCATGGTCCTCAAATTTGGCTCAGAATAAATCTCTTTAAAATTATTTTAGAGTTTGGCTTTTTTTTCCGTTGACAATACATAACATGTAAGAGGTCATAGTCACAAAATCCGACTCAGATCCAGTCAAACTCACTGAGAAGAGCTGGATGTGAGTGTGATTTTCCTCACCATTGTACCTGTGAGCCAAGGAGAAAAGAAAAGATGCAATAATGGGGATAGAAAAGGAATGAGGAGGGCACTAAGTATTTTCACAGGAAATTAAAAAGAAAAAAATCCAATTTAAGCTACTAAATTCATCTGAAAGCCTGTACTGAATTCATTTCTTTTTTATTCTAAACAATGACTAAAAATTTGATACAACTGTAAATAACTAAACATAATAGTGAATTATTACCTTTAGGGGAAAATGAGTGGAATCTCTGTGTGTAACAAATGCAAAGTAATTTTACATCATTTGCACACTTAAGTTTTGGGCTGTTCTTCCCAGTTCCTTTGCACATGTCTCCAAATCCTCAAACCTCCCAGATGAGCCATGGAGCGCCCAGTCAGGAGGCAGAGGCTGTGTAGGGGTTGATGTTAGGAACTATTTCCCCAGTATCTACAAAGATAGAACCAAATGGCTGCTAAAAGGAGTTTAGTTCTCATGGAAATAGGTAAATCTACAGGCTTTCTACAGATATTAGAGCTCAAGTGTTACAAGAGGGTGTTTCTATAGGCAGAGTGGGATGATGAATGCAAAGCAATGAGTTTGCTAAATGGCGCTTAGCAAACACTTTTCATGACTGTTAGCTGCTACTATTAAAGCCAATTTTAGATATTTTTCTAAAAGACAAAGTGATACCTACTGCTGTGGAAGTGAAATAAGGCACAGGTCTTCAAGGAAATTGCCCATGTTTTATTTGGAGTATAAACACATACCAATTAGCAACACAGGGTCATGAAATTCCAATGCTAGCTGGTGTCCTGCAAGTAGTCAGGGAAATAAGAATGAACTCAAAGGAAGGAGAGGTCCCTGAGGGTTGGGGTGGGTAGTGTCAGAGCCAAGGGAAACCTTTTCCCTTCACCCTCTGAAGTTTTGCTGAAAACCACTGACAAGAGGCAAATTAATAAGAGAAACAGAAATGGCATGCAAATTTATTTGATCATAGTTTTACATGACATATGAGACTTCAGAATGAAGATCCAAAGGTACAGGGGAGTTTTCTATTTTTCTGCTTAGGTTCAACAAAGTATGGACAGCCCTGTGGAAAAAGGACTCAATAAAAAGGGTATGATGTAATACTAATACAGTGAGCAGGGGAACCTGCAAGGCCTGTCTGTCTAGATCCTTCTCTGCCTCTCCATGCAGCATTTCTTCCTTCTGAGTATGTGGCTGGACTTTCTCTGGAATGGGGGTCTTATGACCTGCTATCAAACAAGGTAGGTCAGATAATTTCTGTGGCCAGTTTTACACAGAAAGGTGGAGGGAAAGTTAGGATAATATTTTGAGGTTTTATGGCTGGCCTTGGGAAAAAGGTGCTCTGATTTCTATGGACAGCCTCAAGGAGAATTGTTCTGAGAGACAGGAGGGTGGGAGAAGGTCAGAAAAAAACTTTTGCTTCTGAGGCTGCTTCTTAGGTCTTTATTCTGGGGAATTGTGTTCTGAGTCCGAACATTAGGAAAGGGTTGGCGAGACTCCTATGGTGTATCCCCTACACGTGCAATTACACCTGCCCTTCATCCTGTCACCCTCTTGGGGAATTGGGACATGAAGACCCAATGCTCTTCAGGTGTTCTATAAACAACAGTCTGTTTTTTAATCTAAATACCTCAGTTTCCTGTCTACATCAATAAATAAAGATAGATATAAAAATTAACAGGCTCTCTTACAAGGCAAGCCTTACTTTCTGACAGCAATACTATTTTTTAAAATATTTTTTTTCAACATTGAGAGTATGTGATACGATTCTTTACCAAGTTGCATGTTCTCACTGGTCATGCACTGACTGGAATCTAACTACTTACAGCAGACTTTCTTCTACCTTCCTCTCATTTCTCTGGAGCGCTGACCCACTCACCTCTGTTCACCCCACATAACAGATCCGATCCTTTAGAAAGTTCTCACTGATACAGAGCTCTCCTATTAGGGGATCCTAGCATCATTTTAGAAGCTACTTAGTTTTTGACGTTTCAAAAGAAACATAATCTATAATTTCTTCTTTTGTTTATTCCTTCAAGATTTCCAGGAAATGCAGGCACGAGGTTGGAGGAAGAAAGAACATGCCATATAAGGACACTATATGTCACAATGGAAGAGTGTATGTAGGAATTAATGAATGGGTCTTAGACTCCATGTTCGTCTGTCTGACATCAAACTCACTGCCACTTTGAGTTCCATTTGCTTTCTCTTCTATTTGCTGCCATTGTTGGCACCAGCTCTGTGCCCATTTGTCCCGGCTGCAGTCAGCGGGTGTTCTCATAGCCCAATCCTGTTTCTGTGCCAGCTTTCACCTCAGTGTCTGTGCCAGTGCCAGTTACAGCCCCGTCCCTGCTGTCTCTAATTTTCTATTCCTCCCTCCTCCTTCCTACCCCACCACCTGCTATGTACCAACATGGTACTCATTTCTAGATTCTTCTGTTGTTGTTTCCAAGCTGCTCCCTTGAGTGATGCTTTTCAACCCCAGTGTTTTCTCTCAGCCCCTTTCCCATGGGGATTGGCTACATCTCACATTATATCTTTCTTTCTTGCCCAGATGGATTTTTATATTTTTCTATTAAATGATTTGTCAGGCCACTGAGCAGGAACCATCTCTAATCCTGCCTTATTTCTTGTGTCTGGCAAAAGTGAGCTGAGTATACACCAACACAGGCAAGCTATGTGGGAGCAGAAACTTCTTCGTGTTAGGCTCACAATGAATGACATGCTGAAAATGGGGCAGGGCACCCATATTTACTTTATCAACTAGTATGTACTGAGCAGCAGACACCGTTCTAGATGCTTGGGACACAGTGAAGAACAGAAGAGACAAAATTCTTGCCTTTATGGAGCTTACATTTAAGGGATTCTTACTATGCTCCAGGCCCAATTTAGATAATTTTTATAAGTTATCTAATTTACTCCTCACATGAGCCCCATGAGGTAGGTGCTATCTCCAAATGGCGTTGGGAACATTCTTTTGCTTGTTTGAATCTTCGTTCTCTTGTCCCTGGTAGGTGGTTAATGCCTGCTTCGGAAGGTAAACCTCAGGGGAGGACACTAATATTGTTGAGCACCTACTATGAACCTGGAATTTTTTCCTAGGTACTTTATAAGCTTACATACCATTAACAACTATGGAATCTAGTGGGGGAGATAAGTTTCATCCCAACTATTACAATTAAAATGATTTATTAGACTACAGAAAGGCAGGATACAGTCCAGATGAGTTGATTTAGGACACGTGGAGATTTGTCATCCTGGGCTTCATGCATATTTTGAGGGGCCTTTGGGACACATTTAAAAGTTGATGGCCAAAAGACAATTGGGTGTGTGGCTGCAGATCTCAGGCACAAGATCTAGCAAATCTGTGGCTATGGGAGTTGGAGCTGTGGAGTGAATGAAATTGTTCTGGACAAGATTGTAGAGTAGTGAGTAAAGAAGCTAGCCCAGACAGAAGAACCCAAGGGACACCAACATGTAAGGCAGTGGTCGTCCTTGAACTTCGCTGTGCAGAAACGTCATCTAGGATAGTGCTTCCCAATCTTTCTCACCTCGTGGCATTTACGGAAATGGTCCTATTGATACGGCACCTGAGACAAATGAATGAGACCATTCATGCAGGAGGACAGTCAGCCCAGGGCCTGTGTCTTTCTTTGCCACCAGCCACTAGACAGCCAAGGAAATCTATGTCCTGTTCAATTTATTTGTGGCACGCTTCTTGGGAAGTTCTCACCTAAAATGTCTGCAAAACATTCAGATTCTCAGGCCATCTCCTCAGCGATTTTGGTTCAGTAAGATCAGGAAGCTAAAGTTTTAATAAGCCCCTGTAGTGTTTCTGATCCAAGGGGCCTAGGATCTTCCCTTAAGAAACCCAGTTTTTAATAGGTGTCAAACAAAATTAAATTTAAGAAAAGCAATCCCTAATAATCAAACATTATAACTGTGTACCCACCATTCTTTATGGTGAGATAACCTCATAAAGAAGAACCACTCCAAGTGAATTTAAAACAGAATAATTTTGTTGTTCTTACCTAGTAGAATATTCTGTACAAAAAAGTGTACCCCCCAACTAAGAAAATATTAAAGTGTTTTCAGATATCTTAATGCTGATGGTACTGTTTTTCTGAAATTCTCATGTGAATTGTGGGATAATCAAATGAGTAATTATAATGATGTCATTTTTCTGGCAATGCTGAACGAAGGGATAAACATATGATTGATGAGGTTAACGAGCATCCTTAGCTCCCAGAATGTTGCATCTAATACATTTCTCACTAAATGGTTCCAGAGATCTTTGGAGAACTGTCTGATTCCAAGTATGGGGCAGGAAATTATGATCCTGGAACATTTTGTCATATCAGAAATAAAAGAAACTATCAAAAACTGCTAGAGTTATGTCAAAATGACTCAGAAATCAACATGAATTTGCTGCCACAAGCCAAAGTCAGGATAATTTGATCATTAATTGGGATAACTGCAAGGGATTGAAACATATCAGGTATGTTTAATCCTTGAGCTCATAAAATTAATAACAATTTTAAAATTTTTTAATTTTAGAGAATACTAGGGAACTATTTTACTATTTTGAAATCCAGTATAGAGGGAAAGAATCCATGCTATCCTATTTTTTTTTCTATAAACATAACTTAGGGTAACCAGATATATGATGAAAGAAGTTTCTCTTTTCAGAATAATTCCAGAAAAGAAAAAAATGATAGAAGTAGATTATCATAATCAGTGACTGTTAGCATCGTGAAAGGAGAAAAAAACCATATGTGTATCCTCTGATAGAATGTCACATAATCACCTATGAAGAAATCTTTTTAAAAAATCCACCTGAATCCGATCAAGCCATTAGATATAACTAAAAATTTCTAGGAAATACAAGCATGTTAAATGATACCTCATGGGTGCAATCACCAAATTGCATACCTTGTGAAACTTTCATAAGACAAATGACCCAGATTTTTCAACTGAGTCAAGATAAAACGCAAGGGGAGGCAGAGAATGCAGCAGGAGACCCTATAAAGTGAGAGACGGAAGGGATATCTCAATGAATCTCCATTTCTGTATCTTACTTAGATTTCAATTCAAATAAATTAATTTTTAAAAAACTATTACTACAAGAAAGGGAATTCTGAAAACAGGAGATTGCTATTAGATTGATATTAAGGAATTATAGCAATTACAATATATTTGGTGAGATTGTCACAGCAAGTGTTACGGCAAGTGGTCCTGAGGACAAATCGAGCGGCACACGGAGAGTCGGAGAATCAAAATTTATTCGCCAGCGGGCTCAGAGGGGTCTTACCACCAAATTCTGAGCCCCGTCACCCGATTTTTCCCACTTTTATTAAGTTGTGGTGGTCTGGGGGGTGGGGTGTCAGGTGGTTAATGCCCACCAGGTAATAGGTTAGCTGATGTGTCAGATAATAGATTTAGTGTTATGCTGATGCTCCAGGTAGTAGATTTAGTGTTATGCTGATGTACCAGGTAATAGATTAGTTGATGAGCCAGGTAATAGGTTATTATTATGCTGATGCAGGTCTTTTGTGAGGGGTGGGGGTCTCAGGTGGCTGATGTGCCAAGTAACAGATGGGGCTTTTCCTTATCAAGATCATGATATTGTAGTTATGTTTTCTCTAAAAGAAATTCTCACTCTCTATATAGTGACATATATATATATATATATTCTCACACATATATGATGAAATATTTGCAGATTAAATGATATTATTTCTGGGATTTGCTTCAAAAAAATCCAGGAGTGGGGAGGAAATAAATGAATGAGGTATAGACAAAGTAATATGGCTGTGTACTGTATTGGTAATTGCTAAGATGCAGTCATGTGTACGTGTTTCATTAACTGTTCTCTCTACTTTTATATATGATTGAAAATCTCCTCCCAAAGGGTTAAGAAATGAAAAAGAAAGAAAAAGACATGATTCTAAAGATCAGCTGGAAAAGGGGGAATGCTAACCTCTGAGAAGCAGTGTCCAGAAAAGGAAAAACAACTAGAAAGGGGTGGTGTCATGCGAGGCAAGCCAGGCAAACAGTGTTCCCAAAAAGGAGAGGGTGAGTGTCATGAGTGCTGCAGAGAAATCGGGGAATATGCTGTGAATTAAAGTAAAATCCTAACCCCCACCCCACCCCCTCTTGGCCAAGGGAACCCCCCAAAAAACTTTAAAACTGAATTCCTGGCCATGAAGGGAAGGGAGGTCATGTCTCCTTATGCTCCTTCCCTTTTGGAGTTTAGATGCAACAACTGAGCAGCTTTAATGTTAAAACAGAGATCATAAGACTCTTTGTGACAATAAGATACTAAATCATTAACAGAACCTGAGGCCGTGCAGAACAAAGGCTGAATCACCTTCAGGTCATCCATTTGCTTAACAGATCGCTTGAGTTATATTGTGGCTTGTCTCTGATTAACAGACTTCCTTATCTTAACTTAAACGCTTCCAAGCCTTAGACAAACTTTATTTCTTGAACCAAGTACAAATCAAAGAATCTTTGAACCCACCTATAACCTGTAAGCCCCCCACCACACACACATGCCCCACTTTTGGGCCAGACCAATGTATACCTTCCATGCACTGATTTATGGTTTTACCTGCAATTAGTGTCTCCCTAAAATGTATAAAACCAAACTGCAACCTGACCACCTTGGGACCACTTGCTTAAGACTTCTGGGGCGTGGCTCCTCCGGCCACAGTCACAACAGTGATTGGGACTTTGAGGTGCTCAGAGGAGCAGTGCTTACTTCTCAGGAAGCAGGGGGCTGGAGGTGGGGGTGGAGGGGTGGGAACCAAGCTTCCTATGGGTAAATCAAGAGCTGAGCCCTGATTGTTTTTCTAGATGGAAGATACTTGAACATGTTAAATGCTTGAGAAGGACCCAGTAAAGGGGAAGCGATTATAATATATGAGAAAGATGGGAGATTTTGATCAAGAGGGGATGATAAATGGGGAACGGGGGTGAGGATGCTTCCTCCAGACAATAGCTGTTGTCATTTCAGGAGGGCTATTCAGAGCTGGACTTCCCCAAATCAGTATCATCAGAATCAATACAGTGCTTAGAAAATAACTACATTTCTCCTCTTTCACCCCCTACCCTTGAAGATTCTAATTTCATAAATATGGAGATTTCAATGTAGTGAAAATATTTTTTAATTATTATCTAAACCCCCCCCAAAGATGTCTGCTAATTAGCCAGGCTTTCAAACTATTGACTTCGGTGAACATTAAACTCATGAAAAAGTCCTTTTTCTTAGTTGTTCCCAGATGATAAACATTCAAACACTTGCTTGAGGTGAAAACAATATGTTCCAGGTCTGAGTACCTGGGGGAAGAGAGCAGGCTCAGTCAACCTTTGTTTAAACACCACTCAAATAGCAAACTGATCTATTTCCAAAACATAGCAACAAAGGTTTCATTACCATGGGTTACCAATGACCTTGAGCATGACTGTATTTTGGCATTCTTGGTTGTGGGAGAACAGGGTATTTGAAAAATCTATTTAAGAAAGTATAGCATTGAGGATGGGCTTATCTTTAATTTCACTAAAGAAACACAAATAAGATCCTGAGGGAGGGATAAAGACAACGGGGAAATCAAAGAATGGAGGGCTTTGGCATCTGGGGCGAAGAATTAGGGCTGCAATCGTAGAGATCTGGTTCTATTTCCAGTTCTGCCACTCCCTGCAAGGTCACTCGAGCCAGACATCAGTTTTCTGATCTGTACTGTTGTGGGTAATAGTTCCAACCCCTAACTGCCTTTTGGAGGGGTCACAGCATGAAAAAGACATCACAGCTGCAGTGGTGTTTGGTATAAACATGCCATGTAGACACAATTATTGTTCTGGCTGATGGCCTCAATGAAAAATTTACCAGTCTATATAGTTTGCGAAATTAGGCTGTAAATCTTGAAAAACCTTGGCTTTCTAGACGGCCCGCCAATTCCATCTACTTCCTATCAGAATGAAAATGATGTAGAAGCATTTTCTTTTTGGCACCTTGACAGTTTACGGATTATGGTGACATGGTATGCATATGACATGAAATATTGTATAAAACAGCAATGCTGACCTTATTCTATTTCTTCAGCTACCAGTTTCTGGGGTTTTGGTTTCCTGAATGGATATGGAACGAAAGTCTTTCATAAGCCTTGAGTTTTCAATGAATGTTAAAGCTACTTTTAACACCTCTTCTCTTAATTGCTACCTAAAATATATAAAATATGTCCAAAATTGACATCTTGGCAACCCCAACATCTCTCCTATCTCAGCAGATGGCATCATCACCCCTTTTTACTTAAGCCAAAAACCCAAGATTTATTCTCTTACCTCCTGAAACCTCATACTTTTTTCTCCTTCCTTCACTAGCTATAAACATATAAGATTCTTTTCAGTTGCTCACATAAGCCAAGCCTTTTCTTTTTCTTTTATTTTCTTTTTTTTAACTTCTGGGCTTTTGAACTAATATGTCACATTGATGCTAAAGTATGTATTTTAAAATATTTTAATATCATGTAATCAAAATGTATTTTACAATCCATGTTATCGAAAAATTGGCACTTTTCCTTGAGGCCATGTCAGAAGAACAAGAACAAGTGGTTTGAGGAGAAGTAAAGGGAAGTTTATTAATTTTCCAGCAAATGAGAAGGATGGAGAGTCCTGTCTCTAATGCCATCGTCCTCATAATAAGCAGAAATACAGAGCTTTTAAAGAGCAGGTGCCATTTAGCTTCAGTTGCTGTTTAATTGTCGTCCATCCCATCTCCGGGGAAGACAATCTCATGACCTCTGCCCAGACCTCTGTGACCTCTGCCTGCCTGGGAGGCCCACCTGGACCTCCAGGACCTCTGTCTGCCCCTCCTAGTCCTGGGGCAGGCTGAGCCATCTCCTGTAGCACAAAGAACAAAAGGCATTATTCTGCCCCTGCCAACCCCTGGCCTGAGGCAGCCTTGTAGGTTTCAGTTTCCAATGAAGAGTGGGGGATGTTTTAAAGAGACAGAAACCATTTTTGCTTTTTTTTCCCCAGGCCATTCCTTCTGTTATATCCATTACAATTTATAGTTATAAATTGTTTTTTTTCTTTTTCTTTTTTTAGAGGTACAATAGTGGTGTCTTAAATCCAATGGAAAAAAAAATAACAAAAACAAAAAACAAAAAATGGTAGTGCCCTCCTTCCTCCCCTTTCCCAGATCTCTGTGTGGCTGGCCCAGTCGTAGCCTTCCTGTTGAGCTCAGCTACAGGCTCTGGTCCTGCCTTGTCTGAAGTCTTCCTCCCCCATCTCATCCCACTGCTTGTTTCCTGTATAGCACTTTCACTATTTAAAAAACATCTATTTGTTTATGGTCTGTCTTCTCTACAGCATGGCAGTTCCATAAAACAGGGGCTTTGTCTTATTCTCTGCTATATCCCCAGTCTTGGTGCATGATCAATGAGTCTTTCTTTTTTTTTTTGAGACAGAGTCTCACTGTGTTGCCCTTGCTAGAGTGCCGTGGTGTCAGCCTAGCTCACAGCAACCTCAAACTCTTGGGCTCAAGTGATCCTACTGCCTCAGCCTCCCAAGTAGCTGGGACTACAGGCATGTGCCCCCATGCCTGGTTAACTTTTTCTATATATATTTTTAGCTGTCCGATTAATTTCTTTCTATTTTTGATGGAGACGGAGTCTCGCTCTTGCTCAGGCTAGTCTCGAACTCCTGACCTTGAGCAATCTACCCACCTCAGCCTCCCAGAGTGCTAGGATTACAGGCGTGAGCCACCACGCCCGGCCAATCAATGAGTTTTTGTAGAAGGAATTGAAAAGCACCAGCATCTCTTCCACAGGAGATTATGTGGCCCATTCCCACCATCTTAGTGTCTGAAATGAGCAGCTCCATCCATACCCCTCATCCCCATCCCCACCATCACCACTAGCAAGTGGTGTTTAAACCTCCAACATCTAAGAAGTGGCTGGCCTTCCAATGTGGTGGACGAAATCATGAATGTAATTCCTGTAGTGAAAGGCAGTTAGCAAAAAAAAAAACTTACTATTCGAAATGTCTCCATCCTTAAATCCATTGTTGGGAACAGGGTAAGGGAGTCTCAACTCTGAGGCTTCGGTAGTGATTGGTGAGAGTAAATCTCCTCCTCTAATTTTGTGGTGCATTAACTGGAGCTTGATTGGTTTCAGAAATCAGATGAAAGAAACGTATCCAAAGTGTGCAAAGGACTCCAACAAAGTTTTGTTTCTTGGAGGCTGACTGGCAGAGAAACAAGTGGGCACTCAGGATTGGGATTCAGTTGCCAGTAGTTGCCTTCCCAACCCCAGCCAAATACATCTAGAATTCCTGAGATTGCAAGGATTTAGCTATGAGATAAAGTCGTATCCAGAAACTGGGGAGTAGGGCCAGCCCTGGTGTAGACCAGCCATAAATGACTGGATCTGGGCTGAAGCCGGAAGAGCCAGGGAGAAGGGGAGTATTATTTCCTGTCTCTATAGAAAGAGAGAAGCTTAGACAGTGGAAATTAGACTTCCTTTTATTAACCAGCCCAGCTACCACTATTCCTGTGCTTCTCTGTGCACCAAAAATGTGGAGATGAGTGTCCTTACTGCAAGGCACAAGAAAAAGTCTCTCTTCCTCAAAAGAAAAATCTGCTTCAAAATTCCTTAGAACATGTGCTCCGTGGAGATAAGACTACCTTCGTGTTAGTTCTTGATGCTTTTACAGGTTATTGTGTAGTGGAGTCAGCCATCAGCCTTGTCCATTCAGGAAGGGTTTGATTCCAACAAGTAACATGACATCCTGGAGCATCCTTGGACTGCCAGGCCACAGAGGGTGGCTCTTAGCACACAGCTCCACCCCTCAACAGCCGGTCGATGTCCTGGTTTTGTTCCCTTGCAGGATGATCTATTATTCTCTGAGTCACTCTTGAGTCTTGTGAAATGTGAACATATCCTACACTGGAAGGGAAAATGCCCTGGGAATCTTGTGATGTGTTAAGACAAACAAATCACACCCAGCTTGTGTGAGCAACTGGCATGTTACCTGTGGGGTTTATCTGTCCACTCACACCCCAGCCTGGTGGGGCCTGCAGCTGAGAGTGCTGATTCTCACTCCCCGAGTCCCCTGCTTCAGGGCTTCCAGATCTGGGATGTTTTCCTAACAAAACCGCATGCCAGCAATGCTCTGTCTAGGTAGAGGGAAGCTTCTCAGGCCTGTGATTCTTTTGTTTCTTAGGTGATGACACTTTTTTTCTCACCCCATGAGTTATTCTGACATGCAAGCCTGCTATCAAAGCAAACTAGGCCCGGAATGGAAAACCAAAGCAGTCATCTTGACAGAAGACTTTAATCAGGGGTTGGCGGTGGTCTGACAGCTACTCTGGGCTCTGGTTGCCACGGCTGTGTGTTTTTATAAACTGGAATGGAGAGTCCATTCCTTGTAGCTGAACCTCAGGGCTGCTGATGGGAGCAGCTCAGAGTTGCTTAGTTCCAGGAGGAGGTGCTGGTTCCTGGGCATCCTTCATTCTGTCCTTATCTCTACCTTCCATGCACCCAAACTGGCCCTTTGCCCGATGGCCCATCAGTGGTCACATACCCATATCCCATGCAAGGAGCCAGCAAGGCTGCAGCTTCCAGTGAGCTATTTCAGTTATGTGGAACATAAGCAAGGGATACACAATAAAATCCTTATGTTCCTGATGCCATTGCACGGCGCTTCCAGCACTTCAGGTGCCACTGGGCACAACACCATAAAGCTGGCCAATGGCGCTGCTCTCAGGGGAAATGGGTCCTTCACCAGAACAGTTCTCAGTGTAAGGCCTGGTGACATATTAATAAATGATACAATTAGGGTTTAGACTAAATCACATGTGAATGAGTCACTTCTCTACACAACTCACCACTCCCTTGTGTCAGCAAGGCTGACGGGCAGAGGAGGGCTCAGTGTTGGCACATGGCATTACATGATGAAACGCTTTTAGTTTAACGTCTAAAGAAGACTACGCTAGAGTCAGGTGCATGATAGTCTGCGCTTCTGGCCTTGGCTAATCGAATTCCTGTGTGTTTGGGGGAAAAGGAGAAACTCTGCAGCAAATCATTAGCCAACTTCACCTCCTTGTTTGTTTTTCGCTTGTTTTAAGGTAGGCTCTAAGGTCAGAAGAATGAAGAAGTTGGATATCCGTAAAGGGGTGGGCTCTTGCCCTTAAAAGAGCTGTGGAGGTATTTCCAGGGCCACCAGCTAGCCGAGGTCAGACAGCGAGGACTCAGCCATCCCTGCCATGGGAGATCAGGGCTGGCGCTTCTGTGATGTGCACACACTTGAGTCCCACGGACTCGCCAACCCCACTGCCCCTCTGGTCGTAGGTCTGTCTTCAGCCCAGGCGAGGACCCCCAGAGCTGTCCTTGCAACCTTCCAGCAGTCACCAGTTACTCTGCCTGTTGTTCCTAGACCCGACAATGCCTCCTAGCAGGCCCCCTCTCTGAGTCCCGTCCCTCCTCACTCCCTGCTCTTCTTTAAGAACATTCATTTGTTCTAAAGCTCTATAAAAGTAATCTTATAACTTTGAAATGAACCCTAAATCACTAGCTTTTAATCAAGACAAAATTGTCTGCCAAGAAGGCAATATAAAACCATTCATCCTGCAATTTCAGATTTCTCCATTGTGTTGTCATGAAATCCATGTTACTAGGCTAATAAATTTAAAGATTTTAGAAGAGGCAGAGAAGAAAAAGGAAAATGTATAAGAAAATTATTAATGACTTCTTGGTTTTCCCTGACTACACAATTTATGGTGATAATCTGACTACAAGAATAATTGTTGTAAAAAATTATCTTATTGATACCTGCATAGTGACAAGGACCAAGGACTAGGTTGGCTGTGTCTCTACAGAGGAGCTGGTGTTAGTTGTAAGTGCCAAGTTTCACACAATTTGCCGCACACACTCAGGCACAGGGCATCCGCTGCTTCCTCCCTTCCTTCCCTCCCTCGGCTACTCCCCCATCTGTCCTCTCTTCCTTGGGTTCTGCTTTTTTCTATCTTACTTTTTATTATAAAATATGACTTTCATAAGCCCCTTTAGGGTCCTCAGACAAAGCCAGGTAAACTTTGCTCACTTCATAATTTTGCCTACCCTTTGTCATTGGCCAACAGAAAACTTGATGATAAGGCATATTTGCATATACCTGTATATTAAAAACTAAACCTATAGAAGGGTATCCACTGGGAATAAAACAAGTCTTCCTCTATGCCTTTTGACTCTGCCAGTATCATTTACCAGAAATAATCATCATTAACTTGAACATATATATCTCTATTCTGACATCATA
>NW_012152618.1:5323069-5333233 GCF_000956105.1 Propithecus coquereli | reverse complement strand
ATGTTCATTGTTGAAAATTTGGTAAATACAGGCAAGAATGATAAAGAGAGTAAAATTCATCGACAATGGAGTATTATGCTATAGGGCTTGCCCAGTGGGAAGCCGCCTCCCAGAAAACCAACTGTCCAGCCTTGGGGAGGCAGAATTCGTGATAAGAGCCCATCTCAAATGGCTCAGACGGGCCTCTGAAATAACACTCTACCTCTGAAATCAGTACAAACTGTACGAGTGATAAATGCCAAAAGATGTTATTAAAAAGCATATAAGGGGATTGAGTATTCCTTCGGTTTAATCAGTAATGAATTCCCTCCATAATACTTGAGGTGCTGGCTTGGATTTTTCAAAGAAAGCCCAGATGGTACTCTAGTTATTCACACTAGCTTTAAAAATCCTTAGGCTTTCCTGACTGACAGGAGTGTTCTTGTGTTACTGAAGCAACTCCTGGGGGGCCCCTGGATTGCTTCACAGTGGGGCTGATCACCAGAAAGATCAAGCACGTTATTAGAAGATTAAGACTTTGGGCCTGCTTGATTGAGCTCATCATTCCTGCCTAGGTAGTGAAACCCCAATAAAGACTCTGGATATTGGGCCCCTTTACTCACATTGCATCTCCAGAATGGACCCCAAAATCATGTGTAAGTTTTGTCTTATTTCTGGGATATTTAATATAGGTGCTTTATTAAATTTCTATGATAAGACAATTTCTGTGTAACTAACTACATAATTTCATGCTTCCTGTTAGTTTTAATAAGTACAATGGGAATTAGTTGACCTAGATTCTAGTCCTCTGCTGTTAACAAGCCTTGTGATCTGTATAAGTTACTTAACTTGCCCATGCCTTAGTTTTTTTCATTCATAATAATTGGGGTTAATACTGTGAAAACTGAAGAACAAAATGAAGTGTGTGAAAAGTGCTTGGAAATATTAAAAAGTCCTCATCATTATAATCATCCTCATCAGTCTCCACATTAATCTAGTGTTGACTCATTATGATAGATCCCAGATATCACAACTGTCTGGTATTTGTATTTGTATTAATTTCTTTCTGAATTTACATACATCTAAGGTTAGTGACTGCTTACTCTGTTCTGGATAATTTGCTGTGGAACTCCCTTTATAATTTTATCTGACTCATATTTCACAATAGACCTGGAAAATAGACACTGTTGTGTTCTCATTTAATAGATAAGGAAAATGAAGTTTAGCACAGAGAGAAGTCAGCTTGTCAAGGATATCGAACTAGTGAGTGAAGGGAAATCCAGGCTGCTGCCTCCAGAGCCCTTGTCCTTGGCCACACTCCTCCCCACCTGCCAGCTTATGGTCCAACACACCAGATTCCTGCTCTTATAAAACGTTCAAGGAGGACAAAGGAAAACAAGCTGGTCAATCACTCTATTCTGATGCACTCGTTTTTCATATTTGTTCTAGCAATAACATATTATTTTCAATAACGTTGGTATTGTGTTTTGCTCAAGCACTTGGAAGCTGCTTTTTAAGGAGCTTTTCTTTAAGGAGCATTATTAATCATGTTGGTTATCAAATACCTTTTGCTCAAAGCATCAAAATCATGCTTGATTGCATTAATTTTTAATTCATTGCATAGATTATATAATAGTTAATTAGCTCCTTACTATTTCTGAATTTCCCTGGAGGAACTACTTTCTGTTATTTTCATGGTACAGACTGTATTGAATAGAAATTCAATCATCTGCTTAGCGAGCAATTCGTATGCTACCAGGAAAATAAAAATCTATAAATCCTATACCTATATGATCTCAGAAATTACCCTTGATTTGTGAAGGAAATTATATCAGCTGAAATCGTTTATTATAAACATTTGTTTTGGCTTGTATGTCAATGCACTTTCAAATGTAATAGACCAATTTTGAAATAGAATCGTGTTTTCCATGTGCTGGCTGAACATGCCGTGGGCTGGGGACAGGTGCTCTCAATAGATCCACATATGTAATATTTGCATTATTTTGCAGCATTGTCATTTGAAATAATAGTACCTTTAATTTTCATCTGGCCCACCAACCTTCCCATCCCAATTATCAGAAGTGGGAAAGAGAATTTAAAAGTCATTAAGAAGATGAGGGCTTTGCTAGGGCCCTATATTAATTAAGATAATGCAAGCTTCTGTACAAAAACCCCTCCAAAGCCAAAGGTTTACCACAATAGAAATTTAATTTATACTGATGTGTGCTGAGTGGGTGACTTTTCACATAGTGATTAAAGATCTAGGATCATTCCCTCTTGTGGATCCACTCTCTCATAAGGCAATAGAGTCCTTCATTTCTAATCAGAACCAACAATAGTATTTGGCCTCAGATTGGGTTACACCACCAGCTTTCCTGGTCCTCCAGCTTGCAGATGGCATATGTCGGGACTTCCTTGGTCTCCGCAATCACATGAGCCAATTCTCATAACAAATCTCCTTGCGTGTCTAGGTATGTCCTATGGGTTCTGTTTCTCTGGGACACCAGAGACTGGTTTCCCTGACCAATACCCAGACAGTAGTTGGGTGGATGCTGCCAACTCTGACACTCTCCTTTTTCTCTACGTCCTTGCTACCAACTCCTTCTGACTCACCTTTTTTTGTTTTGTTGTGTTTTTTGTTAACGCAGACCTGCCATATTTAGCAGGTGGCGTGCAGCACTGATTCAGGGCAGAGGTCATCAGCAAGCACTAGTTCCACTGCCCATTGCGCACTCCCCAGGGAGGACTGGACTCACACTGCACTCACTTCGAGTAGCTAGGTAGTTATGGGTCATGCTTTTTTTCATTACAGCTATGGACTGAATGTTCCTGTCCCCACAAAATTCATATGCTGAAATTCTAACCCTCAAAGTGATGATATTAGGAGGTGGAACCTCTGGTAGTTGATTAGGTCCCTGTGATTAGTGTCCTAATAAAAGAGACCCTGGAGAGCTCCCTCACCCCTTCCACCACGTGAGGGCACACCAATAAGACTCCATCTGTGAACCAGGGAAAGGTTCAGCAGACACTGAACCTGCTGGCACCTTGATCTTGGACTTTCCAGCCTCTAGTAATGTGAGAGATGAATTTCTGTTATTTATAAGCCACCCGGTCTATGGTATTTTCTTAGAGCAGCCTGAAGAGATTAAGACAATCACTGAAACAATTCTAAAAGAGACAGAGAAGATAGAGACATCAGCCAACAAACTTTTAATTGCATTTATGTTGTATATGCCGTGTTAAGAAAAGCTGTAAATACTGTGTATTCACAATACTTATAAATGTGTACCATGAGCCTGTTTAGGACTTGATCATTAGGTTTCCCGTTTCCAGGACCACATTCCCACCCCTCAGTGATAACATCAGGATGTGCCTTTCATTTTCAGTAGCCCATAGATATCAGGGCTCTCTGTCTCTTTAACCGGAACCTGTGTACCCCTACTGTGATACAGATTTCTTTTTAAATAAATCACCTCACTGTTGCCCACTCTCACCCCAGCTCTCAACTAACTACAGGAGACATTCAGTAATGATTTGTTGTCATCATTAATGATGATTTCTTGCAACATTTAGTAAGGTATTCTATGCCCAAGGAAAAAAAATATTCTGTGAATGCTGTTAATTGGAAATTAAGCAGTTTTGTGGAAAATGGTTAAATAAAGAAAGTCATTTTTCATGAAGTGGGTGCCCTGGCATTGGGCACTGATCTGGGATGACCCTGGGAGAGTGAGTGGCTTCCCGGGTGTGTGTCCTGAGAGAAATCAAACGACACAACTGCCCAATCACATCAAGCTCTGATTAAGCGGCTCTCGGTGCCTGAAATCTACTCCATTGAGTTCAGCCCTAACTGACCTAAACATTTGAAGTGTGAGCTTTTTGCTTGCTGGTAATAATTGGCAGATCTAACTAACCCCTTGGGGTCCAGCAGAGAGGAAGGGTTGAGGACACAGGTATGACCGTTTTCAAGACTAGAGGTCTCGAGGAAGAATGTGTTGGGCTGTCAGGAACTGATCCAGTTCATTGGGCCAATCCAGTTTGGCAGGTCCCTCTGGCAAATATGGTTATCCTCCAGCAATGGGAGGAAGTTGGGGGGATTTAAATATCCCTTCTCTGATAACATTGTTTTCAGACAGTAGATTATGATAAAAACAAATATTTAATCAAGCGATGCTATGTGTGCAAACATTTTTAGCAAGCAGCCATAGAAACCTCAGACAACCTTTCCTGTAAGCTCAGCAAAGCTGCTTTCTGCTTTCAGGCGCCCCAGTGGCACGTGGCCTAAATCATTCACTCTGAGCTCGAGGTGACAATCTTCTGAGGGCAGGATCTGCCATGTACTTAGATAAGGCGGCAGAGTCCTCTTAGAAGTGGGGGGAGCAAGAGGAATTTTTTTGTTTTGTTTTGTTTTGTTTTTGAGACAGAGTCTCACTATGTCTGCACACAGGCTAGAGTGCAGTGGCGTCATCACAGCTCACAGCAACCTCAAACTCCTGGGCTCAAGCGATTCTTCTGTCTCAGCCTCCCAAGTAGCTGGGACTACAGGTGTGCACCACCGTACCCGGCTTATTTTTTCTCTTTTTTGTAGATGGGGTCTCGCTATATTGCCCAGGCTGGTCTTGAGCTCCTGGTCTCAAGCAGTCCTCCTGCATTGGCCTCCCAAAGTGCTGGGATTACAGGCGTGAGCCACCACACCTGGCCAGCAACAGGAATGCAGATTTCAACCCCCGCTTTGAACACATTAGGCTGCTGGGTCTGCCTCTTTTTTAGACTGTGTTCTTCATGTAAAAGCAGAGGCGGGAGAATCTTTTTAGTCTATCGCATATTTTCAGCTCTTATCAATAAAAAGTTATCTTTAAAATCTCTTCTTGTTATCAAATCCCCTGGATATGATTTCTGTAACCATATTGGAAGTACCTAAATAAGTGTTATAGCAAAATTGACCGGGAATAGACCAAGAGGCACACTGAAGTACAGCAAAACAGGTTTTATTACACCGGCGGGCTCAGAGGGGACTCACCACCAAATTCTGAGCTCCGAACAAAGAGAGTAACGGTCTTTTATACGTTTTGTTTTTAGGGAGGGAGTGGGTCGCAGTTGACAGTTGCAATGTGGTTGTCTTCAGCGGGGCCGGGGTCAGCCACCTCGGGTCCTGGTACTGGAGGAAACAGTTTACAGAAGCGAGAGAGTGATAGCTGTTAGGGGAGATAGCAGAGGTGGAGGCTTGTCAGTGGGCTTTTTTACTTCATAAGCACCTGGAGTTATTTATTATCAGTTGTGATTAGATTGTGAGCCTTATCAGGATGGGTACTTTAATCTGTTTTGTTTCCTAAAATAGAGCCTCAACAATTTTATACACTCACTACCTATTTGGCATTTGAATGAATCATCTTGGTGAATGTCAGTTGATGGGGGACTTTGCATGCTAACTAAGTATCCTCCATGCCCAGATGAAAGCTAATTAGCACACACATCACCTGCTTATTATAAAGAATTTTTGAAGTAAGTTTCCACAATGACAGTATGACAGGAGCACTGTTCAGGGATGGCCTCAACATATTTGGGTAGGGAAATGTTACTGGAGGTGAGAGAAAAAGTTCTGTGAATTTTCACAGGTATTAGGATTTTTTTTTTAATGTACCAAATGTCTGATATTATTTGCCAGCTCCTAGATATAGATACGTTTTAATAATACTTTTTGTAATAACTGTACACAGTTCCTGTAAGTACCCTTCAGATTCTGAGAGTGCCTCTGCCCACCCCCTACTAATCACTTAAGCTCTCCATTATCTATGTGTGATCACCAGGAGAAAGGTGACAACTATTACCTTTACCTTCGCTGGTTGCTCAAAGGTTTGATTCTGCATCTATTTTTAGCACAAATGCTCTTTATTCCTCATATCCTGTGCTTGGGCAAAAACTGTTCCAATCATTTGAACGAAAAGGCATCCTTGTCACATGCATTTGGTTGCTTGACAGGTCTCCACCTACTGCCGCTGGTGATTACTCTGGTATCTGTCAAAGAGCACATTTTCCCACCTCAGGCCCCATCTCTCTGCTTGCAGCTGAAAAGCTGATACCACTACTCCCGTGTTCAGAGCAGCTTATTTTATATTTTTTAACAGGACAGGTGCTAAGTAGGAACAAGGCCACACTGAAAATGAACAGCAGCTTAACCAAAGTGTTACCAGGGAGAAGACCTCCAAGGAATAGCCAAATCCACTACAAATAAAAGGATGGATTCCTCCATGTGAGCGCTTAGCAAGGACCATTAGGCTCTGGGTCGCAGTGAGTGCCTGGCTGGCCAGATCTCCTATCTCAGACCTCAAATCTCCCCTTCTCTTGAGCCAGAAGCCCTTATTAGTAAATGCATTAAATATGTGCTGAAAATAATAGATATTAATAGGCGAGTTGCTTTCATGCATTCATAGGACAAATATTTTTGATCAACTATAGTCACATGCCTCATAGAACCTTTCCATCAACAATAGACCTCATGTATAATGGTGGTCTTGTAAGATTATAATATGGTATTTTTGCTGTGCTTTTTCTGTGTTTAGATATGTTTAGATGCACAAATATTTACCATTGTGTTAGAGTTGCCTACAGTGTTCAGCACAGTAACATGCTGTACAGGTGTGTAGCCTGGGAGCAATAGGTTGTACCATACAGCCTAGGCGTGTGGGGTACTCTGTCATCTAGGTTTGTATAAGTACACTGTATGATGTTCACATAGCAACTAAGTCAACTAATGACACTTTTCTCAGAGCATACTGCCTTGAGCAAGTGACACATGACTTATTAGGATTCCACTAAGAACCAGGAACCTGAATTGAAGATAGATAAAATGCAGTCACTGCCCTGAAGGAGCACAGGACTAGCATGGCAGAGGTGGCACCGCCGTTGTGTGGTAGGGAGGTATCCACAGGGAATTGTGAGACCAGAGAGGTGAGCACCAAACCCACTGGAGGAATCTGGGACAGCTGCCCAGGAGAAGTAAGACTGGTGTTCTAGGAAGTGACAAGGCTGTTTATTTCATGGGAATGGCACTAACTGGGGAGTCATCGGGCAACAGGATAGGTAACTTCAGTAAGTATTTCAAAGACACGGGGAAATTGGGATAACTCAAATCACATTTGAGTAGTGTTTCATCAGTACGAAAAGAATATTTTTTAGCATTATATAAAATCTGTGTTAGTCCATTTAGGCTGCTATTACAAAACATACTAAACCAGGTGGCTTTTGAACAACAGAAATTTATTTCTCACAGTTCTGGAGGCTGGAAGTCCAAGATCAGGGTGTGAGCATTGTCAGGTTCTGGTCAGGGCCTTCTTCCAAGTGCAGACAACTGACTTCTTGCTGTGTCCTCACAAGGTGGAATGGGGCATCAGCCTCCCTCAGACCTCTTTTCTAAGGGCACTAATGCCATTAATGAGGGCTCTGCTCTCCTGATCTAATCACCTCCCAAAGTCCTCTTAATACTATCACTTTGGGGATTAGGTCCCAAGATATGAATTTTGGGGGTACACAACATTCAGACTGTGATATTGTGAAATACATTTTTGGTTCTTGTCCAGTTACCTGACATACAGCTCCTAAAAACTTTGGATTCTCTGAAGTGATGAGTTTCTTTTGTATGCTAATGAGATGACTGGTGGCTGGGGGCCCCTACATAGCTTTAGGATGGGGGCCGGTCACCAGAAAGACCAAGGCCAATCTCCAGGGAGGGGAGAGGGGCTGAAGGTTAAGTTGATCATCAATGGCTGATGATTTAATCAATCATGTCTATGTGATGAAGCCTCCACAACAGCCCAAAAGGACTGGGTTCAGGAGGCTTCCGGATAGCTGAACATGTGGAGCTTCCTGGCGGTTGGTGGCCCTGGAGGGCATGGAAGTTCTATGCCGCTTCCTCCATACCTCACTCCGTGTATATCTTTGTCTGTATCTGATGTAATATCCTTTATATTATAATAAATTGGAAAATGTGTTTCCCTGAGTTCTGTGAGTTGCTCTAGCAAATTAATCAAACCCAAGGATGGCGTTGTGGGACCCTGATGTACAGCCTGTCGGTCAGAAGCACACCCTGCAGCATCAGAAGTCGGGGCAGTCTTGTGGGACTGAGCCCTCTACCTGTGGGATCTGATGTGATTTCCAGGTACATAGTGTCAGAATTGAATTGAATTAGAGGACACCCAGCTAGTTTCTGCTGCAGAAGTGATTGCTTGGTGTATGGGAACACTCCAGACATCTGGGGTCACAGAGCTTTATGTGTTGTAAGAGTACAGTAGGAGAAACACCGACCATAACAAAAACCAAAAGAGTCACAGCGCATCCTGGTAAAGGAGTAGAAATTCCTCAAAGGCCCTGTACCGTCTTAAGGCTGAGGTAGGCAGGTGGCCTTATTGAACTCTTGCCTTTCCAGCTTTGTAACCAGCAAGTATGTCGTTTGTTTGCTAGTTTTCATCTGGCTGGCTTGCAGGAGAACAAGCTGGGCAGTAGGCAGTGGTTTGGTGCTAACCATTGTTTCTTGGAGAGCCCTTGGAATTGCCCTCTGATGGAGATCCAGGAGAACAATGGCAGACACAGCCTGGGAGTGGTAATGAGTTTGGATTTTTGCTCTATTCACGGTGAGAAGCCACTCGAAAGCTATAAATATGAGGATAATGTTATTTGACTTATCTTTTAGACCAACCTGGCTGCTCTGATGGATAGCTTTATGCTTTTTTTCCCTCTGTATTACATCTCATTTTCTTACGTTAGATTATTAGAAGTAGAGCCATTTAATCGACCACTGTGAGATACTTGAAAGTTATTTATAAAATTGCTAAGTGGCTAGCCAAAAATGCACACATGTATACTTTCACCAAGTGTAAGAGTGCTCATTTCATAACACCCCACCAGCATTTAGTTTCACTGTTTAATAAGATAAAAATGGTACCTCCTTTTAACCAGACTTAACCTGGAGATCTGAGTAAAGGTATATCGAACTGACATACTTTTAATACTTTTGCTGTGCTTAAATAGAGTTGCCCAGACGGGGCATGTGAATTGTCCATAGCTAAGGCAGAGAGGGAGAAAACCTATGGCACTTGCTCCTGAGCCAAGCAAACAATGAGAAGAAATCACCAGGAAATACTTGCATTTCTAGACTGAGATTCAGAGTGGTTGATCTCAAGGATAGTGCAAGCTTTGAGACACAAGCTTCCAAATTCTCCTTTGGCCATTTATCTTCAAAAGGTGCTCAAAAACACCACCTTTCAAACTAATGACTGCGAAACATTGAAGTTCAGCTTCTTCAATAAGGAATTCAACAGAGAATTCCTCACTGACAGCACCCACCTCACACATGAATCATATATTTAAGTGACTTCCATCCCCTTCCATCACTCTTTGATCCGTCCAGGTCTCTACAGCCCCCAGGGGGGAGTCATGACCACAGAACAATGTACTTTTGGGAGAGAGAGAATGATTCTGTCATGAGAACCTGGGCTTCGAGCGAAACTGACAATAAACATAATTAGCCAAGATGTATACAATGCTCAGTATGTGCCAGCAACTTTTCTAAGTGATACATATATACTATATATATAAAGTAAAAAGTGTATATATAGGGGATTATGACCTGATATTTTTGGGAGGCACCATTCAGTCCACTAACATCATGAAAATGGTGAGTTAGGTACTCATGCAGAACGAAGCCAGTTCACAGACCTAGAGCACCATGATTGAAAGAAATATCAAGTCTATTTGAGGGAGAACCTTGCAACACTGCCACAGATATATATATATGTGTGTGTGTGTGTGTGTGTGTGTGTGTGTGTGTGTGTGTATAGTGTAATTCTTCCTCCAAGATTTCATTAGGCCATTTACTAGAGTGATTGTGGATCAGAGGGAAAATGACAGAACTTCCAGGGATTACTAGACACTAGTTACATGGTGACACAAATTCTTGGAGACCCAAAATGCCAGTTAAAATGGGAGATTATGGCTGTCAGGTGATATATATTCTTGGCCCAAATTTGGACCATAGTGGACCCATAGTTAATATATACATGCTGTGGTTATTTTCCCAATTCCTGAATGTACAATTAGACATACAAATATAATTATACATATAAAAAGATGTACTTGCAAATGGCAGAATACCTCAAATGGCTCTGTGACCAGTCAAGAAAAGGACATTAAGGT
>NW_012152618.1:5296746-5323019 GCF_000956105.1 Propithecus coquereli | reverse complement strand
AATCCATGTGGACTTGCTTATTTGATTTCTTTGAGCTTCAGGTTCTTCATTTTTTAAATTTTATATCAGTTATTGAAGTGTAAACTACACAAAATAAAACTCATCATTTTTAAGTGTACAGTTTGAGGAGTTTTGACAAATATATTCAGTCATGTGTCTACCACCTCAATTAAAACAGAGTATTTTCTCATACCCATGCAGCCGACGCCCTGACCAGTTGGTTTTTCCGTTCCTGTTTCTTTGCCTTTCCCAAATGGCACGTAAGTGAAATCTGCCAGGCTGCCTTCACTTACTGTAATGCTTTTGCGATGCAGCCACGTTGTTGCATGTGCTTGTTTGTTGTGTGTTTCTATTTTGATGAAGTGTCTGTTTAAATCTTTTGCCCATTTTAAAATTCTTATTGAATTGAAAGAGCTTTTTATATATTCTGGACACAAGTCCTTTTTCAAATATATGTTTTGCAAATATTTCTCCCAGTATGTGGCTTGTCTTACTATTTTTTTTTAACAGTATCTTTTGAGGAATAGAGTTTTTTATTTTGAAAAACTCTGATTCACCAACTTTTTTCATTTATGAATTGTACTTTTGGTATCTTTTCTAAAAAATCTTTGCCTAATACAAGGTCACACGGATTTTCTTCTAAGTTTTCTTGAGAAGTTTTATTGTTTTAGCTCTTATACTTTCATCTATCATCCATTTCAAGTTGATTTTTGTATATTGATTTTTTTATATTGAGGTAAGTGATAAGGCTCCTTTTTTGCATATAGATTTCCATTTAAGTATCAATTTTCTAGTCTATAAAAGAGGAATAACATTTACCTTATAGAATTATTATGAAGATGGAATAATAGTAACAGTTATTGAGGTTTTAGAATATGCTGGGCATTGTATATTTTATATATAGAACTCGTTTAATTCTTTCAACAAACCCTATGAGGTATTTTCTCCATTTTACAAATAGAAAATTGAGGACCTGAGAAGTTGAGAGCTGATAATTGCATTAATTATCTGTTTCTGGGTAGCAAATTATCTCAAAACTTAGTGGCTTAAAACAACAATTTATTATCTCACAATTTTCACGGGTTAGAAATCTGAGCGCAACTTAGCTGGGTCTTGTGCTCCAGGGTTTCTCACAGGGCTACTGGCTGGGGCTGTGGTCTCATTGAAAGCTTGACTGGGGAAGGAGCCACTCCTAAGCCCACTCATGCAGTGGCTTTTGGTAGTCTTCAGTTCCTCACTGGCCGTTGGCTGGAAATATCAGTTTCTCGATATGTAGGTATCTCAATAGGACTACTCACAACATAACAGCCTGGTTCCCACAGAGTGGGGATCAAAGAGAGACATGGAGGTTGGGGGGAGAGAGGCAATATAGAAGCCATAGTCTTTTTGTATCCTAATGTCAGATGTGGCATCCCCTGTGCCTTGTGAATAGTCAGCACTTTTGTCATATTCTATTCATTAGAAGCAAGTCTCCAGGCCCTTGCCCACACTCAAGGGGAGAGGATTATTCAAAGGCTCAAATATCAAAAGCCAGGGGGCTATTTTAGAGGCTGTCCACCATGATAACCAGTGACTGCTTCCCCTGCTATTGTCTCATAAATAGGGGTCAGGTTCTCCAGAATGATTCTCTATCTCTGTTTTGGTTTCAATGTGCGTTTGAGGCCTAAGAACTTGATCACTGGTTTTCAGAGAAAATTCTTTCCAAATTCCAAGGGACCAAATTTACCAATTTCTAGCTCTAGTTTTTTTGTGTGGTTTTTAAAAATATAAAGTATGGAGTATACAAGGCTTTACACCCATAAGGATTTGAGCGAAGTGCTATATAGAGTTTAGGCAGATCATATTTCTCAGTTCCCGTCACTGAGACTTTGCCACCTTTTGATGTTGAGGCTTTAAAATGGCAGTTCCAGATTTTTAGGGGTTAGAAGAAAATAAAACTTTTATTAATTGAAAGAGTAGAAGAGGAGCCTCCAATCTCTTGGTGGGATGGCGAAGAAAGTGCTTTGATTTCCCTTAAGCACTGTGCTCTCTGGAGAGTCAGTATCTTATGCCATAGGAGGGGAGCGTTGGTGATAATTCAGTTCTTAAACACTGTTGACAACCTCTCCCCTCTGTTTTTAATCTTCTCCCAATGAGGCTCTCAGCTAACTTCAGAGATGTGGCAGGAGAAATTGTCTGGTCAGCAGTATTAGCAGCTTAAACTTAGAGCTCTATTAGTTGATCTCTCAATACTGGCTAGGAAGCCTACTGTATTGCAGTGTATATATTTATTTCCAAGTAAATAGGCCTATGAAATGGAAATTCTGTGTCCCAAAGAATCACTTCCAAGAAGCCTTATCCAGAGATACCAATCACCATAGAATGTGGGAGGTCCCTTCCATTAGTGAATAGGAATTGCTCCAGGACTGGTTGGTTGTTGGTTGTGCCTTTAGTGGTGACTGTTGTTAGACGCTTAATATCTTGCCAAAGAAAATTTGAACCACCTGAGTACCCAGCCTGGTGCCTTTTGAATAGTCAGCACTGAATAAGTATTTGTTGAGTGAATGAATGGATGTCCTATGGGTTCATGCATTTGTAATTCTATTCAGGATCCTGTAGGTAGGATCCTTATCCTACCTTTCTAGACAGTTTCAGCAGCTAAAGGAGGCTCCTGCCAAGAGGATCATTAACTCCCTTGTTTGATCTCATCTTTGTTCTCGAAGGCACAGAGCTAGGGACAAAACTTACAGCTCCCTTTTGCATGGGACTTGGATCCCTTCAGTGATGTCTGCCCGCACACGTCAGCTACACTGCGCTTAGTCAAAGGGCTCATGCACACAGCCAGACTGTACCTCCTGAGGGTCCTTCTGATGTCAAGCACCACTGTCACCAGGCAGCCTGACATATCAGGGGAAGTACTTGGGAAATCCTTATGGAAACTGTTCAAAAATTTTGAAAGTTAGTTCAAAGCCAGAAACCTAGCAAGCACCTACTCCTGTCCCTTCTGGGCATCCACTGGGCCCCTGAACACCTGAGCTTTGGCACTTTCAGGCTTGCCCACCACAAGCTCCTTCAAGTTCTCCAGGAGGGAGGAACCAGGTAATAGCAAGATATGGTTCAGCACACAGGCAGCCTTCTCTGTTCATGCAAAGGAGAGGAACATTTTGCCAAGTACACCCAGTACACTGCGCCCCACAGGATCTGGTCATGCTTGCCTGAGGGATGCCAGGGCCGTGCTGGAGAGCTGGCCCTGGCCTCTGGTCATGGGTGAGTGCAGGAAATACTATTTCTCTCCATACCTGCCCCATCTGCACAACTCCACACAACTAAGATCTTCCAGTTGCCCTGTGCTCTCTGCATGCAGAACGACAGCTGTTTATCCACCCATTACCATGAGCCAGATATGTTTCTGAGCACTTTATATATTATTAATTCACTTAATCTTCAGAATCATCCTATAAACTAGCATTATTATTGCCTCCTTTTTTTCCAGAAGAGGCATAGAAGTTAAGTAACTTGCTTAGTGATGGAGATGGATTTGAACCTAAACGCCCAGACCCCAGAACTCATGCCACAAAAAAATCCTGCCTCTCATATCTGACTGAATTATCTTAGAAAGCAAAAATATGTCTGTGCAAATCTCTTTGTAAGTAATTTAGTACAGTGATAGAAGGATAGAAGCATATGACATGTTTTTATTTTGATGATATGCAAGTTTTATGTACCTTGGTAAAGATGCTTGGATATCGTACAATTCCAGATCAGGCTATTCTTTTTAACCTTGGGCGCAGCTCACCTGTTGAGACCTCTGAGGAAGCTCATGCCCTTGGCTTGGACTCAGCAACCAGTTTTCCTCTGCTTTTGGAGTAGGAGTCACATGACAGGCTAGGGGGTAAAAGCTGTAGATTGTAGAGAAATAGCTCCCTGTCAGTTTCCAGTTTCTGCCATTACCTAAAGGGAGAAGGGTGAGTGATATCTCATGGCCCAGAGCAGCTTTAGCAAGTGAAGAATTCACTTTACCAGCTTCTGGGCAATTTAGTGCCATTAAGAACAATCTGCCCTTTCTTTGACATGTCTTATCATTTTGTGACAGAGTCCTCATTTCACGTGACCATTTCTCTTCTCATAGCAATATGCTCTTCCCCAAGATGCCTTTATAGGGCAGTGATGCGCAGGGCAGCGACACTAGCTCCCAGCTGTTGGTTTCCTCAAGCAGGGACAAAGAGAGAAAGCTTCCCCATTCACCTTCTGAAATTTTGCCAAAAATGAACTGACAAAAGGTGGATTTATAGGAGAAAAAGACAAACGAATTTAATTTAATGTGCACAGCATGGAGGAATGGCAGGGAATGACCACCCAATAACCCAACTGGGTACAGATGCTTATATACCCTTCTTCAGAGGGGAAGGGGAGATGAGAAGTATAGCAGTAAGTGATTTTTAGGGGGAATGAATGGACCCAATGCTCAGACAATGGTAAATAAATAATTCTCTTTGGGAATTGGCCAGAGACAAAGTTCCAAGTTCGTCTGGGCTCCAGATGTGGTGTTTAATTTTCAGTCTCTTCCTCCGTGATATGAATTTTAATCTTCTCTGGTTAATGAAATTTCGGGGAAGGGATCAAAGGCAATTGTGTTCCTCTTTGGGAGTCTGGTTTCTAGGTAGATAAGTGAACTTCAGAGAATATTCTTATCTTGTGTTTTGGGAGAGACAGAGATTTGAGAGAGGGAGGTGGGGGAAGGTCAGAGAGACCTTGAGGCTGTTTCTTTAGTTCCATATTTTGGGGTGTCATTTTCCGAGCCCCAACACGTGTTTATAAAACCAGGTTAGCCACTCCAGCCTGCTTTCTGGGTTGCTGGGAAACAGTTACAAAAATGACAATATGGCCGCCTGCAGGGAAATCATGCCGGGAGGCAATATGAACATAATTAGCTGAGGTAATTTTCCATGGGTGTGTCACTAGTGATCTGTTTCAATCCCATATAGGCCCTTGAATGCTCACCCGGCTCAAAAAAAGCTGGTCCTTTGCCCTTGTCAGTGACAGGCAGGTCTTTCCAGACACTCAGAGCAGCGAAGATTGCATTTTTAAAAGTGCCACTCTATATTTAGCAGGCCGAATGGCCCACGGCTTCACTCTCCCTTTGTACTCACATCACCTAAAAAAGCTCCCCTTCAGATGCAAGGTCATAGCAATCGGGCAGGCATTGATTGCTGCTGCCTGCGCAACCCAGAATAACTCCACTACTGAGGACGTTGGTCTGGGGGGGAAACTGAAAGGAAGGGAGGCTCTTCAATTCAGCTTCGGCACAGTGCAGAGGCAGGAGAGAAGTTTATCAAGGTTATCACACAGAGGTCCTGGCTTTCCCTGTGAGGAGAATTCCAAACCCGCATCAGGCCAGGATGAAGCTTCGGGATCAGAGGTTTGGCACGACGCCCTGAAGCTCTCACCCCAGTGTGTCCATCTCCTCTTCTTACCTTTTCTCTTCTATTATTTTTCTCTTCTTTTGTTCTCCCTTTTCCTCCTCCCATCTTTCCTTCCTTCCTTTCTTCCTTCCTTCTTCCCTCCCTCCTTTCCTTCCTGCTTCCTTCCTCTCTACATTTCTTCTATTCAGTTCCCAATTATGAAGCTCTTGCTGTATTTTGTGCAGCGTGCAAAGGATTGGGATTATTAGGAAAGGTTATTGAACTAAAAATTACCGTCTTAAAAGAGCTCACCTACTAGAGGGCTAGACGAGCAAACAAACAGGCCATCATAATGGCGTTGTGATAGGATGAGGCACAGGGCAAAGGGCATTCAGCTGGCCTGAGTGGCGCCAGGGAAGGCCACCCAGTGAGTTACTCCTCACCCCACCAAATAAAACCTGGCCCCGAGGGGAACATGCCCTCTGTTTCCCCTCTTTAACAGCTTGCATGGTACATAAGAAAGCGATGGCAGTGACACTTCGGCCCGCTGTGCCCTGTGGCCAGCTCCTGCCTTGGTTACCACCCTGGCTTCTCTTGGCATTCTAATCCCCCTGGCCTGGCTAGAGAGTCCACACCCTCTTCTTAGAGGTTAAGAGAAGGTCCAGAACTCACAAAACCACAGAAGGAAAACGGTCTCACTCCATTTCATGAGACAAATATTTTAGAACTGAATTATCTAGATTTTGAAGGAATGAGAGCTTTGGGGGAGTTAATGGTGTGTCTGGCAGTCGCACTAAGTCAAATAAAAACTGTTCTACGAGTAAATATAGATATCTAGTGATAAGGAAAACCCCCATCTGTTACTTGGCACATCAGCCACCTGAGACCCCACCCGTCACGGAAGACCCACATCAGCATAATACTAACCTATTACCTGGCCCATCAACTAATCTACTACCTGGCACATCAACTAATCTATTACCTGGCACATCAGCGTAACACTAAATCTACTACCTGGAGCATCAGCATAGCACTAAATCTATTATCTGACACATCAACTAACCTATTACCTGGTGGGCATTAACCACCTGACACCCTACCCCCCAGACCACCACAACTTAATAAAAGTGGGAAAAACCAGGTAGACGGGGCTCAGAATTTGGTGGCAAGGCCCCTCTGAGCCCATTGGCGAATAAACCTTGATTCTCTGACCATCCGTGTGCCTCTCGGTTTGTCCTCGGGACCACTTGCTGTAACACTTGCTGTGACACCAGATCACTACTACATAAAACAGCCAGCGCTGGCATCCAGGTTTCTGACTCCCAACCCCATACGCATTCTACGAGGTCAAACTGCTCATGTGAGAATGGCTCCTGAGGCCATATTTGCCATAAATGCTGAGTGGCTGACCTTTAAAATAAGAATGGACATAATAATTTGCAGGAAAAATGTATTGACTACAAATTAATTAGAAGTCAGAAAATTAGGCAGGAAGTTTGTATGAGAAACACTGTTACCTGCAGTAAATGTTAGTGATTGCAACTTGGAATGATTGTTCTTGGAAATCTTCACGGTTTACTTGTGTCCCTGGTAACTGATATTTGGTTGTAGGAAGGAAGTTTGTGGATTCTATGTATTCTGGAATTAAGTCACTGCTGAGAAGGATCATGCCTAGGTGTTAAAGATTTGTAACGCAACGTTCTTGGGTTTGGGGAAGACTATTTACTACTTATATATTTACTGACTGTAAAAAATTACCTTCCAAGATGAACATGTCATGAAATGCAGAGTTAGTAGATGAATACCTGCAGCCTCCTAGAGTCACCTAGAATTACAACAGTCGACATCAGGAATCCAGAATCATAAGGAATAAGTCACAAGTTGCATAGAAAAGGAAGCGTGCTAACATAGGTGGGAGAGCGGATGTGCATTTTAGGTTTCAGCTCTGGTTTTTGTGATGCTGGGCAAACCATTTTAAGCAGAGAGCTGCCCTTCTTGGAAAATGGGTGGATAAATATAGTAAATCTGAGGGATTGCAGAGCTGAGCTGCTGACTGACAAATGAGGGTACGTGCTGATGGCCTGTGGTAGAAGCAGAGCATGTGGATTTCCTGGGGACACTGTCCTCGTCACTGAACACCAGAATGTCTGTGCTCCACAGGGGATTGGCATCCTTTTTTTCTCAAGCCATAGAATGCATTTATGCTTTAAGGCAGAGAATATCGAGAAGCAACAGCTATTCATAATTTAATTCTTGTATAACATTTAAGAGTCTAATTGAAATAGAATAAAATGTACCCATTCAAGCATATAATTCAGTGAGTTTCTTTTTTTTTTGAGACAGAGTCTCACTCTGTTGCCCGGGCTAGAGTGAGTGCCGTGGCATCAGCCTAGCTAACAGCAACCTCAAACTCCTGAGCTCAAGCGATCCTCCTGCCTCAGCCTCCCGAGTAGCTGGGACTACAGGCATGCGCCACCATGCCCGGCTAATTTTTTCTATATGTATATTTTAATTGTCCAGCTAATTTCTTTCTCTTTTTAGTAGAGACGGGGTCTCGCTTTTGCTCGGGCTGGTTTCGAACTCCTGAGCTCAAACAATCCACCCGCCTCGGCCTCCCAGAGAGCTAGGATTATAGGCGTGAGCCACTGCGCCCGGCCGGTTATTTGCCTTTTTAATATTAATTTATGGAAGTTCTTTATATATTCTGGATATATTCTGGATATGTCAGCTGTATGTGTTGCAAGTGTTTTAGTATGTGTCTCACCTTTTACTTTCTAATGGTGTTCCAAAAAATATATTTTTAATTTAATGAACTCCAACTGATTTTTTTCTTTTTATGGTTAGCCTTTTTCTTGTGATGGCATATCTGAGGAATCTTTGCCTATGCCAAGGTTGCACAGATATTCTCTGTTTTCATCTAGAAGCTTTATGACTTTATGCTTAGGTATATGATCCATCCCAAAATAATTTTTGTGCATAGTGTAAAACAGGGGTCAATGTTCACATTTTCCTATATGTTTATTCAGTTATTATAACTCCAATGTTTGAAAAGACTTAGTTATTGAATTGCCTTGGTGTCCTTGTTGAAAATTAATTATTTTTGAATGTGTGAGTCTGTTTCTGAACTCTATCCAGTAGCATTGATCTTTACACCAGGAAACACTGTCTTAAATACTGTAGATTTATAGTGAGTGTTTAAATCAGGCGAAGTTGTCCCACTGAGTTCTCTTTTTAAGACTGTTTTGTCTACTCAAGAACCTTGGCATTTTCATATGAGTTTTAGAATTAGCTTGTCAATATCTATAACAAACTACTGGGAATAAATTTGTGATTGTGTTGAATCTGTAGATTTGGGGAGAATTAACATATTAAAAATATTGCCTTCTAATCCATGGACATGTTATATACGTCCATTTACTTAGAGCTTTTTAAAATTTATCTCTGCACATTGTTGTGGTTTTTAACATACAGGGCTCACTCATCTTTTGTTAACTTTATTCTTAAGCATTTAAATTTTTATATTCTTAGAGAAGGTAGTATTTTAAAATTTTACTCTCTAATTGTGCCTTTTATGTAGAAGCATAGTAGTTTTTCATAGGGTGACCTTGTATCCTGCAGCCTTATTAAATTCACTTATTAATTCTAGTGGTTTCTATGTAGATTCCTTAACTTTGCTTATGCACATGATCATGTCACCTGTGAACAAAAACAGTTTACTTCCTATTTGCTAATCTTAGTGCCCTTGATTTATTTTCCTTGCTTTATTGCACTGACTAGTATCTCCAGTACAATCTTGAATAGAATTGGTGGAATGGGATATACTTGTCCACAGATTGTTCCTGATCATTGCAGGAAAGCATTCCATAGTTTACCATTTTGTGTGATATAGATTTTCATAGAGGTTCTTTATACAATTGCAGAAGTCCTATACATTCCTATTTTCTGAGGGATTTTATTGTCTTCTATAAGAATGTATTTTTTGCCAAATGCTGTTTCTGTATCTGTTGAGATGATTCTATGATATTTCCTTCATTGTCATATTTAGCATATTAATGTGCCAAAATACATTGATTTTTAAATGTGGAAGCAATCTTGCAGTCTTTAGACACATCCCACATGGTGGTGATGTATTATCATTTCAACATATTTCTGGATTCAATTTGTCAATAATTTGTTGAGGATTTTTGCATCTTTTCTTGATGTCCTTATTAGATTTTGGTATCAGGATAATGCTGACCTCAAAAAAAAAGTAAGTCGGGTACTGTTCTTTCCTCTTTAATTTTCCGAAAGACTTTGTGTAATGCTAGTATTAATGTACCAGTGAAGCCATTTAGGCCTGGAGTTTTCTCTGTGGAAAGGTTTTTCTGTTTGTTTCTTTGATTACTTTAGATTACACATTAAATTTATTAGATATAGGACTATTCTAGTATTCTATTTCTTCTGAGTCAGTCTTGGTAAGTTGTGTTTTTTAAGGAATTTGTCCATTGCATTTAATATTTAATTTACTGTCATAAAGCTTTTCATTATATCCTTTGTTATCCTTTTAATATCAGTAGGATCATAGTGATGTCTCTTCCTTCATTCCTAACATTGGTAATTTGCATGTACACTCTTTTCTTCATCAATGTAGCTAAAGATTTTTAACTTTATTGATCTATTCAAAGACGAGCTTTTAGTTTAAATGATTTCCTCTTTTGTTGTTCCATTCTCTATTTCATGGATTACTGTTCTTTTATTGTTTTCTTTATTGTATTAACTTTGAGTTTCTTCTCTCCCTCTTTTTCTCTTTTAACATTCTTAAGATGAAAACAATTAATTTTTTACCTATTTTTCTAATGTGGATATTTAACACTATAATTTTCATCCTAAGCACTGCTTTAACTACATGTGCAAAATTGGGTTATATGGTATTTTCCTTTTCATTCAGTTAAAACTACTTTCTAATTTCCCTTATGATTTCTTCTTTGACCTATATAAGTTATTTAGAAATGTTTGCTTAATTTGTAACTATTCTGCTATTTTCTAGTTATCCTACTATTGTTGGTTGATGATTTAATACTATTATAATTACAGAGCATACTCTGTATTATTTTTACACTTTGAAATGTATTGAGACTTATTTTATGGCCCAGCATAAAATAAAATTCCCCTACCTTGGGGAATGTTTCATGTGGGTCTAAAAAGGATATTTACTCTTTAATTATTGGGTATAATGTTCTATAAATATCAATTAGATCAGGTTGGTTGTTAGTGCTGTTAAAATCTTTTATATTTTTATTGATTTTTTAATCTAAGTGTTCTTTAATTACTGAGATAGGAGGGTTTTAAAATACCTAATTATTATTGTGTAATTGTTTCTTTCTCCCCTCAGTTCTGCCTATCTCCACTTTATAGTCTCTTATTAGATGCCTACGTACATGGGATTTTTGCATCTTATTAATGAATTCAACCTTTCACTATTATTAAAGACCCCTCATCATCTTGAAGCCTACAATGTTGGATATTAATATAGCTACAGCAGCTTTCTTTTGCATAGTGCTTGTAGGATATATATTTTTTTAAATTTCCCTTGTGATTTCTTTGGCCTATGGACTTTTTGGAAAAATGTTGCTTAATTTCTGAATATTTGGGGATATTTTAGTCATTCTAATGTTATTGATTTCAAATATAATTCTGTTGTAGTCAAAGATCATGTTCTATATAATTTTAGCCCTTTGAAATGTACTGGGACTTATAATATTTTATAGTTCAGCACAAGGTCTATTTTAGTGATAGACTAGCAGAGACCATGATCTTGTATCCTCTTGGTTTTAGGCCTTGTTGTAGTCTATTTCTTTTTTGCCTTTAATGCTGGGGTACGTCAAATCTCTTAGTCCTAAAACGTGATCTTTAATCCCAAGGCATGGCCCTTCTGGTATCTAACGAAAAGCAAGATGTGTTTTCCAAAGCCTCTCTAACCACGCCAAACACAAACCCAAATCCAGAAATTGCTATTCAGCTATCTCAACCTTTCAGAGTAAATGCTTTGATTTACCCCACAGATGTGTAGTTCAGGTGTCAGCCAAAAACTTGGGGGTTCCTTTTTCTATAGTTTTTTCTACTCCAGGTTTTTCTCCCTCAATTTCCATCTCCTGACTCCTCAGGCCAATGCAAGTGTATCTTCCTACTTGAGCTCTGTCTCTTACAAGATGTACAGACTGGGAAGTGTACTCAGGGGAAAAGCTAAATAAATGTGAGTCTGGAAAAATGTGGTTGCCTTCTTTGATCACATCCTCTCTGTTGCCAGCTTGCTTTCTTTGCCCTTCAGTCTCTTCAGTATTTTATCACAGTGTTTATAATTGTTGTTTCCGGGGAGGTAGTCAAATACAAATTATTCTGCTATTATTGGAAATCGGAACCTGTGACTTAACTTAAAATGCAGATCAAGTGTGGATTCCACATTTGCAATCTTGATGTAAACCATCTGGGTTTGCACCCTGGTACTGTCACATTTAGTTTATGAGACCTTGGCCAATCTTTCTGTGTTCTAATATTCTCAGCTATTAAATGGAGATGATAATAGCTCTTAAGTTATAAGGTTTTTGTGAGAATAAAATCAATTAATACATAGAAAGTTCTTAGAACAGTACCTGGCTCTGATGTTTAATAAATATCAGTCAATATCTATTTGGGTACCCCCTCTTTTTCCATTGTGAACAGAAAACATTATATCTTTAACTACTTCTCTGACTGAATTCCAGAATGAGATTCTGGTGAATTAGGGTCATATTGAATTAGATAAATTTTGCTAGTTCTTCTTCCAGTATATTGCATTTGAGATAAATGAAATTGCATGTATACTTGTCATGCCAAAAGAGCTCTTATCCATGATGGAGATAGTTCAGTGATTTCTCTTATATATCTTTTCCCTTTGAAAATGTAAGGTTTCCTTTTCAGTTGAAGGTATATTTAATGTGCTTCTCTCTTCAAAATGCATATTAAAAAATCTTCAAAGCTGGCAGTTTATAAGCAACATTCTATTTTTTTTTAACTCTCTATTTCTGCTTATTCTTTTTTCTTTTTCTTTATTTTTTTTAAGCAACATTTTAGAGATAAAGAAATAACCATATTTTTGCTGCCTCATTTGCTTTTTAAAATAGAATCAAGGTAATGTTTTTGAACTCTTATTATCTCACTGCTGAATTGGGATTTTTTATTTTTTATCTCCAAACAGGCACTTTTTTTTGTATTAAACTTGAAGTAGCACTGAATCACCACATTAGTGAAAGCAAGTTCCCCATTCAGTCAGATAAGATGACAAAATATACTAAAATGTTCAGTAGCTCGTAAATTGTGTCCAGCTGCAAATCGACATGAAATGCCTTGTGTAAGGTTTGACTACATACAAAGCCATGTTGATGGAAGAAATTATTTTTCTTTTTACTCTTATGTTGGGAGAAGATATCAGGAAGGAGGGAGAAGGAAAACAATGTAATTCAACACCCCTCCAGGGCCAGCATGTAGCAGGCAGGAAATCATATTTGTTACATGAACAAATGCGTAGAAGGCTGCTAAGGGAAGGGGGTTTTCCTATGCACTGCCTGCAAAATTGAAAACTCACCTCTCTCTGAGTCACATGGGTACAGAGCTAGACGGAACGGCAAGAAGGAGTCCCTTCACTATTAATATTGGGACAGTCAAACAGATCTATAGTGATCTCAGTGTTAATAGAAATTAGTGAATACAAAATAACTTCTCATAGGATATTTGCGAGGAAAAAATGAAACAGATGTAACAGGGACTGGGGGAAAAAGTAAATTCCGGTGCAAACATAAGACAATGTAGTTACTTGTCTGTGCAAAGCAGCAGTTTCCAGTTCAGGTATTAGTCTTGTTTGCCTTCACCACCACTGCCTGCCGTTGCAAATTATGCATATCAATGTTTAAATGTGTGGGTAAATGTTTCCTGAGTCACATAAAAAATTAATAGCAGAATCAAATCTACACCCAAATCTCTTTCCAATGTCTAATCCATGAAACGCAATTCTTTTTTTATGGAATCTTCTCTCCTTCTGAGGATACAATTATTATTATACAAATTTAAGTCAGTCCCCTATTATTGCTACATTAAATTTGTCACTGTCTTTATCACGTGCTTTCCCAATGCCTATAAAATAGGGTTGTTGATACAATACAGGGTCAATTTAAATTTAAAATTCAGATAAACAACAAATAATCATTTAGTATAAGTAGATCCCACGCAATATCTGGTCTTGTGCTTTCTTTTCTAAATCTGGCAACCCTATCTTAGAAGCTTTGCTGCTCCTGAGCAGATGAAGGACAAGGACTTAAATAGCCAGGGCACAGCACATGAGCGGGCTGATTTTCGCCTGACAGCCAATATTTACTGCAATGCTTAAAGCAGGAAAAGGACAATCAAGCTATGATAATAAATTATAAAGATCGAGTATATGTAAACGATTTAATGTTTACATAAAATAAAATGTAGTTGAGTGAATCTGGCACAGGCATTGATATTCTACAATCCAGTTATTAGAGTCTAGTGAAAAATTATTTATTATAAACAGAAATTATTAATGTTGTAATAGAGAAATGGAGCATTTCTGTACCTTTGGAAGAGACCATTTTTGAGAGGGGGTAGGGAGCAGAGGCAGAGTCCCTGAGCTCCAGGCTCTTCCTAGATCACATGGTCACTGCTCTGGTCTCCCATTTCCAACGGTCTAAATTTAATGAAGATGCACTTCTGCTTTTCCTTGAGCCACACTGACTCTAAGATGTCAGGGATTAACTTGCTATAATTCCAAATATTTAGAATGGTAGATCTTTCCAAAAATACCCTTGGAATAAGCTGCATCTCTGGGAAATTGGGATATAATTTGCTGTCTCTTCATCCCTTGCAGTGGCTGCTATTGTTCCTTTCTCGTATCCCATTGCCACGTAACTTTGCAACATGTTCTATCCAGAGTCTGTTTCTCCAGCCCTTGACTCTGAACTAGAATTGTCTCTTGCTTTGACCAATAAAAATGCTGCAGAGTTGACGTGCCAATTCCAAGTTTAGCCTCAGGTGCTTCTGCTCTCTCTGTTTCATACCTCTGTCCAGCTACCCTGTGAACAACTCTGGGCTGGCCTGCTAGGGGGTAAGATCACATGGAGCACAGAAGAGCCTTTCCAAGTGAGGCCTGCTTGACCAGTTCCCTGTAGCTGAACCAGCAGCTGACCTCGGATACATGAGCAAGTCCAGCTGAGACCCACTGAGCCTGGCCCAGTTACCACTCAAGATTTGTGAACTAAAGAAATCGTTGATCCTTGACCTTACTCATTTTGGTGGTGCTTTGTTATGCAGAAATAACTAGCTGATACCAAAATTGCTACCTAGAAGAAGGATGCTGCCAAAATAAAAATCCAAAATATAAGACATTGGCCTGGAGACCAAGTGATGGGCCAGTGATCATCTTGTTGTAATTCTCAGCACTTGGAAATAGAGTAAGTTGGGCCCCAGGGAAATTGGAAAAATAAGTAGCAGTCTCTCTATCCCTACTTCCCCCAGGGAAAATTCTTGAATTTATTGCATTCACAGATAGCCCATATTTCAAAAGAATCAGCAGTTGGGAGAATGAATAAGAAAGGAAAAGACTTCTGGAGTCAAAAAACTTAAGAACAACTACACTTTCGCAATAATGCAATATTAGGGTTCAATTAGATGTTTCCCTAACATGTGCACTATGGCTAGGCCAACTCTGGATGGAATACTATTAACATAATGAAAGGAGGTGGAGATTGAACAGTCAGAGAGCAACGATATTGCACTGACCATGAAGTTAAGAGGGAGAAATACTGAGGTTGCTAGCAAATAACAAACACATCCACACACACACACACACACACACACACACATGTGTACACACATACACACTTACACACATGCATACCCTAGCAGGGACAAGCCATATACTCAGACATTTTTCAGATCCCACCTCCTCCATCCTACCCTGCCTTACTTTTTTGGACTCAAACTCCTGAGCTCCCAGAGTGCTAGGATTACAGGTGTGAGCCACTGTGCCCATCCATGGCTTATTCTTTTGGGAACGGTGAGGGCACATATGGGCAATACTGAACCATCATCAGAGTGCATTCTTTAACTGGAAGCCAGACTGGGAGATAAACAGAAACCACGAGCCCAGGCATTCTCAGTGCTGCTCTGCATTTGCATGGATTGGTAGAATCTGTGCTTATAAGGGGTTTACTTTAAGATGAGGTGACCAGAAATTAATTTTCTCTAATAGCGAGGAATGCCTCCCTCTTTTAAAAATCACATCCTGGGAATCACTCTCTAAGCTTCTTATTCGCTTTTCCATGAGGTTTTCATGGAAAAATTTAGATTCATCTCTGTAACCTAGAAAAAAATATGACTCAACAATTTCATAAAATGTGACCCAAATTGTGCATCTGTGGAATCTATCCATGCAAGAGATCCAGAAACAATCACAAAAGGACATTCCTGAATGGCTGGTGATGTATTACGTCCATGTGTAACAAAGCCCTGCAAGATAGGAAAATAATTAAGATTGTTACCGAAAGCTCGGCGCTTGTCCATAAGGCCGAATTGGAAGAACAAGGACAATTAGTTGAAGAGAAGGAAAGAGATTTATTTCTTTGACGGCAAAGGGAGGAAAAAGGTAGAGTTTTCCTCCCCTATAAGTGAAAATACAGAACTTTTAAAGGGGAGGCCTCTCAGGTTCAACTACTGTTGATGGTTCTGGTCCTTTCATCTCCAGAATCTGTTGGGGCCCCCCACAGATCCGGAGCCAGGCTGGAGCTGCCCAGGATCTCCCTCAACTGCCTCCAGCTCCTCCCTATCTCCTGCAATGCAAAGAACAAAGAAAACGCTCCCCTGGCCTGCCTAGCCACTGGCCTCAGGCAGGGAAGCCAGTTTTAGTGAGAGACAGAATACACATTTTTTTCTCTTTTTTTCAGGTCATCCTCTCGGTTACAAGACCTTTCACTGAATGGCATCAGCTAAGAAAGAAAACATCTGAACTCAATCAGATACTTTATGTGTCTGGCCTCTGGGCACCGTTTTCCAGCAATCTCTGTTATGACCTCACTTCATCCTTTACTTACCCAAATGAAATTGGCCGTTCCCAAGAGACAGCATTAGGCCTAGGCTTGGCACAGAGCTTTAAGAATGAACCTGCATTAGCATGCCAGGCAAGGCTCAGCAAAAATGAGGCACCCTGCTGGTCTGTTTTTCATTGACTGTAGTTTAAATTGTTTCCATCTTGCATCCAGTCCAAGTGGAGAAGAGATGAAAATAAAATGTAAATCACACTATAATTATAATAGTTTTAGGAATTAGAAGAAATAGCAGCAGCCATCTGATGAAAGCTCTGCAGAAAGGGCAAATTCTCCCAAAGCAGAGAAACTGTGATGTTGTTGACTCTGTAACATAACAAATGACAACCGCCTGGAGAGAAGTGTTGAGAGTGAAGCTCAACCACATTTTTGCTTGCTAGAGGATCAATGTGTCAAAGTAATAGCTATAAAATGGATTTAAAACCATAAAAAGCCATGTGACAAATGCTGTTCAATGATTATGCTTTGAACATACTTCCTTTGGTGGATTCCTATATACATCATAGCCAAATCCACAAACCAAAGTCCCCATTTGTAGTATACACTTGTATTCTGAAGTTTTCGCACGTGAACTGTTTGACAAAGATTTACCTAACCCTAATGGTTTGTTTCTAATAATGGGAATAAATAACTTAAATTTATGATGTTCATAGTATCAGACAAGACTATCTTAATTTTTAACAGCTTTATTGAGCTATAATTCACATACTATATAACTCACCCCTTTAAAATATACAATTCTATGATTTTTAGTATATTCAAGTCATGCAAACATTACTACAATCTCATTTTATAACAATTTTATCACTCCAAAAAGAAATCCCATACCTATCAGCAGTCACTCCACATTCCTCTCCCAATCCATCCCACCCCCAGCCCTAGGGAACAACTAATCTACTTTCTGTCTCTAACAGATTTGCCTATTCTGGACATTTCATATAAGTGGAATCACACAACAGGTGGTCTTTCGTAACTGGTTTCTTTCACTTAGCGTAATGTATTTAAGCTTCATCCATGTCATAGCATAAATCAGTACTTCATTCCTTTTTATGGTTGAATAATCTTCCACTGTATGGATATATCACATTTTATTTGTCCACTTATCCGTCGATGGACATTTGGGTCATGTCCACATTTTGGCTACTATAAACAAGTGTTGCTATGAACATTTATGTACAAATTTTTGTGTGAACATATGTTTTTAATTCTATTGGGTATATACCTAGAAGTAGAATTGCTGGATCATATGGTTCCTCCTTGTTCAACGTTTTCAGGAACTGCCAAACTGTTTTCCACAACATTTTTTACAGTTTTTTACATTTTTACCAGTAGTGTATGAGGGTTCCAATTTCTCCATATCCTTCACAACTTTATTGTGTGTCTTTCTTATTATAGGCATCCCAATGGGAGTGAAGTTATATCTAATTGTGCTTTTGGTTTTTATTCCCTAATGACTAACGATGTTGGGCATTTTTTGGTGCACTCATTGACTATTCATTTACCATTTTTGGAGAAATATCTGTTGAGATCCTTTACCCGTTTTTAAGTTGGGTTATTTACCGTTTTATTCTTGAGTTGTATAAGTTCTTTACAAATTCTGATTATAAATCTCTTAACAAATATATAATTTGTAAATATTCTCTCTCATTTTGTGGGTCGTCCTTCACTTTCTTGATAATATAATTTGCAGCACAAAAGTTTTTAATTTTTATAAAGTTCAGTTTATCTATTTTTTTCTTTTGTTACTTCTGCCTTGGTTTCTTGTGCTTTTGCCTAACCCAAGTTCATGAACATTTACTCCTATGTTTCTTTGAAGAGTTCTATAGTTTTAACTCTTGGTTTATGTCTGTGATTCATTTTGAGTTAATTTTTTGGATAATGTGAGGAAGAGGTCCAACTTTACTCTTTTGCATGAGGATGTCCACTTGTCCCAGCATCGTTTGTTTAAAAGACTATTCACTTCCCATGGAATTATCTTGGCACCCTTGTTAAAAATCAATCAACCATAAACACAAGAGTTTATTTCTGAACCCCTATTCTAGTCCATCAAATCTATATATCTGTTATTATACCATAGCACACAATCTTGGTTACTGTAGCATTTATTTATTTATTTTGAAACAGGCTCTCCTTCTGTCTCCCAGACTGTAGTGCTGTGACACAATAATAGCTCACTGCAATTTCAAACTCTTGGGCTCAAGCAATCCTCCCATCTCAGCCTCCTGAGTAGCTAGAATTGCAAGTGTGCACTATCACATTTGGCTAATTTTTCTACTTTTGATAGAGATGGGTTCTCACTATGTTGCCCAGGCTGGTCTCAAATTCCTGACCTCAAGTGATCCTGCTGCCTTAGCCTCCTAAAGTGGTAGGACTACAGACCTGATACATCGTTCCTGGATTACTACTGTAGTTTTGTATGAAGTTTTGAAATCAGTAAGTATGAGTCCTCCAACTCTGTTCTTTTTAAAGATAGTTTTGGTTTTTCTGAGTCTCTAAATGTCTACATGAATTTTAGGATTAGCTTGTCAATTTCTTCAAAAAAAGGCAGCTGAGATTTTTAAAATAATTGCATTGCATCTGTAGATAAACGTGAGGCATGTAGCATCTTGATAATGTTAAGTCTTCTCAGCCGTGAATATGGGATGTATTTCCATTTATTTAAACCTTCTTTAAACAGCGTATTTCTTATTAACACAGTTATTGAGCCTCAGAAAAGTCAGTTAATCTCTTTGGACCTCAGTTTCCTCATTTTAAATTAGAGATAATAATGTCTAATTTATAAGCCTACTGTGAGATCTAGCAATGATATACATAAAGGTACTCACTAAATGGTGATTATTATAATAATATTTTATATGCAATACCTAAAATTAAAACTAGTTGATCAAAGTAAAGAAGTTCTCTAATTGTGTGAAAAATTAAATGGAGACATAGACATGAGTTCTGGAATTTGAGAGTATTATTATTTAAATATACAGCCAGTGCTTAACTATCCAAGTTGATATGCTCCACAGACAGTATATAGTTTTATTTATTGATATTCTGAAACTAAGTTGAGCTAGTATATTGCAAAGTTTACTCCCACCAGACCATAAACATATGCTAGTTGCATGTACTAAAACTGGCAAATTGAATGTCACCTTCTGTTGATATAAAGGTGAACCCTCCAGAGGACAGCTGGGAAAACTGATGGTGGCCAGTTTATATTTTTTGTGCATTTTGCATCTTTACAATGCGATAGAAGAAAGCAGTAGAGACTTGTGATTACTGTCAATTTTTCTTTATGCCTTGAACTTCTATTTGTCAAGCCATAATTTATCCAACCTTTTCTTCAATCTAGCCCTCAAAGCCCGCCACAATGCTTTTATTAAATCTTTTTTTGCCACTGCACTCATTCTCAAATGCCCTACCATTGCACATGGTCCCCTCACTCTCCAATTTCATGCCTATGTCCCTTACCAAATGATAAGAACATGAAATATTCAACCCTTATCCTGAAATAACTAGCAGAGTACATTGTATGTAATATAAACATAATAAATATCCATTAAATCAAAGAACAATTGAGTGAATGATAGAGATACTTACACCTACTCATTTATTGTCATTTTATTTGTTCATATACATGTATATGAATAATTTTTTGATTAAAGAGAACCAATTCCAGTTTGTTCACTTACGTAGCAATTTATATCATAGGTTAAGAATGGATTGAATTGTTTCATTAACTGAATCCCTTCTCACATTTTTATGTCTGTTAAAGAGGGACTACCTTCTAGTTTGAAAAAATAAGTTTTTGGTTTGATGATGATACAGAAGAAAAATTCTATATGAAAGAATATTCTCAAGATACAAGAATTTCTTTTTTATTTAATATCATGGAAACAGGCATCAAATTGATGACTTAAATTTCCATCTTAAGAAGCTACAAAAGGAAGGGCGATTTAAACCCTAAGTATGAACAAGATCAATACCACACAGAACTCTTATGTGCTATATTGGGAATATAAAGTGTCAAAAACTTCTTGGGTTCTTATAAAACTCAACATTGTCCAAATTCTACTTCTAGGTATTTTTCCAAGAGAAGTGAAAACATATGCCCATAAAAAGGCTTGTATAAGAATGTTCATAGTAGCTTTATTTCTGCTAACCCCAACTGGAAACAGCTCCAGTGTCCATCAGTAGGAGAATTGTTATAAATTCATGCTATGGGATACAACTCAGCCATTAAATGGACCACGGATACACGCAAGAATATGAATGAATGCCAGAAACCTTCTGCTCAGTGAAAAAGTGCATGCTATGTAATTTCATTTATAAGAAGTTCTACAATAAGCAAAACTATTGTATGATGAGAAAAAAAATCAGAACTTTGAGGGAATGAGGATGGAGAGTTACTTTCTGAGGTGAAGATAATGTATTCTATCTTGATAGGGGTTTGAGTTTCAAGCGATACACTTAGAAGATTCCTGCATCTTGTTTATATCAATTTAACTCAAAAGAAAAAAATCTCTAAGCAAATTCTAGTTAATGATGCATATACTGAAGTTTTTTGAGAAGTGTCTGATGTCTTCAACTTACTTTGAAATATACAAAAAATAAGATGCTTTGATGGTTGGATAGAGGATGAAGAAATGGATAGATTATACAATAAGTCAAGTACAGAAATTGTAATTGTTGATTCTAGGTGGTGAGTATATGGGTGCTTAAGTAAACCTATTTTGACTTTTCCATATGCTTCAAAATTTTATAGGAAAATGGAAGAAATTGGATGATGGTTTCAAACCATCGTACACTATTTGCACTGTTTTGCACCTTGTTTTTTTTCGCTTAATATATTTCAAAGATGCTATATCAGGATATATAGAGCTACTTTGCTCTTTTTTAACAGTTGCATGGAATTGCCCTGGGCCACTGAACTGTGACTTATTTAAGCCTTCATCTTTGGATGATTATTTAGGTTGTTTCAAGTATTTTTCTACCATAAACGATGCTGCAATTGATATTCATGTCTTCTACGTACACATGTATATCTGTGTCTGTGTGTGTCATTTTGCACGTGTACGTGTGACGAACACATTCTGCTGTGTGGAATTGCTAAGTTAAAGCATATGTGCCTGTGTAATTTTGGCAGCTTTTGCTAGATATTCCTTCAGGGAAATCATAACAGCTTACATTCCCACTGGCAAAATATGAGAGTTCAGGGTCCCCCCCACCCTCACCAGCACAATATATTATCAAACATCTCTACCTTTGCTAACTTGATAGTGAAAAATGCTATCTCAATTAGTTTAATTTGCATTTACAAATTACTGTCATAACCATCCCTCTCTCTTAATTCGCATCATTATCTTATTAGATATGCAAATTTTCCCCATTTTCCTGATGAGAAAAACCTAGGTTAGGGAGCTTGAAGGAATTGCAGAAGGGCACACAGGGAGAACTAGAACACAAACTCAGGTGTTCTGTGTCCAAATGAAGTTCTCTTATCACAAGACCATGAGTAAAAGTGCCTATGGCTCAGGAAACAGGAGATTTTTGTTCTTCCTGGGAGAGAAGGCCAGATGTCTTAGTGGAAAGATAAGTGATAAAAGAGAGAAATTGGTTATGTGAAGCAGTCTTCTGAGATCTGGAGGCTACCATAGCTCCCCTGCTCACAGCCCCAGGAGAACTCAGACTTGCCTCCCTTTACGAGTCAGAAGGCAAAGCCTGCGGCTTCCTAGGGAGCCAAGGAGCTTCAGGAAAGGATCCTTGCAGTGAAGCAAAGATGCTGAAAGGGACTATGCAATTTGCAGAGGGGTGTAGGAGAAGGCTGGACTCTGAGGATGCTCACAATGGAGGGACCCTAAGGAAAATGAATCTACCTCTGTGGCTTCTTGTCAGAGCTTTAGTTGCCACTCTGCCACTGTTGAGACCTTTGGAAACTCCTGCAGTAAATTAAGTCCTCAAGATGACTGGCCAGAAAATAGGATGGTTGTTAAAGAATTGCTAGTGCTGAAGGGCTGAGATCAGGAGTTGGCTGGAGTGCACGGAAATGGCACAGTCTGAGGGACAGGGGCAGGGCACAGACAGGGGTGTGATGGCTATGCTTTCCAGGTGCTGTCATTGGAAAGTGACAATAAGGGCAGTGAAATGTATCACATGGTGCACCTCTGTCCTGAGCAGGGGCTGAGCTGGGCCTCTGTCTCCACACTCCCCCTGCACCTTCACCTCCACCCCCGACTTGACCACTCCTAGCAGTACTGTTGTTGAACATCCGCACCCAGGAGTTCACGGATCATAAGAGAGTTTGAGGAAAGTTCACCTTGCTGACATAGATGTCATATTTTAAAGGCAATTACAGAAGGTCATCTATGGACCCCAGGGAGGTTCTTTGGAGCCCCAGATCCAGACCTACGTTCTCGCTCAGTGTGGCTGCCTGCCTGTCAATAATCATGTAAACCCTGAGCCTGGGTCCTGATTGTCAAACAGTCCTGATACCTTGTCCCTAGGAAAATTGATGAGCAAATGGATTGAATTGCAAGGTAATCATTTTTAAAGGTTTTATTTTTTAAATTTCACAATATTTTCTATTTCTAAATTTTCATTAGGGGAAGTTAAGAGCAATTATGCAAAAGTTCAGCCAGGAAATACATGACAGCTGTAATCAGATGTAGTCTTAGCAATCAAAGAGTCTGAACTTAATTAGTGCTCTCCTATTATGAATTTTTATAATATGCATTTGCAGATTTTTTTAAAAAACATCTAAACTCTAATTTTGTGCTACTTGTATTGAGTTAGGTTTTTCTTTAGCGTATGTCACTAGTATTGTTACCTAGGGTGTGCGAACTACTGATTCTCTAAGAATTTATTTACTGGAATAAAATGCTAACAAGATAGTGTTACTGTGAGTGAATAACTATTAGATTGCCAAAATGCCCTTAGCCTGCAATCTGAGCCTCAATTTCCTCATTTGTAACTCAAGAAGAGCAATGCTGACTTAACTCTCAGGAAAATTGACTAAATCACTGTTTAATTTCCAAACTGTACTTTCTGGTCAAAGCAAGGAAAGCCTAATTTAGAAAAAAGAACTAATTATTATAGAGCAAAACCTTAATCATTTTCCATGTTATAAATCTCTCATGAACTTCACCTTTTTTTTTCACTGTAGAGCATATTGGAAATTGCAGAGAAGACAGAGACTAAATGAACTCTGTCCGAAAAAAGATAAGGCAAGACAGAATCAAATGATGTTCAAATTTAAGCATTGGGTATGCCTTAGAAATACAGGCTAAACAAACATTTTACCACTAGGCCAGCCTTCTAAGGCGATGTCATAAAGCTGGGGAGGTACGTGGGTAGGTATTAGAACAGGGAAACTTAAAAGCCCTGGCTAACGCAGTCCTGACTATGTCAGCAACGCACATTCCCCACCCCACTCTCACCTCCCCACCCTAGGACTCGGAGAAAGGGAAAAAATATTACCAAATTACCAAACATCCATATTATTATTATTATTATTATTTTGAGACAGAGTCTCACTCTGTTGCCTGGACTAGAGTGCCATGGCGTCAGCCTAGCTCACAGCAACTTCAAACTCCTGGGCTCAAGCAATCCTCTGCCTCAGCCTCCTGAGTAGCTGGGACTACAGGCATGCACCACCATGCCCAGCTAATTTTTTCTATATATTTTTAGTTGTCCAATTAATTTCTTTCCATTTTTAGTAGAGACGGGCTCTCGCTCTTGTTCAGGCTGGTCTTGAACTCCTGAGCTCAAACAATCCGCCCGCCTCGGCCTCCCAGAGTGCCAGGATTACAGGCGTGAGCCACAGCGCCCGGCCTAACATCCATATTACTGAAGTGTTTGAAATACAGACTCCTGATATTTTCCTATAACTTACATTCATTTTTAACTCTATATCCTTCCTGGTACTACATAGAAGGTCTCAATTTTTCCACTTCTTTATGTAGTTAAGTAATACTGAAACAATGACATAATAAAAGGCAGAATTTACATCTTTTAGCAATTTATGTATTGCTAACAACATAATTAGCATAATTTCCCAAATTAGTTTACTGATTTCCACTTCATCTAAGTTTTTGTATTATGTACATATGGTTATCCGTGGTATTACCTTGGTAACCTGTTTGTGGGGTCCGTAGTGACATTCTTTTCTTCTTTCCTAATATTGGTCATCTGTGTGTTGTTTTGTGCTGATCAGTGTATGTAGATCGCTTATGTTGATCTTCTCAAAGAAATAGCTTTTAGTTTCACTAATTTTCTGTATTTTCCTGTGCTCAGTTTTGTTCTTTAATTCATGTGAAGCCATTTTCCTTTTCTAACATGAGCATTTTATTATAACTTTTTCTCTAAGCACCACTTGAGCTGCATTCCACAAATTTTGATATTCTGTATTTTAATTTTCATTCAGATCAAATTCTTTTTCTGATTTTCCTTGACAATTCCTTTGACCCATGAGTTATTTAGGAGTTTGTTATTTAATTTTCAAATATTTGGAGATTATGCAGAAATCTTTCTGTTACTAATTTCTAGTTTAATTTCATTATGGTCAGAAAACATACATTGTATGATTTCAGTTCTTTTAAATTTATATTAAGATTTGTTTCGTTGTCTAGAACGTGATCTATTTTTTGTAAACATTCCATGTGCACTTGAAAAGAGTATGTGTTTTGCTGTTGTTGGATTGAGTATTCCATAATTGTGAATTAGATCAAGAAGGTTGATAGTGATGTTCAGGCCTTCTGTATAACTTCCCAAATTTCTGTCCACTTGTTCTAAAAGTCACTGCAGGAGAAGCGTATTCCCTTTTAATATTATAAATTAGACAAAAATTTCAATTGTCAACACTTGTATCCAGCATTGAATTAGAGGTGTTAGGCAGTGCAATAAGACAATTAAAAATTATAATGGTAAAATAATTGGAATAGAAAAACCACAATTATCATTATTACAGATGAAATGACTTTTTACATTTAAAAGTATGAAAGAATCTATAGATAAATTATTAGACTAAATAAAAGAATTAAGCAATGTTGCTTAATACTACATCAATATACAAAATAATGGCTTTGTATATTGTCACCAGTGACAATTCAAAAAAATAACTTTTCAAAAGTTATAATCTACAATAGAAACAAAAATTATTTGATATTGAGAAATAAATCTAACAGATAAATATAAGAAGTTATTAATAAAATGATAAAACTTTATTAAGGGATATTGAAGAAGACTAAATAAATAAATATATTATGTTCATGGATGAAAAGCAAAAATCAAGGAGGTTTGTTATTCCAAAACTAATTTATAAATTTCATGAATTTATTCCATTCTCAATCTCCAACAGACTGTGTGTATATGTGTGTGTGTGTGTGTGTGTGTGTGTGTGTGTGTTGAACCCAGCAAGTGAATTTAAAGTATATGTGGAAGAGCAAATGTCCAAGAAAAGTCAAGACATTTTTGAAGAAGATACCTGATGATAATGTTTGTTCTATCAGCTATTGTAATAGATTATAAAACTAACGCAATTGGGAAAATGTGTCATTGGCATGGAGATTAAAAAAATAGATAATGGGACAAAGTAAAGATGGGCCCATGAATATGAAAGTGGTTATCCTTATGTTTAAAATAAAATTTTCTGGGCATATAGGTTTTTGTAGTAATCAAAAATAATGTTTTGTATTTCCGTGGTGTCTGTTGTGACTTCTCCTTTTTCATTTTTGATTGACTTATTTAGAGACCTTTCCCTTTGGATTCTAGTCAA
>NW_012152618.1:5295508-5296696 GCF_000956105.1 Propithecus coquereli | reverse complement strand
TCCACACTCCCCCTGCACCTTCACCTCCACCCCCGACTTGACCACTCCTAGCAGTACTGTTGTTGAACATCCGCACCCAGGAGTTCACGGATCATAAGAGAGTTTGAGGAAAGTTCACCTTGCTGACATAGATGTCATATTTTAAAGGCAATTACAGAAGGTCATCTATGGACCCCAGGGAGGTTCTTTGGAGCCCCAGATCCAGACCTACGTTCTCGCTCAGTGTGGCTGCCTGCCTGTCAATAATCATGTAAACCCTGAGCCTGGGTCCTGATTGTCAAACAGTCCTGATACCTTGTCCCTAGGAAAATTGATGAGCAAATGGATTGAATTGCAAGGTAATCATTTTTAAAGGTTTTATTTTTTAAATTTCACAATATTTTCTATTTCTAAATTTTCATTAGGGGAAATTAAGAGCAATTATGCAAAAGTTCAGCCAGGAAATACATGACAGCTGTAATCAGATGTAGTCTTAGCAATCAAAGAGTCTGAACTTAATTAGTGCTCTCCTATTATGAATTTTTATAATATGCATTTGGAGATTTTTTTTAAAAACATCTAAACTCTAATTTTGTGCTACTTGTATTGAGTTAGGTTTTTCTTTAGCGTATGTCACTAGTATTGTTACCTAGGGTGTGCGAACTATTGATTCTCTAAGAATTTATTTACTGGAATAAAATGCTAACAAGATAGTGTTACTGTGAGTGAATAACTATTAGATTGCCAAAATGCCCTTAGCCTGCAATCTGAGCCTCAATTTCCTCATTTGTAACTCAAGAAGAGCAATGCTGACTTAACTCTCAGGAAAATTGACTAAATCACTGTTTAATTTCCAAACTGTACTTTCTGGTCAAAGCAAGGAAAGCCTAATTTAGAAAAAAGAACTAATTATTATAGAGCAAAACCTTAATCATTTTCCATGTTATAAATCTCTCATGAACTTCACCTTTTTTTTTCACTGTAGAGCATATTGGAAATTGCAGAGAAGACAGAGACTAAATGAACTCTGTCCGAAAAAAGATAAGGCAAGACAGAATCAAATGGTGTTCAAATTTAAGCATTGGGTATGCCTTAGAAATACAGGCTAAACAAACATTTTACCACTAGGCCAGCCTTCTAAGGCGATGTCATAAAGCTGGGGAGGTACGTGGGTAGGTATTAGAACAGGGAAACTTAAAAGCCCTGGCT
>NW_012152618.1:5221873-5282938 GCF_000956105.1 Propithecus coquereli | reverse complement strand
ACACAGTAATGGGTATTAAACTTATGGTTCCACTTCACAGCTTTAAAATTAGACAAAATGAAGGAAATGTTCATAGACATTGGACAAGGTAAATATAGGCCATGATGCTTGAGAGAAAAACGCAGTAGATGAATTCTACATTTGTCCTGCCTTTCCATTTAGAGTCTGTAATGATGACCTGAAAATTAGAGCCCAAACTGAAATCAATCATCTCAGCTGGTAGAAGAAACAGAGATCAAAATTCAGTGCTGCTGGGCCAGGTGGGATTTGCAGGTCAGGGTTCCAGAGAAAAGGGAGTAGATACAAAAAGAGCTCCAGAAATCTGCATAAAATCCCTTCAATCTTTGGCTAAAACTATGTCACTCAAGTACAAGGTAAGGTTTGGGAAGGAACAGCTAGTAGGTAGATGTGAGTTGGAGAGAGGTTCTTGAGGTCCTAGAGTTCTAGGAGATACTGGAGTTCAAACAACCCGAGTAGAGAGACCTTACTGAATGCCCTGGATATTCAGTTGAAACCTAATAAAGAATACGTCTACCTCTAGAATAAAAGCTATTCTAAAACTTCCCCAACAAACCATTAAACAAAAAGAAAAAACACTTCTGAGGAATCAAATCCAGCTGCAAATAAACTGCCTCTTAAAAAATACTCAAGACTTTTTACAAGAATAAAACACAATTTAAGCTCTCAATAAAGCAGTATTCACAATGCCCAGCACACAATAAAAAATTACTAGCACTAAAGCAAGAAAATGTGATTATAACTAGGAAAAAGAAATGATAGGCATAGACATAATATATTTGTCAGAATTAACAAGCAGGACTTTAAAGTAGCTACTATAAATATGTCCAAGTTTGGTACGTCATTCACCAAGTAAATTGTTGAGATAGATGATAGGTACATGGGAGAGGGGGTTTCATTATACTGTTATGTGTACTTTTGTATATGTTTAAATTTTTCCATACTATGTTTCCAGAATCTGACCACTTCTCACCACGTCTATGCGATTACCCTGGTCTGAATCACCAAAACTTCCTGTCTGCATTATTTTAAATTTCAATAGCCTGTGAAGAAGATGCCCTCCTTCCCTTCTTGCCCCCTTAAAATCCATTCTCCTTAGTTCTTTTGAAAAGGAGAAGTCAGATTATGTCACTCCTCTGCTCAAAATCCTGTATTTTTTCCCATCTTACTTAGAGTAGAATCTACATTTCAAAAGTATCCAACAGGGTCTTCCAGCATCTGGTCCCCTGTTATCGCTCCATCTTGATCTCTTACTTCTCTCTCGTTCTACTCATTCCTCTTCAGCCACTCTCGACTTTTTATTGTTCTTTGAATCCTGCAGCCATACTCCAGTGTTAAGGGACTTTGTACTTTCTGATCATTCTACCTAAGATATTCTTGCCCCAGACATCTTCAAGGCTGACCTCATAACTTTATTCAAGTGCTTGCTCAGTTGTTATCATTTGAAGTGATTGGAATATGGTTTGTAACTCTTTACTACCTCTCTGCTGTAGGATTATATATTAAAATCTTGCCTATGAGACTTTTCAGTACCTCCCACTAGAGTAAGGAAAATATGCTTCCCTTCTATCTGGGCTTATTTCATGCTTGTGCACTGGAATGTTAGCAGACAAGACACTGAAGGCTTGAATATACTCATGTGATTTGGCTTGGGCTCCTGAGCATCTGACATTTACCATGAGAAAACCACATCCTTGTTCTTGAGGAATGAGGACATACATGACGCAGACCTGAACCTGGCCCCCAGTGTGGGCCAAGTCCAGCTGACCCACTGACCTAAATTTGTTGTTGCAAATAGTTGAGGTTTGTCAGTTGTTTTCTGTGAAGCATTATCAAGGAACTGGGTCTGTGGTGCACCCTCCCTGACCAACTCTTTAAAATTATGCTCTTACTCCTATCATTTTCAATCATCCTTACTATGTTCTATAATATATTTTCTACAGATTTAATAATTTTTAACACACAATTTTTTTTAATATAGTTTATTGTCTTCTCCAAACATAAGCTCTACTTTGGGCAGAGATCTTTGTTTTCTTCTTGACCATAAGCCTAATTCTTGGAACAGTGCCCAGGATATAGTAGCTGCTCAATAACAGAGCAGGACAAATGAGTGAATGAATGTTTATTGCACTTTTGCTTGATAGCAAAAACTTGAAAGGAAGAGGAGAATGAATATGTGTATTGTGATTTAGTGTAGTATCTAGCAGTTAAAACGAGAGAACTAGAGCAATATTACTTAAGAAAAAATAAATCAAAAACATAAAATTGAGGGGAGGAAAGCAAATTGCAGAATAACGGTAACATTTGAATAAATTGTAAAGACCTTTATAATAATGTAGTTTATATATAATACATAAATATATACATATATAATAAAAATATATCTAAGTAATGATAAATATTAATTCAATAACATAGTTACCTCTGGCATGTTAGGAAGGGAGATCAGGAGGGTAGACGGGCAATTCAACTGTGTTCATATTAAAATGTTCAGATCTGTCAAAGATAAGTGTTGAACACATGAGTGTTGGTTGTGATATTCTCTTTCATCATGTTTGAATACTCTTGATTTAAAATTCTATTCTACACATACTCAAGAAAGTTCTAAGTGCTTTCTTGTGTTATTATTTGCAAAATTTGTAGCATATTATCCACATTTTTATACTTTCACTTAAAAATAAATCTTGGAGTTTATTCTATATTTGTATATATGGAGCTTTCTTGACCTTTTAACAGTGGCGTAGTATCCCATCGGGTGTATGCACCACGATTTATTTAACTTGATGAAACATCTAAATAATGAACATTTAGATTGGTTCCATCCTTTGCTATCACCAAAAAAAGTCACAATGAAAAACGTTATGCAAACTTACTTTACTCTATAGGGATGTATGTGTGTGTGCATGGTTGCAGGATATATTTCTAATAGTGAAATTGCTCCCACTAATGCTACAGAAAAACTATGTGCATTTTGAATTTATAAGCCAAATTTGTATAGATATGACAAATTTCCCTCCACAGAAGATGTTCAAGTTTAGATTCCCACTAACGATAAATAAGGGTAACCAGTTTTTCCATATCCTTGCTAATTGTGTGTGATATCAAACTCTATAATTTAAAGAAAAATTAAAGATGAAGATGACTTTGGCTGAATTGTGGAAAATGAACTTGAGGGGAGAAAGCCTAAGGGCAAAGAAATTGTTTAGAGAATAAGAGAAATACGGAGACACGTGGGCAGATTTGAGAGACAATAGCTATTATTAACAAGACATAGTCATTGATTTTAATGTACAGACATATTAATTTTATCATTATTTATAAAATAAAAAATATGGAAATAACCTACAGTTTCAAAAATAGGAGATGTGTCAAATAAATTATAGGGTATCTCTAAGATGATATGTTATTCAGTATTTAAAAATCAAGCTGTTAAAAAACATATCCAAAGATGAGAAACTGTTCATAATATAACACTAAATACAAAAAAAAGGACACAAAACTGAAAATACAGTATGATCTCAATTTTGCTATGATACATATATACTTTTTTCCAAGGGAATCCACCAAAATACTAACATTACATTTTCCTGAATGATTGGATTACAGATGATTTTAATTTTTGCTTTATATTTTCCCGGATATTCTACACTTTCTTTACAAACACACTATTTTCTATGAGACAAACAGCAGAACACTGCATTAAAGGATTGTATACGAGCACCGTCATTTCCAGTTTGACATCATTGACCTACGTCATGGCCATCTCTGCTTACTTTTCTGCAAAGCTAATTTTCCTCTCAGCCGGCAGTTGAGTTATGTTGCCTATGAGAAAGTGATTCTGATGTTTGTAAAATGCAAGACAAAGGCCCTGCATGGTATAATTGACAGGAATAAGATATCCCATTATACATAAGTACTCCTAAAGAGCTTTCCTAAACCTCAGACTGTTTAACTCCTTTACCAGTTGAACCAAAATCAATTTCAGCTCTCAGTGTGTCTATAATTGTACAGTTTTCCCAAGAATTTGATTTGTTGTCTAGGACACATGAGGTGAGAACATCTTTTTTTTTTTTTTTTTATGGTTTCTACAGTTATTTCACCAAAGTTGTTGCAGTATATTTCTTTGTCATGGATTTATAATCAAAAGAAAAAATAAAAAATAAAGGAAAGTTAGATTTATGATTTTGCCTATCATGACATTTGAGATAGAAAAGTGCTTTATAGGCATTAACATAACTCTCCAAATTAGTCTATAAATAAGAAGTAAAAAATCATAAAGAAGTAAGTTGATATAAAATAAAGGCTCAGTTCAGTAATAATTTGGTACTAATAATATATTAAGATATAAAATTTCTTTTTTTAAAAAAAAAGCCTACTTTAAAATTTTATTTATTATATGTTGCCAATAAATGGGACAAATTCTAGCTTATTAATCACCTTGATTATTTAATTAATCATAAAAGCATGTGTTTTGTCCAACACTGAATTTTTTTAAAATAGCAAGTACTGGAGTTACCCTTCTTTAAGCACCCAAACTAAGAGAACACTTCTTTTTCCTCTTGCTCCAGCCCAATCACTCTCTTCCACTTTGTCTCTGGTGTGACTTAAAAGATAAGAATCTTAACTTAGAAGCATCCTTCAGCTGTAGAAGAAAACAAAATAAAGTAACCAAGTTCTGCCTCATATGAGTAGACAGCAACTCAAGGCCTTGAATTTACTGACATCTGTTGTTGCGATGCAAGCCTGGATGGTTTATAGACTATTGATGCCAGCGGAAACATGTTTATGTTTGTACATGCTTAGATGACACAGGCTATTGCCAAAAAAGAAGAACCATAAATCATTTCATTTGGATCTGACAAGACCACTGGCATTCTTAACAAAATGTACGCCATTTGCAATAACCCATTTGAGCCATCTACAACTGAAGTCTTTGAGAAAGACTGACTTTTGTAGGCTATACCAAGAATGGTGTTAAGGAATTTTCAACATTTATCATTGGGCTTGTCTTCCCTTTGGTAATACAAGAATTTCAAGTCATAGTAAAAATATGCTTTTAAGAATATAGAATAAATAATGGTAAACATTTATTGAACTGAAATTTTTCTTTCATTAGGAAAAAAATGAAAGAACCCTCACATCGGATATGTAGGATATATAATGGATCGTGATGTCTTCTATGCGCTGAATGTTTTTGTCCCCTCCAAAATTCCTGTGTTGGAAACTTCATCATCATTGCAACAGTGTTGGGAGGTGGAGTGTAAAGAGAGGTATTTGGGTCATGAGGTCATGTGCCCTCATGAACCAATTAATGCCATTATAAAAAGGGCTTCCAGGAGTGGGCTCTCTCTCTCTTGCCCTTCTGCCTTCTGCCATGTTTAGATGCAGTGAGGCCCACAACAGATGCTGGCACCTTGATCTTGGACTTCCCAGCCTCTATAACTGTGAGACATAAATTTCTGTTCTTGACAAATTACATAGTCTCGGGTATTCTGTCAAAACAGGGCAAAACGGACTAAGACAGTACCCTCAAGAATTCAATGAGGTACTATCAGTGAAATTTTCTTAGAGCAGAATGAATCAAGATGAAATGTATAGTTGTCAGTAATGATTCCTTGAAGTATGCCTCTCAGGATGTATTAACATTTAGGAAAAAGAAAAAGCTTTGGTTCTTTTTCACTTTCAAAGGAACAGAACTGCCTCTCATTGTATAATACAAGTCTCAGAAAAATTGTTAGACAAGAAAACTTAAAACTCAATTAGTTTTAGTTTGGTGAATGCTGTTGAGTGTGTGCTTTATGTGCTGGGTCTAAAGAGGATAATAATAGAATAAGTCTTGGTCTTCATACAAGCACTTGCACAAGCACTGAGAGTTTTGAGACTTATCAACTATTTTCTTTGATACGCATAACTAATTACAATTTATAAAGCACTTACGGAATGTCAAACATTGTTCTAAGCACTCTGCCTATTCAATGTTTTTAAGAACCCCAGTGAGATAAATATTCTTATTAGTTCCATTTTATATGTGGGGAACCCAAAACATGGAAAGTTCAATAATTTGCCCAAGGCAGCGTAGCTATTAAGCGGAAAACCACGAATTGGGATCTTGGTAGTCTAGCTCCAGAGTCTGTGTCCTTTAGTCACGTGGTAAAGTCCCCTGACACAGAGGCGGAGAGCCCGGGTACAGGCATGGTGCTGCACAAATCCCCCCCCAAGGGTCTCCCTGAGCTATTCCCTTGTTGTCGTAAATGAGCTCTAGCCTAGGAAAACATTTTGAAGGACTCATTTTCAAGAGTTGGTTTTTGTTTTTTTTTTCGTGGTTGTTCTGCTTATTTATTTTACTAAGACTTTTTTGTTAAATAAATCTTTTACAGCTTTGGGTTTGTCTTTGGGTTGGTACATTCTGTTTTCTTGATTTATATCTTACATCGTTCTTCCTTTGTGTTCTTGTCCAACTTCACCATCTATTTTTCTCATCTTCAGGATTTCTCTTTCAAAAAAAGGTTGCCTGTCTGGTAGTAATTCTTTACTTTTGTCCTATGCTTTTAAGTTATTTGTATACCTTTTTTAAAAAAATGAATTTCATTTTTTAGAGTAGTTTTAGATTCACCACAAAATTGAACAGAAGGTTCAATTTCCATACACCCCTGCCCCACATGCAGATGGGAGACACTGTTATTTAGGGTGATACAAAGGAAATGAACGCTGCCGGTGTCCAGATGGATGTCACAGCCATTATCTCACTTGATCCACAAGCTCGGGAAAGAAGTATTGCTGCTGGAAAGGAAGAAACTAAGTCTGAAAGAGGCCAAAGTCACATAACCACTTAGCCACAGACGAGAATCTGGAAACATCATATACTCTGCTTTGCTTGCGTTATATCTTTTGTCTTGTTTTTGTTTGTATTATTTTATTGTTACCAAAAAAGGACCATTTGACTTAGAGGTGGAGTAATAAAGCTCTCCAAAATTGTTGCTCCCAGATAATATTTACAGTTTTGAGAGCGGGAGCTTGAGAGAAACTGCATGTTCCTACCCCAACTGGAAAGATCAGACTCCCAGGAGCCCAACGGAGCGTTGGGGTTTGCTGACTTCTGAACTGCAAAAAGCAGCCATAACACAGGATGCAACACTGATTTGCATTCATACAACTCTGCTTTCCTCTGGGGACCTCAGAGCTTACAACAAGCACCCACTTATCTATTTCCATGTTGAGACAATGCCCCTCTTTCAAGGCACGCAAAGCAGTTTGAATATATTAATCCATTCAGTAAACCATTATAGCATTGGTGAGAGTTAAAAGAAGTTGAAGGAGGCCGGGCGCAGTGGCTCACGCCTGTAATCCTAGCACTCTGGGAGGCCAAGGTGGGCGGATTGTTTGAGCTCAGGAGTTCGAGACCAGCCTGAGCAAGAGTGAGACCCCATCTCTACTAAAAATAGAAATAAATTAATCGGACAACTAAAAATATATAGAAAAAATTAGCCGGGCCTAGTGGTGTATGCCTGTAGTCCCAGCTACTCGGGAGGCTGAGGCAGAAGGATTGCTTGAGCCCAGGAGTGTGAGGTTGCTGTGAGCTAGGATGATGCCATGGCACTCTAGCCTGGGCAACACAGTGAGACTCTGTCTCAAAAAAAAAGAAAAAAAAAGAAGTTTAAGGAAAGGTAGACACCTGAACCTGCTCAAAGTGAGGGGTCCTTCGATCATTTAATATGAGCAGACTCTCAAGCCAAATGTAGGTTATATGTTCATAAAAGGTGTTCCCCAAGACACAGGATCATCAACCAGCTCAGTGTCACCCAAGATGAGCTCAGTGGACTGTCCACGTTAAAATTACCTAGGTGTTTAGGAAAAATGCAGTTTCCTGTCTCCACCTCAGATCTACTGAATCAGAATCTCAGAATGGTGGGGACCTGCAATCTGACTTTTAACAAGCTCCTTTTTATCCTTGTGCTACTCAAATGTCAAACCCCCGATCCAGTTTATCCTTGTATTCTAAGATGATAAAAATACTGTCCAGGAAGGTGGAGCAGCTCACCCAGGTTTCCCCAGCCAGCTCATGGAAGAGCTGGCGCCCCATCTCAGGACTCCTGAGCCAGTCAATCACTTCTCCCATGCAAACTGCTCCTGAGCTGCAGTGACTGTGGTCTTCATGTCCCCAGGCTGTCATCACCACTGCTTGTCCTCAGTGGACATTCTCAACCTGAAAATAGGTGTGCCATATTTTGCAACTGTGCTTACTTTTCTAGAAAATTGAGTCTTACCATATCCCATAGGAAAAAAGAAATTGTTGGCAATCAAGGCTTATTTGAAACGCCAGTAATTCTTATCATCTCTTACTGAGAGGTGCTTGGAACGAGGCCTGCACTGGGCTTATTTACTTTATGTGTGTGATCTCGTTTAAGGTCCACAACAATTCTACAACAGAGACACCCTCCCCTCCATGCATCAGTTAATAAGGCACGGAGAGGCGAAGTGATTTTCCTGCAGGACACATAACTAGTTAGGGGTGCAGCCAAGATTTCAATTCAGAATGAAAACTTTGTGCTCCTCAGATTCTTAACCATCATTCCAAAAGAGACCTGCCCACCATCGCAGCCTGACCACCTCTGCACCACTAGTGGCCACAAGAACTGGAGGGTCTGTGATCTGTGGTCACTGAGCATCTTAACATCCTCACTGAGGTTGCCCCTGACCCCTCCAGCTGAAGCAGCCACCCCTAGACACCCACCCCATCCTTCATCATTCTCTATTCTTTCCCTGTTTATTTTCTACAGGGCATCTTCCCCTAACTGAAGTGGATTTGCTTATTCCCATCCTCTTTTTCCTATTTCCTTCACTGCTCTTTCTAGATGGGTGGATTTGCACCATGTTTCATTCCAGACCTTCTAGGAGAAGGTCCACCCAGCATTCTAAGGAGACCATGTGCATGTGGCTGTCACCATCTCTTTTTTTGTCACTTCTAACTTCTTGTCTTTCTTCTGTCTTCTGGAATTCGTACATGAAATAGGCACAACTTCCCATTTGATTTTTGCCTCTGGTTTACAATGTCTCAAGAGCGTTGATTACAACATCATTAACGGCTCTAGTACCACATTTAGGTCCAGGTAAGAGGAGCCCCTAAACTGGGCCTCGAAGTATAGAGGCTCTTTCACTTTGGCTGTCCTCTGACTGTGCTTCGTCCATTGACTCAGGCATCCACAAGCCCATGGGCCATGCCCTCCTGGACCTCATGTCACCCCCACGATATGTGCACCAGTATCCCTACCCAAATGGCCAATCCCACTTCTGGACCTGTAAGGGTCTCTCTAGTGTCCATCCTCCCAAAAGTGCATTGAATTGCTGGTGTGCACTCTCCAACTCCAAGAGGCAGGTATCTGAAAGGGAGTGTTGATAGAACTTGGCCATGTTGCCGGTGGGGTTGGGGTGGAGGCTCCATACATGCACAAGACAACCTGGCAGAGCAAGGTGAAACCACATGTGGGAAAGAAGGAGGTGGGCCAGAGCCAGGGTCCTGGGACCAGTTTTCTCTGCCCCATCACCTTCCAGCCCAGAACTCTGAGCAGTCTGAGAATTCTCAATACCAACCTGGTCTTTAGATCATTTTGAAGGTATAGATACTGAAGTAGAAAGAGAGAACAGATTTCGGGTAAGTTTTCTGTGTTGGTTTATAACTTTTACATGTTTTAGTCAACCGGTATGTAGGCTGTATTTTTATCCTTGTTCTAGATTGTGCAAGTTTTGGGATGAGCCTGAGTGTCTTGTGAATATTTTTTAGCTTTAAGGATTTAGACTTTGGGAAATAGCATATTTTTTTTTTTTTTTTTAATTCAGTCTCTGTAGAGACTGTCAAAAATTGCCAATGCTGACTATATTTCAAGTCGTCATGGAGAGTTTTGGGAAAAGTTTTCAATTAGCAATAATCGCGCCTTGGATAAACCTCATTGGCTACGATACTGCCACTGCGCAAAGCTATACTTCTTTATCATTGCTGTAATTTCCAAAATCTGCATCATAAGCAATGCCTGTAGCGAGGGGCTGTGCTCAGAAACCATCTGCCCCGGCTTCACACTCAGTTCCTCCATAACGCTGCCCAGATCAACTAACACAATCCTGGTTGGCTCTTTTTTTCTGAATTCTTAGAAAATTTTACCATCTCTATGTTTCATTACAGTTCTTCAAGGTGTGCTCTACCATAGCAGTATTCAAATGTCCTGTGCGTACATCTTACCTCTCAAGTTAATTTTTAGATTTCTTACATGTCTTTTCTATCCTCGGCTATGACTAACACATTGGTTCCTAGTGAATTCTTCAACAACAGTGGGTGGCTCAGTACCTGGATAAACATACAAGCCAGGTCCATGCTGAACTGGAAATCGGTGTTCAACGTTCCTCACTTCCAGCCCAGGGACTTGATTAGTCATGAAGTCTTATGCTGCCATAAGGTAGCGAGTGAGAGTATCGCTCCGTATGTGTGCGCTTCCTTAACCCATGCATGCTCAGAGGGCTGTGCATTTGCAAGAAACACACTTCTTGTCCCCAAATTTTCAATCATTTTTATCACGTAGACGGAAGTTATTTCTAGAATTTATGTTCTACCTGAATGTACAACACTCCTGGCACAGGTACATTTGCACTTAAAAATGTTTTAAAGGATATTTTTGTTTTTATCAATCAAGAAATTTAGGGAGGGAGCATCATCTAGGTTGTATTTGCAAAACCACAGTTGCTAATATCCAGCCATGTTGTTTGAAAGCAAAAAGTAATTATCAAAATAGAGACGGATAGTCGTGTGTCACTTAACAATGGGGATACATTTTGAGAAATGTGTCATTAGGTAATTTCATCTTGTGCAAACGTCATAAATTGTACTTACACAAGCCCAGATGGTATAGCCCACTACACAACCTATTTCTTCTAGGCTACACATCTTTACAGCACATTATTGTAGAAAATACCGTAGGCAATTGTAACACAGTGGCAAATACTTGTGTATCTAAACATATCTAAACATAGAAAAGGTACAGTAAAAATGAGATATAAAAGATAAAAAATGGTACAACTGTGTATAGCACTTACTGGAGCTGCATTGCAGGACTGAGAGCTGCTCTGGGCGAGTCAGTGAGTGGGTGGTGAGGGAATGTGAAGGCCTCGGACGTTACTACACACAACTGTAGACTTTATAATCACTGAACACTTGGGCTGCACTAAATTTATAAAAAACATTTTTCTTTTCTTCAGTAATCAATTAATCTTAGCTTACTGTAACTTTTTAACTTTATATATATATTTTTTAACTTTTTGACTCTTTTGTAATAACAATTAGCTTAAAACACAAACACATTGTATGGCCGTACAAAAATTATTTTTTCTTTATATCCTTATTCTATAAACTTTTTTCAACTAAATTTTGTTCTTTTACTTTTTAAACTTCTTTGTTCAAAACTAAGACACGAACACACCCATTAGCCTAGACCTACACAGGGTCAGGATCTTCAATGTCACTGTCTTCCACCCCCATGTCTCATCCCACGGGAAGGTCTCCAGGGACCATAACACACACAGAACTGTCATCTCCTATAATAACAGTGCCTTCTTCTAGAACACCTCCTGAAGGACTAGCCTGAGGCTGTTTTACAGTTAACACTTATTTTTGTAAGTAGGAGTATACTCTAAAATATTGATAAAAAGTATAGTATAGTAAGTACATAAATGAGTAACATAGTCATTTATTACCATTATCAAGTACTATGTACTGCACATAATTATATGTGCTATAACTTTACATGATTGGCCACGCAGCAGGTTTGTTTACACCAACCAGCATCACCACAAACACACAAGTAATGTGTTACCACATTGCCATGGCTATGACATCATTAGATGACAGGACTTTTTCAGCTCCCTTATAACTTTATTGGGACCACGTATATACTGTCAGTCGTTGATCAAAACACCATCGTATGGCACATGACTGAATCACCTCCGATAGCCATGTTCACCTTAAAAAAATTGTATCCCAGTGACTGGCAAAGATCAAAACATAAATAATCCAACCCTTTCTCAAAATGTGCTGACCTATTCCTTATTGACCACTGATATAGCTTTTGGTGGCGGTGGGGTGACAAAACATTCCATTGGCCTTTAGATGTGCAATCTATTAGAGACATTAGAATAGCCATTATTTATTGTTCAGAAAAATGAGAGGAAGGGACATACAACATGGTCTCACAAACACAAAGCTGCTGATCCTCCCCTGGGTTAATAATCTCCACCTCTCCTTGCCTGGTCCACCTGTGTGCCTAGTTCCTCCCCAGCCTCTCAGAGATGCTTCCTGCATCTCTCCCATAGCTTTTTCTTAAAGGGGTGGATTACCTTTTAAGTAATTTTCTTTTGAAAGACAAAGCAGGCTCATGAAACATATTTCTAGTTAACACTATGGAATATAAAAATGCACACAATTTTCACCCTTTTAAACACACAGAATCTCCTCAACAGGCTTTTACAAATAACCAGCAGATCCTAGGTGGTTATCATGGAGGACCTACAAAATGGATAAAATTCCGCCACATTGCCATCTACCGTATTTTGTCTAAATTTGGAAAAATTAGGCCAGGAAAGAAGCTCATGAGCATGGTTCATGGAAGACACATGTGCAATCAATTTACTGAATTTATGCTCTTCGGCTCCCTGCCAGTGGCCCTCTGACACTAACATGTGTTGAACAACCCAAGCTTTTCTTTACTTTTATTTTCAGTAGCTTTATTGAGGGATCGTTTACACACAGTAAAATTCACCTACTTTAAACCTATAGCTCAATGAATTCTAGAAAACATACATGGTCATGTAGTCATCATCACAGTCTGAACATGGAACATTTCCATCACCCCTGAATGTTCACTCACGCCCTTCCTGCCCTCCGTGATCGGGGAGGTGACCAGACCCAGGGCCAGTCGGTATTCAGGCTGAGTGAACCACAGACCTCCATCGCTCGTGCGTAGACACACTGCTATTGACCCAGTCTTGCCAATGAGAAAGGAAAGATCACTTTTCTAACCCTTGAGAGTCCTTCCTTTTTCTTTGAGAAAATGCACATTAAATGCAGGAAAGCCAGCGTTTGGTTGTTCTATGTGGATGTCAGGGTTTATTTGCAGGGCCAGAAATGGAACTTCTCCCAGCATGGTTTGAAGCTACACATATGCGGAAGGCCACCGTAATCTTTCTTGCTCACAAGAGGAGTCATTCACACCAGCTCTGCTCCTCCAGAGCTCAGCCCTGTCCAAAGCCACTAGGGAGAAGGTCTTGAGGTGGCAGACTGAGGGACAGCCCTCTGGAGTCAGATGGGCCTGGGTTGCATTCCAAGCTTAACACTTTTCTCCCTATGTAATTTTGAAAAAGTTACTTAATTCCTCAGTTGTTTCATCTGTAAAGTGGTAATAAAACATCAGCTCAAAGGATTAATGTAAGGCGGAAAAGAATGGACACGACCTTTCCACCAAACCCAGTACACGATAGGCCTCGCCTGCCGACAGCTCTGCCTCTTAGCAGGCCGGTTGTAGATTACACGTGTCTGAAGCTGAGGCTGCTGTCTCCACTGTAAAGCCACCACCTATGCCATATACGGTCACCAGCTCTTGCAGCCCTGTCACTGCTGTTGGCGGGCAAATAAGCAGTGCTGCTGCCTTCCACCCTATGACAGCCACGCGCAGTCAAGCCAACACATTTCCCCGAGCCCAGTGCCTTTCAAGTCTTCTCAAATCTCCCACCAAACAGACACTGTCATTTGCTCAGAGTGTAACCACGGGACCAGCTCAAACTGACTAAGCATTGCTTCAGTTGTCACAGACGGCACAGGGCCAAAACTGCGAGTCACGCAACCTGGGCATGAACAACGGGAAGAAGCTTTAACCTCGTAATTAACACCACCCGCTGGCAAACCGGCTGCACTGGCATCACCTGGGACTAGTTAGAAATGCCATAAAACCTTGACCCACCCCAGATCGGGAAGACAGATTTGAATGTTGCTTCCTGTCTCCTTGTCCGTCAGCTCACAATAAAGCATTTTCTTTCCTCAAAAGCCAGTGGGTTCCACAGTATTGGCTTCTATGCGGGTCAGGAAGCGAGGCCTTCGCCCACTAATAAGAGCTGATCCTGGAGATGAAACATATGTGTAATTCTGGTTCTGACCAGGAGTGTTCTACCTTAGTATAAAACCTACCATCTTTTGCTTTGTTTTGTTTTTGAAACAAAACCAAATTTGATTCATTTCTGATTTGACAAATTACAGTTCCATAGTCGAATGTACGGAAATTACAGAAAAGCACAGGCCAACTTGCTCATCATCTCAAGACCCAGAGGGACCACTTTCAAAGGTTTGAGGGTCTCTTCTTTCAATTTTTTTCTCTGGGACTATTTTTTCAAGTATTTAAAAAATTTTGAAAGCATGTGAGTTCTTTTAGAGAAAATGTGGTGGTTGATGAAGTTAATAAATGTTTTTCCAATCCCTGACTCCGTACTCGAAACTCGAGGGGAGAGAAATATCCACAAGGCCCTGTCCTTCCTGCAGAAAAGTTGCAAATGAGTGAGTAGGAGAGAGAAACGTCCTGACATAGCCTGAGATAAGCAGAATGTGATAGGTGCTGTAATAGAGCTACCAAGGGCACAGAATGCAGAGATATTAATTACAAATTGGTGACGGGGGAGGGGGGAATTGAGTAAGGATTCCTACAGGAACTGACATCTAAGTTGAATCGTAAAGGTTGGGTGGAATTTCATCAGGAAGTGATGGGAGAGAGGAGGACGTGTTAGAAAAATAAAACCAACGGACGGAACAAGGTGCGGATACAGGCAGGTGCGGCTGGGCTTGGAGGCTGCAGTTAGGTGTGGGCGGGGTTCAGGAAACACCACCCCTTTCGCTGTGGTTAGAGAAGAGGCGAGTGGAGTTTGGTAAGAGTCAAGGCTGTTAAATAGAGGTTAGGAAGACCATCGGGAGACAGAAATGCGTGACAGTTCTGTGGGCGGTTATAAGTGGCAGTTACGTGATTAGGGAGTCACCTGAAGTTGTGCATAGTGTCATCATCATAAACTGGCAGTCCCAGAAGAGATTCTCCAAGGGATGCTTTGGTCAGTGGCAACATTGTGAGAGTGTTTGAATGTCTGGGCTACTATTATTATCCTGTGAACAGAGCTTGGGTACACCTACTGGCCTGGTATTCACACTTCAATCTTATCAATGGGTAAAATATTATAGGGGCAGGGCGTGTAAGTGGATGTCATGATTGGGTAACAGGGGACACTTGTTATTGGGCAGGCCAATAATAAAACAAAACTCCAGCTTGTGACTGCAGTACTCCCCCACGTGTTTCACTTACCCTACGCTGTTCTACTCTTGTTTTAATTTTCCATGGATTGAAGGATATAACTGCACAGCTCAATTGCCACCTGGATCTTCCACCTTTCATTTTTCTATTCTTGCCTTACGGTTCTATCACAGTGGTTCTCAACCTTTTTTTCATTTTTTGCACCACTAAAGAGAAAAATTAATTAAGTTTAAATTTCATTTAAATACTTATTAACACATTTAAATTAAATTTGAATTTCTATTAATTAAATTAAATTAAATTAAATGTCTCTATAATAAGAGAAATTTAATACTAAGGAATAAGACTTTGTTGGGTAAGGTTGAGCTTTAGAAAGCCACAAACTATCATAACATCTAAGATTTTTTTAATACACTCCCACCACCAAGAACCAATTTTCACTCCATTGATGGTGATATCACCCTCATGAAGAATGCATGTTCTGTTGAGGGGGTGCGGTGTGTATAAATAAATAAATACACAAAAATTTTATTATAAGCCAGTCTAAATTTTTCTAGGCATCACTTCAGTATAAATTATAAACATGTATCACATAGATGCAATAAGCTTTCATGAAGCAGAGACTGAATTTTAAATATTACACTTAGCCAATGAGCTCATTTACAGGGGAAACATCTGCCTGTGAATGATTTATTACTCAAGGCCTTTATTTTTTAATTGCTCTTACACAAAATGTTCTGGGGCTTTCCAAAGAGCATAACATAAAAATAAAATTTTAAAATGGCAATGCCATTTTATAGGGAAGTCTGGAATGGTACAAGTAATATGGCAATATGAGCTGCTGATTCAAGGTATTTGCCTGGAAGTCAGCAAAGTCAAAGGCAAGAATAAGATGAGATATCATGACTTAATGAAACATTCAAGACACTACTAGTAGATGAAATCTGAGTTAAAATTGTTTAATCCCAAGCAAAAACAAAGGCAGCTTCTCTTCCGTGAGAAATCCAACACACGGGTTAATCCCAAAAGTTCTTAAACATGAGGGCTTGGTGACTTTCAACTGAAAAACCTCAGTACAGGAGTTTTCCTTCTTTGCAGACTGAGGGAAACCTGCTTCTTTTATTTGCCTTTTCTTTTTTCATAATTAATCTTTGCAAGTTAGAAAAAGAGCACCTAGGTTCTGCAGTTTTGTGAGAAAAGAAAATTATATAGAAGAAATTTAAAAGTAATTCTGAGCTGGCTTCTCATACCTAACTGCTATTAAGATCTTGCTAGCTTTACTTCCTTGTTCTTTCCTGACTTACATTTAAATACATAGTTTTGTAAAAAATAAAACTGAGATAATACTATGCAGAGTTTTCAACTATTTTAAACAATCATGTAATAAGCATTTCTCCATGAATTTAAATAATTTTAAATTTGCTGTGGCTGCATAGTAATCCATCATCTACAGGTGCAATATTTTATGTAACTCTAAGCCATCCCATTGCGTATTTATTTTGTTTCTAGTTTTTTACTAGAATACATAACATTAAAATAAATATCCCTGAGAATAAATCTTTGTTTACATCTCTGATTATTTTGTTAGAATAAATTCCTTGAAATGGAATTATTCGATCACAAGGTATGAATAGAATTTTAAGTATGTTTGGTATGAAATAGAAACCAACCTTTATTCTTCTTAAATTTTTGGCCAACTGTCCCAATTCTTCCCCACTCGCTTAAGTTCATATGCGCTGCGCACGCACACACACACACACACACACACACACACACACGGACACACACACACACATTTTAGTTCAGCCCTTTTTTCCTTTTCTTTTGTCTCCTCTCCCCTCAATACCTCCACCTACCACATCCACACCGTGGGGTCCTATTCTCCCCACCTGGATCACCCATGTTGACAACAGAGTTTGTACCCTTCCATATTTTAATGTAAATATTTTAGATATTTCAAATCTTCTTTCGAAAATTTAAAATCAATTTGCTATGTTACCAATAATGTATTAAAATGACCATTTCACTGGGTATTATATTTTAATTCGAGCTTCTTTTATTACTAATAAATTCAAACATTTTTTCAGGTTATTAGTTCCTTATAGTGCTCTATTTTTTTAAACAAATGTTCTATTCTTGTTTTTTGGTTCTCTTTCTTTTTGTATTGGGAGGTATTTCTTTTCCTTATTAATTTGTAAAACTATCAAATAGGTCATAAACATTCTTTCTGTTTTTTGCATACATTTAAGGCTTGACTACTTTTTTAACCTGGAGAATTCAGTTACTTTTCATTAATTTCATTAATCTTTATTGTCATGCTTTCCTTACTCTAAGACTATACAAATGTTGATATTTACTTTTTTTATTTTATTTTTTTAAGTTAATGGTCTTTATTGGAAAAAAAATAAAACTAGCATTTACAACTTGGAATGGATATAAATTGTAATTTCTTGAACAGCAATGGTGACGGTTGTGCTAAAGTCCACAGCCACAGCCTACTCTGCCGACTCCAAGTCATGGTTCAGAAGGTTTAAAAACAGAGAGTCCAAAGATGCTCCCTTGGTAAAGGTTTCTTATTAAAAATTTGTGTGAACAGTGACAGCCTAACACCCATTTCACTCCAGTACCATGCAGACAACGCTAAACCAACATACTCGGGCGTGCCACCAGGGTGTGTCACCATCACCACGGGTCGGAGCACACAGAAGTACAGGAGGACCATCCTACCAGTGGGGCCACGTCTCAACAGTTTATCCTTCACTCGTTTTTCTGCACATCATCCTGAGGTAAACCAATTTTAAATGTGTCTGTTTTCAGTAAACCAGCTATGACAATTTATACTAAACAAATTGAACTAGAACCCATTTGAATAGGTTTTGAATTTGTTTTTTCATTTTTCATTTTTAATACAAATGCCTGACTGTGCTCAATCGTCAAGCTGCATGCATGAAAAACTGGCCAGCCCAAACAGTGTATTAATCATTAGCAAATGGAACTTTAAGGAGTCCTTATCATTAAGGTAGTACAAGTATTTATATTGTAAAACTGATGTGTAGCTTGATCTTTAGGGGACAGGACCACCAACCAATACATGCAGATTTTGTGTGTGTGGACAGAAGGTACTTTTGACATTCAGTTTTGCTATATAGAAACAGAATGAATAAACGAACTTTTTTCTTTTTTTGCAAGAGGTAAGTAAAAGATTCAATTTGATTCTTCTAGAGGGGGGAAAAAGGAGTTGAAAGTAGGTCTTCATTTTGCAGTCATCATCTGTACGAATTCTTCATAGTTGACTTGTCCATCTCCATCAATATCTGCTTCTCTGATCATTTCATCTACTTCTTCATCTGTTAGTTTTTCTCCTAAGTTTGTCATGACATGACGTAGTTCTGCTGCGCTGATGTAACCATTGCCATCCTTGTCAAAGACTCGGAACGCCTCATGGATTTCTTCTTCGCTATCTGTATCTTTCATTTTTCTAGCCATCACAGTCAAAAATTCTGGGAAGTCAACGGTGCCATTACCATCAGCATCCACTTCATTGATCATATCCTGCAATTCGGCTTCTGTTGGGTTCTGACCCAGTGACCTCATGACAGTTCCAAGTTCCTTTGTTGTGATGGTGCCGTCGCCATCTTTATCGAATAGGGAGAAAGCTTCCTTGAATTCAGCAATCTGTTCTTCAGTCAGCTGATCAGCCATGGTGCGAGCGAAGGGAGGAAGAGCACAGGGAGCGAGAGCGGGTGCGCCAGCGCAGGGGCTGTGACGGCGGGGCTGCCTCCGCGGTTGCTGCTGCTAACGCTCGCTGTGCGCTGTGCCGCCGCCGACTGCGCCGCCCGGCTGCGAGTAACGGCTCTGCGTCCACGAGACTCCCAGCACCACTGCCTGATACTTACTTTTTTGTCATAGTTTTATTATTTAATTGGTAAATACTGACCCATCTAGAAATTAATTTTGTAAATTGTATGAACTAGGGACATAATTTTATATTGTATAAATTTATATATATTCCCTAAGAGTTAAACTGTTGCCCTAGGTTCAAATATTGATTAATTTTCTCTTTCCCAACTCTCTTCTTTCAATTTTGAAGACTTTTCATTGTTATCTTTGAATTGGCTATTAGTACCGGTAATTGAGTGAATAAAGTCAACGGTGATGTAATACCTCCCCCATTTAGGACTCAAGTTCTTGAAAATGGTTTAGACTAACACGTGAAAGTCTTCTTTGTTTAGACAAAATAACCTGTATAATTTTCCCCAACTAAATACCAATAAAGCCAGACTTGGTCAAACCAGTGTCCTATTCATCTCAATCTTTGAAAGTTACTCCAGGAGATAGCTTATGAAAGACTATGGAAATGCCTCTTTATTATATAGTTCTCCCAAGTTGTAGTCTTTTCTTGAAACATCTTTGAGCACGTAGTCATAATCCCTTAAATCCATGTGCCTTTGTGAATGTTTCTCAAATTCTCCGTACTTCAGTGTCTTCATTTGTAAAATAAGGATAATAAGAAACAAGAATATCTACTTTATATGATTGTGAGTCTAGCTGTGTTAATATGCATAAAGCTTTTAGTGCTGGGCCTGGTTCATTGCTGTTACTTTTACAAATGCTTTTCAAATGCCAAAATTACCTATAAATTCATTTTCGACTTAAGACTTTTGTAATCTCGTGCTCAACTCTCTGTTCCCAATATCCTAAGCTACCTGAAATTTCTCCAACTTACTTATTCTCTCACATCTCAGCACCTGTGGGTATGCGTCTCCCTTTGCCTAGGATTCCTCCCTCATTGCCCAGCCCCCTTCTTCGCTGACCCTCTGCCTTCAGTCACCCTTCAGGACTCAGCTCAGGCCTTATCTTCCCCCAGATGTCCCCAGTGGCTCTCCCCAGCCCAGGTTAGGTAACTCTTTTCATGATTCCTCAGGACCCTGTGCTTTCATCTATTAGAACATTCATTCATTTGTTCATTCATTCATTCATTTAACTAACATTTATTGAGTGGCTACCATGTGTCCAGCACTTCCCACACCACTGAATCATCTGTCTAGCTGCTCCTAGAGGGCATTTACGCCACTGGCATGCAGTGGATGCTCAGTAAACGCCGGCTACATGAAGCATGCCTTCCAGTATGTATACTGCCCTTGAAATTGATTTTCTCGGGTCCTCTCTTAAACCATCAAAATCTTTTTTGGGAATTCTAAAGTACCCTGCAGTCTAATTTGAGCCTAAAGGAAAAAGGACCCTCCTTACTAGAAAATAGATGAGAACATGATAATGCAACTTGGACATTCTGTTTTCTTCCTAGGAGAAATAAATGACTTATCAATTTCACCAAATGGGTGTAGATAGTATATTCTATGAACCTAGTTTAAAAAACAAACAGAAAAAGGCTTCCCTGCTGCTGCCCTCATTGGAAAACTCTTTCTGGTCATTAGGCTTCAGGAGATGTTTCCCAGTTCCTGATCCAACCAGAGACTGTTACTGAAAGCTCGGCACTTGTTTCTGAGGCCTCATCAGAAGAAGGAAAACAAGTGGTTTGTGGAGGAAGGAAAGAGACATTTTATTACTTTGCCAGCAAAGGAGGAGCATAGAGAATCCTGTCTGAAATGCCATCGTCCTACCAATAAGCAGAAACACAGAATTTTTGAAGGATGGGCTCTCAGCTTCAGGCAATTACTGTTCAACTACCGTTGAAGATTCTGATCGTCCCATCTCTGCTGAAGACAAGCTGGTGACCTCCACCTAGGACCTCCCTTTCCCAGATCTGGGCTGCGCCATCTCCTTTAGCACAAATACCAAAAGATTGACCCTGCCCCTCCCAACCACTGGCCTGAGGCAGGGATGGAGGTTTTATTTCTCAAAAAGGAATGGAGGATGTTTTAAAGAGACAGAAAATATTTTTGCAGTTTTTTCAGGCCATTCTCTCTGTTACAAGACATTTGGAAGAATGTGACCAAGCAGGGAGCATGTTTCCTCCCCTAGACACACGCACTCAGACCTGCCTTTCCGTACCACCCTTCTCTCCGTGGGTGCGCGCCTGGATCCCACATCAGAATCCACACCCCTGCACCCACCCCAGGGAAGGAGAGTGGGAAACTCGTTGCCCTTCCTGAGCCCTGAGTGTCTCTGGACACTCTTGTCCTACATCTCCTTAACCAGAACCAAGCCCTGTTTCTTGCTGTCAGCCCTCTGTGAGCCTGGAGTTTCCAGGAGCAAAGGACTTTCTGATGGTGAATGCTGCCCTCTCAGTCTTATGGGATCTAGTTCTTGTTCAGTTCAGCCAGTATTTTTGCAGAACAGATGCCAAGATAGATGCATGCTATACGACCTCCCAAATCTAAAACATCCTCAAAGGTGCTGGGCTCTGAGGACAGGGCATGTTAGCATTAATAGTTAACTTGTGCTCCCTCTAGTGGCTGTACAAGAGCACAACACAGATGCTCAGATAGTGCGAGGCAGGTGACAGGAGATACTACTCCCCACCGTGTTGTCCCTGAGAGTTAGGAGGGACACGCTTTGAATAGTCATTTATTTCACATCTCAGAGACAATAATAGGAAAACCATGCCCTGTAACTTTACATTAAAGAATAGTCGAATTTGGAGTTTAACTTTCTTGAATGTTTAAAAAACTATTTCAATTTTTTTAAGAAATAAAGGTCCTTTAATTTGATATTTTCTATATTTATATTCACCTTCAAATGTGTGCATATGTTTCATTCAGAAATCTCTAGTTGTCCTATTTCGTACCATTCTATTATAAGACCTAAATAAAAGATATTCAAAAAAAAATAAAGGCCACAATTTGAACATAATGTAAATGGGAATGCAAAATTCGAATTGACACCCTTGGGTCTGAATCTGCAGTTGATCCAGGCAAGTAGAATACAACCTGCTTGCATAGCACGCTTTGAACCGAGAGCAGCAGGACGGGAGTACCGGTCATTCTCAGCGCGGGGAGCAGGACTGCACGTCCCGGGAACGAAGGGAGACGCTGCGATCTGTGCTGTCCGGGCCGGCGCTGACGTTCCGCGCGAGGCTGGTGCTGTGTTTCTGTTTCTCCCTCCACAGGCCAGATGCTGCAGAACCCACTTTGCCTCGAAGGCGGCCTAGCCATGTGTCCCGATGCCTCTTGGCGCCGGCGGTCATAAAGCGGCACGGCCGGCCCGGCTCCCGCGCCATAAGGTGGCCCACTTTATGGGCTCTGCCCTCCTCGCAGCAGTGGTATTTATTCAGCTCCATATACCGTGCACTGCCTGCTCTTTTTATTACTTAGCAGAGGTTTGTAAATAAATAAACTCTTCCTCAAGCCATTTGCTGCAACACAGATGCTGACCCAGTCCTTCGTCCTTTGGCAAAGCTGGAGCAGGCTCACACCGCCTTGAGGACACTCATATTTCCTTCCCGATTGCGTCCTTCCTTAGTGTCTTGCGCTGGGATCAGTCTATAAGGTACTTTCTAGGCCTTGAATCACGTAATTCAGTGAAGGTATTGGGCTATGTAACCAGTTAACCAAAATACATTTGTTAAAATCAAGCAAAACAATAATAATAACGGCAACAAATGCAATTTTTAGCAATTGGACCTAGGACAGTGTGGAAGAGAGGGGCAATTCAGGACAGCTGGAAGGATGCTGGCCATTGGGATGAGAGGACCTGTCTCCGTAAGTTCTGAAATGCTCAGAGCAACACCCCTCTCCTCACCTGGTGGCCTTCAGGGGCTCCCACACTCTCAGCCCCTCTCTGAGGCAGGGACTAAAATTAAATTGGAACAGAAGACAGGGACAGTTGTTTTCTCTAATTATTAGTTATCATCATCATCATCATTTTGTTCTCAGCCTCCAACATTCACCTTCAACATGGTTTCTGTTTTTTCTGTAGACGATAGGGACTGAGGGAGCCCAGTACACAGTCTAGGGTGTCCTACGTATATGGAAATGTTATAAGATTTATTAAAAGCTTTTCTTTACAAAGTGGGCAGTGACTTTAGCAATTTCACTAAATTTTTTGCCCCCCCCCGCAAAAAAAGCTGTAGTCCCTTTTGTAAAGGAGTAAGTTTTAGACTCAGTTATATTCTAAGACTTGCTAGGATTGATGGTGTCCGTGCTCTGTATTCACATCCCTACATGGAAGGAAAGGGTTAATTTGAACAGCAGCCCATTACTGAGTGCTCACTATCTGCCACAGCCTGGTCTCAGAGCTTGAGATGTATTAACTCATTTAGTTAATAGTCCCATGAGTTGGGTACTGTTACCGCCATGCATTTTACAAATGGTGAGTCTGAGGCAGGAAGAGTTTAACCTCAGGGTCACACTGGTGGAGATCTTGAGTTTTGAATACAGGCTCTATGGTCTCAGATCCTATGCTCTGAACCACCCTCCTCCTCTCACAGGACAAGACAGAAATCACCCACTTTGGTACTCTGAGGGCACCCAAGCCACTTCTCAGCGACCAGGGTAGGAAGATTTGTCAAATCTTGCTTTTCATGACCCCAGCCTTTGGGTTTCTGCAATTTCTCTCTCTCTCTCTTTCTCTCTCTCTCTCTCTCTCTCTCTTTAGGCTGGGGTGTATTATCTTAAGGGATATTAGGGAGATACTATTTGCAAAATATAGTTGTCTCTTGATATCCATGGGGGATGGTCTCCAGGACCTTCAGATACCAAAATCTGGGGATGCTCAAGTCCCATATATAAAATGGCACAGTACTTGCCTATAACCTGTGCACAGCCACTTTAAGTCACCTCTGGATTACTTATAATACTGAATACAGTGTAAATGCTGTGCAAATAGTTGCTATACTGTATTTTTTATTTGTGTGTTTTAATTGTTGTAGTGCTATTTTTATGTATTTATTTATAGAATATTTTTGATCTGAGGTTGGCTGCATCTGCAGGTGTGGAACCTGCAGGTGTGGAACCTGCGGATACCGAGGGTCTTTTGTCCTTAGGGCTGCCTTATGGAAATGTACCTGGGGCTCTTGCAACATAAGCATGTATGGCTTTGCAGAATTTATTCTCACCATGCAAATTTAAGCTGATCCTCAGCGCTAGAGCCAATAAGAAGTCAGGGGAGGCTCAGAGACATTCATCCTAAGTACAGGAATCCAACGTGAAACGTGGCCTGGGCCTTGCCACGGTCCTGTTACCCCTCTTGCCATGCATCCCTTCCGTATACCTATTATAGGACCACCGTCAGTGGTGGCTGCACCCAGTGGTGGGGCCCACCCGTGGCAGCATCTTAAATCAGCCACATCGGATGGGGCAGCCCAATCCCAAATTGCTTCATGGCCTTTGCCGTTCTCCATTCCAGACTCCATTTCGTACCTGGCATCAAAGAAAAGGTCCCCTCGCTTTCTCAGCTTTGGAAACATTTCTCTCCCTGATCTATTCCCCCTACACTTTTCTTCCCATTTTCCAGGTTCGTTAATCACCCCAAAGGGCAAGCCTGGCTGTGTGTTCAGGGGTAGCGTTGCCAGGCACGTGCCATTAGTGTAAGAGGCTCCAGGTTCTGTGGTGGGAGTTGACCTGGAAAGGGCTTGGAAGCCGGACAGAATTTCCCAGAGATGCAATTCCGGGTCGTCTAAGTCTGGGTTCATCTCTGCCAATGGTGAAAGCTGGGTCAGAGCTCCAGCACGGCTCTTGCCACAGGCTTCCCCATAGCGCGTGGGCTCCTCAGAACTCGGCGACGTTTGACACTAAGCCCCATACTCAAGGTTAATTATATTTCTTATCATCTGCTGTGTCATCATAAAACTGTAACAGCCGTGGACTAAAAAAGTATTCGATAGGTAAGACAAGGCTGAGACTTTTTTAAACCTTTCATAAAGAAAGACTGAAAAAGGATTAAACTAAACAAGATGCAGCCCAATCTGTACCCAGAATGGGGCTGCTAAGGCTATTCCTGCCACTGGGGACATGTACTTACTAAGGTTTGGTTATTGTGTGATAATTATGTTGGAACCACAGGGCCATTCCAGAGCCCTTGGGTGTAGGTTCAAGTTTCCTAAAGGGAATGGTCTTAAGCTGTCAGTCATTCTGGAAAGAGATCACTATTGTACCAGTAAACGAGGACTCCAGAGGCAGGTCTTAGATTCTAGGGAAGGAAAAACATTCTCCTTTCTAGGGCAGATAGAGTCAGTTTTACAGAAGATACCAGGATCCTGTCTGGCCATGAAAGAACAAGCTGCCTCTCAGCCTTATAAAGGCAAGAGGAAGTAGAACAGACAGACAGTCCAGGAGGGACCCTGAGATCATGGGCCTTTGTAAAAATTGCAGACTTATCTTTGTGTTATACTCCTCACCTGTCAATTTTTGTTAGAGGCTAAAGCCTGGTCTCAGATAGCTGCAGTTGAAGAAAGAGAAGACCTTTGCCCTGCACCGTGCTGCTAACCTGGCTCTCCTGCTTGGTAGCATTTACCAATTCCTATGGTGTAAAGAGTCCCGCCACAGCCTATTTCAAACTACCAATGGTTTTAACATCTGGCTTCAAAATTCCTCATTACTTAACAACGTGTCCTTGTGAGCCAGCACGAGCTGAGAGGTCACCTCTTCCTGACTTCCCCATCTGGGCCACAGTGGACACAGCAGGGGAGTAGGCAGGGGACAGCTGTGTCCAGAGGAGCAGTCCTTCATGAGGATCATCACCAGAGGAGGTAGCAGAGCTGGGCTGGGATTAGGAAGCTGGAACAGCTCTGAGCTTGGGCATTAGCAATTGAATGCTCATGACTCTGAAATCTGGGCCCTATTTGGTGTGAGCTAGATGTGGCTCACACAGGCTCCTGAGCACTGGTTGTTAAATATTTTCAGGAATTCTGCCAGCTGGTGCACCTCACATTGGTAGCTTGCAATAGAGACCATGGTGTGAGTACTTACTTATACCAGGAAATGGATGAAAGCTAGAAATCGAGGTCTTTTTTTTTCTTGGAAACAAAGTTTGTCCTAGTGCACTACTGTCTATCAGGTCAGTATAGGTGCTGGAAAACGTGACTTCACAAGTATGAAGTGGGATAAATACCAGGCGAACACGAAGACATCCTTGCACATGTATCGTCTCACACTTCCATTACCTCCTTTAATTTTTGCAGCAGTCTTGTCAGATACCCAGAGCAAATATCATTTGCCCCCATTTTACCATACAAATTACTGAGGAACAGGGAAGGGGAAAGACAAGAGGAAGGACTACAGACACTCTTTGCAAGTCAGCTTTGTGAAGAAGAGGCCAGTGATAAGCTCAGGTGACACGAGGGAAACGGTCCTCACAGAGCCGATGGTGGCAGTGAGAATGAGGGTGCTCTGAGGGGTGGAGGTTGGAATGGGAAATGACTTACCGGGAAAGCTCTGGAAGAGAAGTGCCTCAGCCTTGTTTGTGAAGCATTGTGGAACACAAGGGTAAGTTTGCACTGGAGCTTTGCGTTTCCAATGCATGGTGAAAATTGTGGCAATGATTATGGTCTGCAGCCTGGATGAACCAGGCGGGTGCCCAGTGGGCTGAAGAGTGAGCCAAGTCTCCTAGCCTCCTTCTACCTTTTTTTGTTTATTTGTTTTGCTTAAAGAGGGCTCTGCCCTACTTTGCTGAGAGTAGACCTTGTGTTCTCTGTGGTTTGCAGTGGAGACCAGGAGAGAGCTGGAGAGGGCAGGGGGAGTGGGGATGCAGTTGCCCCATGACTAGGACTGGGAAAAATTTGTTAGTCCACCAATTTTTGCAAATCATCTTATCACTTCATGAATGCAGAATCCGTTCCTCTGGAATTGCAGGATAATTCAGCCAGATTAACAGAAGTTTCCCTCTTTACCCTGTGATTCTAAGGAAGTAAGTGAGATTGTGATGGGAAAGTTTTAGTGGAGAACCCATTTTAAAGGATGTCGGTGACTCACATTCCCATAAAAACAAGAATGTGCTAATGAAACCTTAATGAAAACAGGCTCAGCAACCTAGATTAGTCGAAAGCTCCTGATACTATAGATATATGAAATAATAAAACCTCAGTCGAATATGGTCTGCAATTCCAATTCTCATAAATTCTAGCTGCCCTTTCCCATCTTGTTCAGACTCAGTTCAATTTAATAATTAGATACTAGAGACAAAAGAGGCCCCCCACACATACGCACACAAGAGCTAACAAACAAATGATCCTTATTTGAACCTTTTACCTTGATTGATGATGAACCCATCTTAAAACCTCTTCTCAGTCTTTGATTTGGAATCCTTGTGTTTTCCCAAGTACCTTTAATTCTTCATTTGTAAAATAGGAAAAGCAGTTTATGATTGCCCAGAAAACAACTGTAATTTTTTAAAAAAAGCCTTGTACAGCATATCTGGTTTGTCAAAAGAGCATTTTAATCTATGAAAGTACTGATTAATTATAGATAATGGCTTGGAAAACAAACCCTTCCCTCTCTTAGAGCAAAGAAGGTGTCTCATGACAAACAATTGTGTAACTGGCTGGGGTCTGATCTCTTGTGAACTCCTAAGGGAACTGAGAGAACAGAGAATTTAATCTTTATTTATAAACATCTTTCTTTCTCTGAGGAAACAAAAATTAAGATGAACTGAAATGGCTCCTGTCTTTTGGAAATGTTCCAGTGAAATGAGTTAGGATAGCAACTATTATTTTGAACACTGAGGTTTTTTGCTTTAAAGTTCTATTATCTTCACCTGGAACAGAACAGGAGCAGACGGGTCAAGCATCTATTGAAGCTGCCTGTGGTCATTTTTGTTCACAAAAGTTCAGAATCAGAGAAACAATTGGTAAATGGACTCTCAGTATTAAAGAAAAAAGGGACAACAGTCTGACTCATCTGTCAGCCCATCTCCAGGACTCATCTATGTCCCCTCCCTCAGACAAGAATCCATGCTAGTGATGTAGCCACCATGACGAATGGCTTGTCTACCACAGAATCTTCCTGGTCTCACACTCACTGGTATCACCAAAAGCCTATGAAGGGACCAGCTCATTCCATTCTAGTTAGTGATTCAGATAGAGCAGTGCTTATTTCTCCAGGCATTATCACTATCATAAAATATTTCTTGAGGGCAGAGGGACTGCCTGCCACTTTGCTAAATTACTTTTAAGCAGAGTTCCTTAAGATTCCCATTTCCTGGCTCACCCATATCCTATGGGAGTTTATGCTCTACCAGAGTTTCTTCTCTTCTCCTAGAGCGTACTTCTCTTGCAAACATGCTCTTCTGAGGTTTTTGTTTTCATATTTCAGTAATAAACCTGGGACATAGTGGTAGGACTTGTAATGAAAACTGTATGGCTCTATTTGAGATTTGCCCCTTCCTCCCAACACGCATAACATGCTTGCACACTAAATCAATATTTGCTCTCACAGTGCCTTTGCTGACATCGCAGTAGAAGAGCTACTCCTCTTTCTGGGATCTTCCACATGATTCTGGAAAAGTTGAAAATGGCATTTTGGCAGAGCAGTATGACTTCTTAGGTCTGGTGGCCCAGTCATGGACTGTGAATGATGAGTACTCCATATGCTAAGTTTTTCTTATATGTGGAAAGCAATAAGCACAAGACAATAAGACAGAGGTCACTGAAATGCTCGGTGTCCAATCACCATCTCATATCATGTAGTGCTCAGTCTTATTTACCCAGTGGCAGAGGAGGAGAACAAGAACAAGGATCACCTAAGGCTGAGCTGAAGTGCTTCCTGCTTACATGGGGTGGGAGGAAATATTTTTTATTCTTGACAGTCCTGAATGCCCATTCCTCAGATTGTCAATTAATACATCTTAAAACAACTGTAGATTTCAATGTCACTAGGATAAATAGTGATAGTGGTTTTATCCAAGTAAATAAATTGCCTTTTCATCTCTTTTTTGAAGATAAGAATTAAGGACAATTTGAAAAGGAATTTAGATTGAAAACAAGAAATCAATAGAGAAAAATCAACAAAACCAAAAGCTTGTTCTTTGAAAAGATCAATAAAATCATAAAGAAATTACTGATATTGGAAATGAAAGAGAGATTATAACTACTGATCCAATGGACATTGAAAGGATAATAAAGAAACATTATGAACAACTCTATGTCCAATTTTAACCTAGATGAAATGGACCAATTCCTTGAAGGCACAATCTACCAAAACACACAAGGATAAATAGATAATCTGAATATGACCATATCTATTACAGAAATTTAATCAATAATTAATAACCTTTTAAAACAGAAAACACCAGGCTTGAATAAGTTCATTGATGAATTCTACCAAACATTTAAGGAAGAAGTTAAACCAATTCTTTATACTCTTTTCCAGAATGTAGAATCAGAAAAAAACCTCAACAGATTTTATGAGGCCAGCATTATCCTAATACCAAAACCAGACAAAGATATTACAAGAAAGAAAAACTATAGACTAATATATCTAATCAACATCAATTCAAAACCCTCAACAAAATATTAGCAAATAAAATCCAACAATTTATGAAAAGAATTATATACCATGACCAAGTGAGATTTATTGCAGGAATGCAAGGCTGGTTCAATATCCAAGAAGCAATTAATATTATCAATCACATCAGTAGGCTAAAGATAAAAAATCATTTCATCATATCAATAGATGCAGAAAAAGCATTAGACAAGATCAACACCCATTCATGATTTAAACAAACAAACAAAAACATTTCCAGTAAACTAGGAGTAGAGGGGAAGTTCCTCAACTTGGTAAAGAATATTTATAAAAAGCCTACACTTAACGTCACATTTAATGGTCAGAAACTCAAAGCTTTATCACTAAGATTGGAAAGAAGGAAGGATGGAAAGGATGTGCCCTCTCATTCCTCCTTTTCAACATCATACTGGAAGTACTAGCTAATGCAATAAGATGAGAAAAGGAAACAAAAGTTATACTGATTGGGAAGGAGCAAATAAAACTACCTTTGTTTACAAATAACATGATTGTCTATGTAAAAAATCCAAAAGAATCAGTAAAAAGACTCCTACAACCAATAAGTGATTATAACAAGTTTTCAGTATATGACAATAATATACAAAAGCCATTTCTTATATACCAACAATGAACAATTGGAATGTAAAATTAAAAATGTAATATCACTTACGTTAGCATCAAAAAATGAAATATTTAGATATAAATCTAATAAAATACATACAATATCTATATGAGAAAACTATAAATCTATGGTGAAAGAAATAAAAGAATAATTAAATAAATGGAGAGATATATGTGGAATCATGTATACAGATAGAAATACTCAATATTGCCAAGATGTCACTTCTTCTGAACTTGATATGTAGATTCAATGCAACTCCAAACAAAATCTCAGAAAATTATTTTGTGGATATGAACAAAATGATTTTAAAGTTTCTGTGGGGAAGCAAAAGATCCAGAATAGCCAACCCAATATTGAAGGAGACAAGCAAAGTTGGAATGCTGACAATACTAAACTTTGAGGTTTACTGTGAAGCTATGCTCATCAAGCCACAGACCGGGAGAAAATATTTTTTCAAAACACATACCTGATAAAGGACTGGTATCCAAAATATACAAAGAAGTTTTAAAACTCAACAGTAAGAAAACAATCCAATGAAAAAATGGGCAAAATATCTGAATAGACACCTCATCAAAGAAGATATATAGATTGCAAATAAGCATATGAAAAGACACTCCACATCATATGTCATTGGGGAATTGAAAATTAAAACAATAATGATATAATACTACACATCTATTAGAATGGCCAAAATTCAAAACACTGGCAACACCAAATGCTAGTGAGGATATAGAGCAACAGGAACTCTCATCCTTTGCTTGTGGGAGTGTAAAAAGGTTAAGCCACTTTGGAAGAGAGTTTGGGTATTTCTTACAAAACTAAATATAGTATGATCCAGCAATCATATTCCTTGGTATTTACCCAACCAAGTTGAAAATTTATGGCCAAACAAAAACATGCACACAAATGTTTATAGCAGTTTTATACATAATTGCCAAAATGTGGAAGCAACCAAGATGTTCTTCAGTATGTGAGTGGATAAATAAACTGATACATCTTGACAATGGAGCATGTATGGTTTAGTGCTTAAAAAAAAAAAAAAGAAATGAGCTATAAAGCCATGAAAAGACACAGATAATGCTAAAACACAAAATGCTAAGTAAAAGATGCCAATGTGAAAAGGCTATACACTGTGTGATTCCAACTTTATGACATTCTGCAAAAGAAAAAACTAGGAAGATGATAAAAACATCAGTGGTTGCTAAGGGTTGGGGCTGGGTGAGGGAGGGATGAATGCGTAGAGCTCAGAGGATTTTTAGGGCAGTGAAATTATTCTGTATGATACTATGATGGTGAATACATATCATTATATATTTTTCAAGACCCAGAGAACATACAACACAAAGAGTAACCCTAACGTAAACTATGGACTTTAGTTAAGAATAATGTGCCAACATTGGCTCATCAATTCTAACAAATAGGCCACCCTACTGCACCATATTAACAATAGGGAAAAAAACTGCAGGGAGACAGAGGCAGCATATGGGAACTGTCTGTGCTTTCCACTCAACTTTTCTGAAAACCTAAAACTGCTCAAAAAAATAAAGTTTATAAAAAAGAAAGATTTGGTACCCAGTCCCTAGATGCATGGTTACACCTTCCTTGGAATCCTTGAACACTTAATTTTATTTCTTTTTTAATGTTTTCTGCAGACATAGGTACAATCCTCCTCACTGAAATCATGTTTTGCAGCTGCCATTTTTTACTGATTCTAACGGCATTTCCAATAAAGCGAGGGGAGAAAGCCAAAAGAAACAATTTCCTGTGACTTGTCAGGCATGGTGTAATCCCTGTGTCCCTGCCACTGTGTGTGTTTTCCTATGATCACTGCAAAATCTCCATCCCAGGTGTCCAAGAAAGAGATTTTGTTTCTGGGATGATGTTTCTGAACTTTCTGGTGTTCTAGCTAAGGTAAGAAATATGAATGTTATCATTTCTTATGCTTATAAAGTCTTATGATTTGGTCCAGGGCATATGATTGGAGTGCGCTAATAGACAATCCTATACTTGTTCAAGTTCATTCCCCAAGCAAGTGATTAATGTCTCCCTTATTCTTTAAATGTCTATGTGATATTTTATCTGTCTGCAGACAGTTTTTAACATTTATTAGTAAATTAATACCTAACTTCCTTTTCTCCTCTGCCAAAGAAGATCCTTTATTAACGATTGTACTGAAATGATTAGATCTTACAGCTTTGCTACTAAAGACTTGAATTTTTTTTTAAAGTATCTTTCCAAAAATGAGACTAAGGTTTTTTGGTTGTTTTGCCCTTCCCTTAGAGCTGAAGATAATAGATGGGGAATCTCCCTAATCTCCGTAGGGATGTAAATTTAGAGGAATTTGATATCTAATATAGTGAAGCAAGAAGTCAGCAATGTGGACTTAGGAAGTACACATTCTGTGCCAAAGTACTGTTTACCCACTAATCAAGAAAAATCTTGTTCTTCAAATTCTCATAACTAAAGGACAATGTAGAATGGAGAAAACACAGGAAAATCAAATGTTTGCAAAGGAACAAACAAACATAACTTGTGGATGGACTGCAGCCATGTTATTCTATCTTTCTTTAAAGTTCTACCCTAATTATTTCTGTTCTGATTCTGAGACTTAATGTCTCAAAAGATTTTATGTCTTCCCATTCGAGAATAAAGTGCTACTTTATTGTTTAATTGTTTTATATCCAAAAGACATGAGTATTATAGTTCTTGAATGGGAACCTTGTCCATGCTTCTAGTGTATTTCCTGAAGCACCTAGCAGAATGCTAAGCACATGTAAAAAAATTCTTGATTGACTAACACAATCTATTGAGTTTTAAATCCAAGTCATGATTATCTTCTTTAAGGGTGAGATTACAACTATAAAGATGGAGAATTGAGAGAATTTTCACAAGGTGAGCACAAGGTGTTCCTCTTTTCCCTTTCTCCTTGAGGAAATCTCATATCTGTTCTTCAAAATCCATCCAGTTCTACTGTCCCCTTCTTTCTGAAACCATACCAGATCCTCAGGCAAAGATTTTTTTCACACCTCTTTTCTCAAATGCAACTCTATTCTAGCATATTTAGTATAGCATTGGCATGATTTGCATTTAAGTTGCTCCCTTGCACAGACAAAGATAGTGCATTGTTCATCTTTATGGTTCTACCAGCTGGGCATAAGTAGAGCCTCACTGAAAGTCAGTTAAAATAATGCAAGTTATAATTAGGGCCAAGGTAACAGATTTTGTCTTCATATTTACCAATTCTCTTTTCTTTGATCCTCAATTACAGACTCTGCCTCTAATCCTTGCCACATTCCTGACCTTAGGCAAGTACCCAATATGCATGCTGTAATTCAGAAGAGAATTGTGGACTTCCCTCTGAGAATTTGTCACCACACCTAAATAACAGCAACAACAAATGGACAACAACAACAACCACAAAACCCCAGAACAACAAGGACAAAAGTACCAAATGAATATCTTCCTAATGTCAGATTGACAGTGCCATCTTTATGTAAGTAGAATAATTTGTATTATTTATTTAAATAGTCAAGTAATATTTTCTAAGTCTGAGTGATCCTAGTTTCCTCAAGACCCCCCTTCCTCACCCTATGTGTAAATTATTTATTAAAATTTTACTACCTTCTGCCCCCACCCTCATGCCACAGACAGCCAGTCACTTCTCAAAGTCCCATGAGGGATTGCTCGGGAGACCTAAATGCACCTCTCCCCCCGCCCCTTGCTCATGTGCACACAGGCGCAGCCCCCGCTGCACTGCTGTGGCAGCTGCTCACGGAGGCAGTGCTGACACACCAGCTGAGGGCTGGTCCCCTGAAGCCACCCACTGCAAACTCTCACAGTGTCACAGCGATGCCACACTCACCGTCACGTGCAGGGAGCTGCAGCTGAGGGGAGAGAGTCTTCCTCCACCCTCCATGAAGCAGCTTGCCTTTGTTCCAGCTTCCCCAAGCACCCTGACTTTGCCTTTTGCCCTCTCTCTCTACAGGGCTCATGCAATAGTCCAGAGAGTAAGATTAGGCCAAGCAGGAGAGAGACCAGGTCTCTCCTCTGCCAGTGAGAACTCATGTTGTGCAACCCTCATCTTGGCAAGAGTCCCAATGCAAAAAAAAAAGAAGATGTTTTTGGTCATTAGCATATCTGAATTCCAGTTTAGTCTCCATAAGGACCTCTGTCACAAACGGAAAGCTTACTATGTCTTTACATTTGAACATATGGATTTGATATTCTCAGATATCATAACAGCATGAAATTGGGCCTTGCAGCTCCAGTCTTAAGACCAGTTGTAGCATCTGGAAGAAACAGAAACAGACCTTCAGAGGATCATCGAGAACTGATCTTTTCCTAAGATTCATTCACCAGGAGTGAAGTGAGTGTTTCGGTTGGGCATCACCCAGCAAGATTTTCAGGAAATCCACTGTAGACATCTCTACCTGTCCCCAATCTAATCCTCACAGAAGCACTTGCCTTCCTGAATATTTCTGACTAGTCCCTGGCTGGGGCTGGGGCAGAATGCCATCAGCATGGAGCTGGCTCTCTCAACAGGCTCATGTGCTTCAGGCATCAGCAAATTAAGGGTACCGGATTTTTCTTTTGGAAACAAAAACCCTTGGTTAAACTATCCCTTTCTTAAGATCATTTGATTTTTTTTCCCCAGAAACCCTACCACTAAGTGTAAATCTGTTAATTTTTCTTTAAATATGTTACATTTCATCCCAATCCAAGATACCTAAACAATTTTCACATATAACAAATATAAATTAAGTTTGCATGCAAGCCCTGGATAGCTAACCTGCGAAAAGCATACTGTGGAAGGATCTAGGACATTGTGTGGGTGGCATTGTCCTGGCCCCAGAGTTTAAGCCCTTCTGCTGGAGGAGGAAGATGGGTCTTCACAGAGTTCTTTCCTCATGCGTATCATCTGCCACCAGGTGTTTCTTGTCACCACAACCCTGCAGTACTCAAGGATGTATCCATTGTCCCAAGTCCCGAGTAGTTCTGGGTTTCCTACTGAATATGTCCCCTGAGTTCTAGGGCGAGTGAAGGACCAGGGGCTTAGTGCTCGGGTATTCAATATCACCTCTATTCCTGGAAGTGAATTAGAAGTACAGTGCGTGATCCAAACCAGATGGCTCAGGGGTAGAATTGCTGATTTGGCTTAGGAGATACTCTTATTATAGTTTACTAAGTCCTTGTTTGTCAAAAATTTGCCTTCAGTAAAGTTAAATACTTTTTAAAAAATTGCCTTCAGCAGGCTGCATCACATATATGATACTTTCCCCCCAGAGCTTCACTGCCAGTTTTGGTCCTAATGTTGTTATTTGTTCATGTTTTCCTAACACAGGCATTGCCATCATTGTCTAAATTAGCTTTTCCAGTGTCTAGAATTCATTTGGCTTTTGGAGAAGATAAGCTTTTTAAGTAACTCCCAGCGATAAATTGTTCCTGCAGTGACCTGATGCAGCTGTGTCTAATCTTACAAGCCTTGCTCCCACACAGGGGTTATAAACCTGCGTGATCCTGCACCCTCCATGGCAGCTCAGTGGTGGTATCAGCCAGGATACTGGGCAACGGTCTTAAAAGAAGTCTAGCACCTCTTCCCTTCCTATGAAGTATCCATATTCTACAGAATTTCCAGCCCCCTTCCCAGAATTTGGGCCAAATACTAATTTCCAGCCTGCGAACTTGTGAAGAATTTTCATAGACTTTCCCAATCTCGGCGTGTCACATCCATGCAAAGGTTTGGTTCCCATATAATATTAATACATATGAGAGACTCACTGGGTTTTCTCCCCAAATCTGTCATTCTGAACTCAAAGTATTTTTCTCTCTTTCCTTCCCCCTTTGAGGGAGATTCCAAGGGTCATCGAGGATGGTGCTTGTTACTGCCCGAGCTCCTCACACCGCAGGTCCAGCAACTTGGCATTTGTGGTGGAATTACTCTCTTGACCGAGCTCTAGGTTGGTGATTTAAACCAAGGCATGGTTGGGTACTTAGGTCCCAATTCCTGGTTGGCACAAAAACCAAACAAACAGGCTGTTTCCTCCTGCCTTGAAGGTAGCCTCAGCGTGCCACAGGATCCGGAAGAGACAAAATCTAATACCAGAAAAGCATTGTGGAAAACAAGGTGGGTCTTTTCGGGAAATGTCATGGGAGATGTGTAGAGGGGATGGGGTGAGGTGGAAACTTGCATCTTAAGACGCAGGGAGAGACTTCTGGAGAATCTGCTTTAGATATCATCTCTCTCTCCCCAAAACATCGCATAGGAACTGTCCCCAACTCCTGCTCTCTGCCTCCAAACATCCCCAAGCCAACCCAATGTTTTCTCACTCCGACTTTAGCCAACTTTCTCTAAGCTGCTTCATGCCTTTCAAGCTGTTGTGGTGGCTGTTGTTACCGCTCCAGGTGTCTGTCCTGCTGATCTTTCCTACGTAGACCAAATCAGCCTTTCTCATCTTCTCCAAGCCTGTGTCTTCACCTCTGACCCTACTCAGGGAAAACAAGACCTAGTGAGCGAGCAGTGAAACGATGGGTTAAAGCCTGGTTGGGGAGGGGGGACAAGACTATAGTCAGTATTTCTATCCCTGTCACACTGAATTAAACTATACTTTGAAGGCCTAGTTGAAGGCCTGTAAAAATGCTCACAAGCGTTTCATTGCTATGGACTGCTTAAACTCTTCTGCTCTGTTTAGCTAACGAGAAATAACATTTTCCCTACCCACTGATGAAAAAACCTGCCCAAGCACTGGTACACTTACTGATTCTCAGCCTGCTTTTGTTTCATACATTTTCTGCAGATGAAGGATATGATTAAGCATTTTGGTTGAGAGATGGACTCTCAAAACTCCTTCCTTTCTACTTTCCACAGGGTAGAGGCATCAGAAATAGTGTTACTTGAGAAGCGGAATTAATAATGTCACATGGGAAAGTTGAAAAAAATGTGCACAGTTGCTAACCCAGAACAAAGGTAAGAAACTGTGGGGATGTGAAGAGGTTCAGATGTCACTTTGAGTGTAGCTGGGACACTGGAGAGACCCCCTTTAATAAGGGCCCACTGGGTTTGTTTGGGAGAGCTTTGTGGAGGTGGGTTTTGATCAGTATTTCAAAGAAAGTGAGACTGTATTTTTAAAGACAGAGGTAGAACATAGATTTCAGGGATAGATGCATCTCCCCACAGGAATGCTTTTCGTAAAATCTTTGCACCTCACAGAATACTGACATACAGCAGGTCCTGGGGAGATGATCATTAAGTGAAATGATTAGTACCTGGGATTACACGTGGCATACTGAGTGTTCACACTGCTCCCGGAACTGAGAGTCACCTGAGGGAAATGAGACTAGCCTGGTACAGGGACAAATAAAGAGACATTTGAGGAGGGACTTTTGATATCTCCCATTGGGTCCACTCCAATGTCAAAAGAACTTCTATATTAAATATGTCACCTGTTTATCTCACCGCGGAGAGATATAGACACTCTTTGCCTTAGTACTGAAATACTGAATTCTGAATTTTCTGGATATTGATACAAGAATTTAAAAATACTATTTGAGATGTCATAACAGAGTTGGAACTGAGAAGAAGACTGCTGAGGTTGGTGGGGCTGAGTAGGGGGAGAGTTGGGTTTGGTGGGAGTTAGGTGAGAAAGGCTATGTGGCCCATTTAAAATCTCAAGGATAAAACAAGCTACTTACAAGTTTCCTCCTGGCTCTGTCTAGAATTTTAGTGTTAGTGCCATATGAGTACAGCTACTACCTCATAAAGAGAATAAGGATAGATTGTTGATTTAGATTGTTTTGATCAGTCTTTGCCTCCTTTGCCATAGCTAGAATATTCTAAATATTGATAATCTGTTTGATAATGTTAATATTAATATTTTATTGCATTCAATAATTTTAGATGCAATTATGCAGGATCATGGGACTGTGTGGATAAGGAAGAAGAAAAGTAAAGGGCATATTGCTGGATATTAAAATAGGTTCTGTGTGTGTGTGGTCTGGAAATGCAAGCACAGCTGATGTGGGGACAATTTTCAAGGAGACATTTTATTGCTATGGTTAGAGTTGTCAGTTGTTGACTTTCTTTTTCTACATTCTTATTCACTTTTTGTCTAACAGGGTTAAAACTCTTTCTCTTCAATGTGATGATTCTGTCCCTCACCTCATCCTTCACACCAAATGGAGGAAAAAAATATCTTCATCTATGTCCGTACCTATGTCTATGTTTGCTACTATGCCTCCCAATAAAAACTTGTTTTTAAAGATAAAAAAGTTGTTTTTATCTTCTCATATTTCTAGAAAATTATCCCAAACCACTAATCTTGTCCTACCTCACTTCTTACAAACAAATTTAGATTTTTATCATCCATGCCCATAAAAGAACTAAGGAGGCTAAGTCTGGTGGCTGGAGCTTGACGCTGCCAGTTACAGCTGATGGGTTTGAATGGCAGTGTGGAAACAGAGACCTGCCCCAGGAGAACAGGCGAAGGCTCTGATTATTCAGAGCTTGCTCCGGCAAGGGAGTCAGCCGCCATCACTTGTGTTTTGGCAAAAGCTCAAAACCAGGCAGAGGAGTGGGAAAGCCGGAGTGGAAAAGGGGAGAAGCCTTCGAGCGTGCCCTGATTGGAGGCTGTTGGCACAGGGGAAGCTGGCGGTGGCTAAAAGTGGGGCATCCCATGTAATTGGTGAGGGGAGCATGTTTACTTTTCTCTGGTTAGTCTTAAGTTGAATGTGGGGATAAAATTAGGGAAACTGTCAGTTATTAATCATATACACATGGCCAACAGGTATATGAAAAAATGCTCACCATCACAAATTATCAGGGAAATGCAAATCCAAACCACAATGAGATATTACCTCACTCCAGTTAAAATGGCTATTATCAAAAAGACAAGAAATAACAAATGCTCGTGAGGATGCAGAGAAAGGGAACTCATACACTGTTGGTGGGAATGTAAATTAGTACAGTCCTTATGGAAAACAGTACCAAGGTTTCTCAAAAAACTAAAAATAGAACTACCACATGACCCAGCAATCCCACTGCTGGGTATATATCCAAAAGAAAGGAAATCAGTATATCAAAAAGATATCTGTACTCTCTTGTTTACTGCAGCACTATTCACAGTAGCCAAGATATGGAAGCAACCTAAGTGTCCATAAATGGAGGATTGGATAAAGAAAATGTGGTATATATACACAGTGGAATATCATTCAGCCATAAAAAAGAATGAAATCCTGCCATTCACAGCAACATAGATGAGTCTGAAGGACATTATATTAAGTGAAATAAGCCTGGCATAGAAAGACAAATATCGCATGTTCTCAGTCAAAAATGGGAGCTAGAAAAGTTGATGTCATGGAGATAGAGTAGAATGATGGTTACCAGAGGCTGGGAAGGGTGGCGAGGGGATGAAGAGAGGTTGATTCACGAGTATAAACATGCAGTTAGATAGAAGGAATAAATTCTAGTGTTCGATTGCACAGTAGGGTGACTATACTTAACAATATATTGTGTATTTCAATATAGCTAGAAGAGGAGATTTAAAATGTTCCCAACACAAAGAAATGATAAATATTCAAGGTGATGGCCATCCTAAATAGCCTGATTTCATCATTACATATTGTGTGTATGTTTCAAAATGTCACATGTACCCCATAAAGTGTTAGGTAGCAATAAAAAATTCTTTTCAACAAGACTTATTTATAAAGCCAAAAAAAAAAAAGTCACTTGTTTGGGGCCAATTGTTACGGGGGTCATCATTTGGCTTCTTGGGTTGTTACTAGAGATCACAGTCTGAATTCCTCCAAGTCTGACACAGCAGGCTGGCACCCTAGGCTGGCTACTGTGGATAATGGGTTGGATTCCTGGGCAGGTTGCCGCAGGTCATGGGTCAGAGTTCTGTTTTCAGGCATGGTCTGGCTGCCGTCTTTTTGTGTATTCAGTTTCTGAGCAGTGCTGCCAGAAGCTGGGGTTAGAGCTTGGCCCTACCAGGAAGGCACAGAAGCTCAAACTGGATTACTCACCAATTTACATCACCTCCTGTGTCAGCTGTCCAAGCAGGGTGGAGGTTTGAGTCTGGGGACTGAGTCCTCGCTGACTGCCCCCACCCCAGGCAACGGGGGGAGGGAGGGCAGCTGTTCTCTCTGAGATGTACCCACGCTGTGGCCCAGCTAGCTGCTGAGACACTGCAGTGCTCAGCAAGGTAGAGGGAACACTCCCCTCCCTTGGGCTGTAATTGCTCTAATTTATCAGGACGAGGACACGGTGCACTTGCAATGACAGGCAGCAGTATCTGAAATCTGTCTGCAGACTGTGAGCATGTTAAATGCGGCTCCTAATCCCCCCTTCTATCTGCATGAATTGGCCTGGCAGTCGGACTCCCTGGAAATAAGATGGCAAGCTGGGGAAGCTGTTTTCCTTCTTAATTTCTTAATTTCATCTCGTCTGCATCATCTCCCTTCTATGTCAAACTCAGGGATTCCAAAGTTTTGAATAATAAAAGCAAAGATTTTCTTGGTGCTAGAGATTTGGCATCTGATCAGATGGCTAAAGAGCAATTGTGAAGCAATTGATTTAAAGACTCATTTAATAAAAGACTGAGTGGAAAAAGGAAGTGAATAAATGATTGAATTCAAAACCCATCATAGATTTCACTGCCTCCAGGAAGTCTGCCATACCGTGATGGTCTGAGTGGTGCCCTGTGGTCCCTACGGCTCCCTGTCCTCGCTGATGGAGGATTTCCCTGGTGAGTGGCAGTGGTGTCCCTAACACTTTCCTCCTTTACTTTATAAGCAACTTCGGGTCAAGGACCACCTTTTGTTCTTGCACCCGCGGCATCTATCGCTGAACCTGTGCAGAACAGGGATGCGTTCAGTGTTCATGGGAGGAACACTTTAGTGACTAGGAACTAGAAACTATAAGAAAAAAGCTTGGCAATTTGGAAGAATTAAAGAGAATGTTCCTAGTATCATCATCACTCCTTTCTTCACTTCCTTTAATAATTAGCCAAATTTTTTTCCTTCAAATTTTGGCTTACAGTACATGAATCATTCCTAAAAGGTTACCAAGTGATAAAATATTATTTTCTGTCTGGGAAGCAAGCGGATCTGAGCAGGGAAGTAGATGATGATGATAGGTTCGGGCAAACACAATCAGTACCAAGCGAAATTCCTCCATGAAGAAGTGGTTGCCAAGGAGTGAGGTGTCTGAATGAGCAAGTGAGTGGCAAGGTTTCTAGCAGGGCCGTCATGGTGCCATCTGAGGGAATCGGGGGCACAGTTAAGGGGGAAGAGGAAGTTAACCCTGGACATGGTGAACTGGAGGCACCTCTCAGACATCACAGTGGAGCTCAGATGAAAGGTTTGTGCCATAGTTACAGATCTGAGAGTAAGTGAATCAACACTGAAATGATAATGGAAATCTCAGCGTGAGTGCTTTGTCCAGGCGCAGTGAATAGTAGCAAAGAAGAAAGAGCAGAAAACCCAGGACGTTGCCCTGAGAAACATTAAGGGACAAGAAGAGGGATCTGCAAAGGATACAGAGAAGCACCTAGAAAAGTAGAAAGGGCCAGGAGTAGGGAACGAGGAGGCAGAATGTTTCAGACTATGAAGGAAAAGACTTGGAACTGTGATTGTCCCCAAACAAAAAGGTAGGCGGCCAATCATGACCTTTCTGAAAAGAGTTGCTTATGTTGATAGTAGTTTTCTGTGGGAACGAGAAAGAGACGAACATCTTCCATTGCTAACCCAGAAGACTTTTCCAAAAGCCCAGCTGACTGAACAATATAGAAGATAGTTGAATAAAAAAAAAAAAAAAACAGATAGGCATATACAAGTTTTCTTTGCTTACAAAATAATAGTAATAGCAATCCCTTACTGTTCCAAAATAACCTGTCAGTGAAATAAGGCCCTGTTTCTTCTTAAACCAGAGGCAATAGTACAAAATAATTTGCATGATTCCTGTCAAACATATGATCGATCCAGACATTTTGTAAGATTCCAGTGGCTCATAATAAAACCCAGGTTACCTATAAATATTACATTTCCTCAGGTTAGAAACTGAGCCATAATTGCCTAGCAAAAGGCTCTCCCAGGATAAACTCTGCAGCCAGGATAGGCGAGAGTGAGGGAGACCTAAGGGAACGCAGCGCGGGTGGACTGAGTCTTCTACTGTGGCTGCAGGCAGGGAGGACAGCGCGTGGGAAGGTGCAGATGAGATTGGAGGTTTGGTAGTAAGAAGTTCAAGGGCATTTTTCTGATAGCTTTTATTTTCTCTGAAGTAGAAGTTGAGGTAATTTGCTGAGAGTGAGCAGAGTGGGAATGAGGACGAACATAAGCAGAGAATGAAAAAGGTTTGAAATTTGGGTTTTGTTTGGTTTTTTGGTGGAGAGCAGAAGAGAAAGACAACTTAAGGAAACAGGATGTGCAGGTAGTTGATGTAGAGGGGTACCAGCCTTAGAATTTCCTTTTCAAAACCAAAGTATTTTAATTCCTTTTGTCTATCTCCTAAAACCTGAGTTTAACCTCCCTTTCCCATGAATGACACTCATGTGTGTTTCTATTTATTTAAGGGTAGCCCTATTGGCCAAGGTGCCTGTGGTTTGAAGGAGTTGTCTTCTCTCTGATGGCTCATGATGCTTCCTTCTCTTTGTGGACTGACTCAGACGTGTAGGCAATTTATCCTGCTCCACGGCCTGTTGTCTCTACCCTTGCACACACTACTAAGAACTCATAATCCCGGCAATTGTGCATACGATCTGTAACCCCACAAACAACATGCCAACTGCCTCCTCCACATGTGGGAGCCATCCCTTCCCTGTACACATATGGCCTACTACTTAACTTGCATCTGGTACCCCAAATGAACTGTAAATTCCTCAAGAGAATTTCATTCTTAGCTATCATTGCTACCTCCCAACCCCTATCACTTCACTTTGATTCTTTTCTCAATGATGCCCGATATTCCTGTGGCCTCGTGAGCTGCATTGCAGGCCTTGGCGTGGGATCACATTGCTAATACCCGTTGTTTCCCGATCCTTTGTAATCCAGGCATCTGTCAAGTGTGACAAATCTTGCCCATGGGGCCGACTTCTTTTTTTATTGTCAGAACTCTCTGCAGAGCTCACCTTAGATGCATTATTTCTTGAATTAAAGTCAATAATCATCACTTGTTTTTCACCTGGTTAACAAGTCCACTATACCCAAAGCAGAGAAGGTCACCACAAACCACATTGCCTGAAAACATAACATGACTCTCTTTAATGCTTGTGTTCTGATCAAGCTGCTGTAGATTTTCCCTTAGTGTTTTCCTTCCGGGTCTGTTCAGAAGAAAGAGGGGCATTCTTACATGACATACTATATTCCAGCCTCCAGCGTCTGTAGGGGTGTCCACTTCGTCAGTCTTCAGGTTTCTCCTTCTCCAATGAGAGATTCATGCATTTTGTGCAAATTGGGCACGTAGGAAAAAACAAAAGCAACAACCATCACGAAGACAATAGCCATTAAGGATCAAATGCTCACGTGTTTGTGTGTCTAGTGTCTGTTCGTTCACTCATTAAGCTGAAGGCCTGGACTGAACAAAGACCAACTTTCCCAGAGCAAGAAGGAATTCTGTCTCTGGATGGCATCCAGACTTAAACTGCAGTACTGGCTCTCCTTTGGGTCTCCAGCCTGCCAGTGCACCCTGCAGCATTTGTTCTAGCCAGCCTCTGTAATCGCACGAGCTGATTCCTTATAATAAATCTCCTATATATATATATATACACAAAACTTTGACTAATATGAAAGTGAACGGTTAATCTCTCAGACTTAAAGAATTTCAGAGTTGAAAGGAACCTTAGAGATCATCTAGTTCCAGAAATGATCATCAAAGGATACTCATGAAGCCCACGTCAGTGTTTGGCACCGAACTAAGTACAATATCCACCAAATCACACACGTCTAGCCCCTGCTACCGAGTGAACTAAGATGTGACATGGGCAATGCTAAAGTACGTAACAATACCAGGAAAATAGAAAAGAACCACAACATTATCAACACAAGTCAAATGTATCAGTTTCTGCTCTTAAAATATTTAAGTGGTACTCCTTTGTTTACAGAGTATATCAAATTCCTTAGCATGACATTCAGACCACCAAAGGCACTCAGAGAACACAAAATGCGAATGATGATGATAGCAATGATGCTCTTGCTATTTTGAAAACCATCCAAAATACAGGCAATATCAACTGTAAATGCAAAGAACTTTCATTTGCATTTTAAAATGGTGTCTAGCTCACGCCTGTAATCCTGGCACTTTGGGAGGCCAAGGTCGGAGGATCACTTGGGCCCAGGAGTTCAAGACCAGCCTGGGCAACACAGTAAAACTCCCATCCCTACAAATAAATAAATAGAATGGTGTCTAACTGGTGAGCCCTTTGCAACCACTCTCATAGACACACTAAAATACTTGTAAAATTAGAGGAAGTGATAGCATTCCTTTTCATGATCGTAAGAACACTTAGCACAAGATCTACCCTCTTAGCAAATTTTTCATTCTACAATACGTTATTATTGACTATAGATAGGCCCAGTGTTGTACAGCAGATTTCTAGAGCTTAATTATCTTGCACACTGAAATGTTACATGCATGGAATAGCAACTCCCCATTCCCCCTCCTCCCAGTCCCACCATCTACTCTCTGCTTCTATGTGTCTATTTTACATACCTCATGTAAATATTGATATCATGTTTATTTCACTTAGCATAATCTTGTCAAGGGTCATTCATGTTGTCACCTATGTCAGGATTTCCTTATTTTTTAAGGCTGAATAATATTTCATTATATGTATATACCACATTTTCTTTATCTATTCATCCATTGATGGAGATTTAGGTTGTTTTTATATTTTGGCTACTGTGAATAATGCTGCAATGAACATGGGAGTGCAAATATTTTGCCAAGTTCCTGATTTCAGTTTTTTAGAGAAATACCCAGAAGTGGGATTGCAAACCTGTGGTGGTTGTATTTTTAATTTTTTTGAGGAACCTCCATCCTCAACCTCCATTCCCATTAACAGTGCACAAGGGTTCCAATTTCTCCATATCCTCATCAACACTTGATATTTTTTTTTCACAATAGCCATCCTAACAGTGTGTGGGGATATTTCACTGTGGCTTTGATTTGCGTTCCCTTGATGATTAGTGATGTTGAGCAATATTTCATGCACCTCTTTGACATTTGTATGTATTCTTTGGAGAAATGACTACTCAAGTCTTTGCCCAGTTTTAAATTGGGTTCCTTGTTCTTCTGCCATTGAGTTGAAGAAGTTCTTTATATATTTTGAATACTAATCCCTGAAAATACTTTCTCCCATTCCACAGATTGCCTTTTCACTCTGTTTAGTGTTTCTTTTGCTATGCAGAAGCTTTTTCATTGGATGTAGCTCCAAATGTCTATTTTTGCTTTAATGACCTGTGCTTTTGGTGTCATAGCCAAGAAATATGACACCAAAGAACAATGTCATGAAGCTTTCCTTTATGTTTTCATCTAAAAAAGTTTTAGTTTCAGGTCTTACATTTAAGTCATTAATCCATTTTGGGTGAATTTTTATGTATAGTGTATGACACAGTTTCAGTTTCATTCTTTTACATGTGGACATTCAGTTTCCCAAAACCATTTGTTGCAGAAACTTTTTTCCTCATTGTATATTACTGGCATCCTTGTCAAAAACAGGTTTGTATACCATCAGGGTAATGATGGCATTATATGCATTTCAAAGTGTTCCCTCTTCAATTTTTTGGAAGAGTTTGAGAAGGATGGGTGTTAATTTTATAAATGGCTAGTAGAATTTTTCAAGCCATCAGGTCCTGAACTTTTCTTCATAGGGAGGGTTTTCATTACTGATTCAATGTCCTTACTCATTATAGGTCTGTTTAGGTTTTGTATTTCTTCATGATTCAGTCCTGGTAGATTGTGTGTTTCTAGAAATTTATCTATTTCTTCTAGGTTACCCAACTTGTTGGTGTATAATTATTCACAGCAGTCTCTTATCATCCCTGTTGTATTTCTGTGGCATCAGTTGTAATGTCTTCACTTTATGATTTTATTTGTTTGAATCTTCTCCTTTTTTTTAGTCTAGTTAAAGATTGATCAATTTTGTTTATCTTTTAAAAAATTCCACTCAGTGGATGTTTTTTTTCTTTTGTTTTTCTATTCCTTATTTAGTTTTTTCTGCTCCAATCTTTATTCTTTCTTTTCTTCTACTAACTTCGGGCTTAGTTTGTTCTACTTTTTCTAGTTCTTCGAAGTATAAAGTTAAAAGTTGTTTATTTAAGATCTTTCTTCTTTTTTAACATAGGTGTTTATTGCTATCAATTTCCCTCATTTCGGCTTTTGTTGCATCTCGTAAGTTTTGGTGTCCTGTGTTTGTATTTTCATTTGTCTCAAGGTATTTTCTATTTCCTGTTTTGATTTCTTCTTTGAACCATTGGTTGTTCAAGCGTGTTGTTTAATTTCCACATATTAGTGTATTTTACACTTTATCTTTTGCTATCAATGTCTATGTTCATCTCATTATGGTTGGAACAAATACTTGGTATAATTTTAATTTTCTTGATTTGGTTAAGACTTATATTGTGACCTAACATGTGATATATTTTGGAAAATGTTCCATGTGTACTTGAGAAGAATACATTTTCTGCAACTGTTGGGTGAAGTGCCCTATGTCTGTTAGGTCTGTTGGATATATAATGGTATTCAAGTTTGCTATTTCTTTATTGATTTTCTTTCTGGATGCTCTATCCATTATTGACAGGGGGATATCAAAGTCTCCTACTGTTATTATATTGCTCTCTATTTCTCCCTTCAGTTTTGTCAATGTTCACTTTATATTTTTAGGTGCTCTGGTATTGAGTGCCTATATATTTATAATTGTTATATCTTCCTGGCAAATTGATGCTTTTATCACTATATAATGTCCTTGTTTGTCTCTTATGGCAGTTTTATTTTTATTTTTATTTTTTTTTATTTCAGCAAATTATGGGTGTACAGATGTTTAGGTTATGTGTGTTGCCCTTGGTTCCCCCACCACCGAAGTCCGTGTTTCAAATATGTCCATCCTTCGGGTAGTGCGCATTGCACTCCTTGTGTATACAAATACCTGTCCCCTCCTCCCTCCTCCCCCCTCCTCCCGCCGCCCTCCCCCTTCCCCAGCATCCAATAGATGTTGTTCTGATATGTGCATTTATGTGTTGATTAGTTAATACCAATTTGATGGTGAGTACAAATGGATCCCGTTCTGCTGCTCTTGTGGTGCCCCACTTTGGATAATGGGCTTAAGTTTAATCCAGGAAAGTGTAAGAGGTGCTAGATCACTGTCATTTCTTATGATTGAGTAATATTCCATTGGGAACATATACCAAATTTTGATAATCCACTCATGGATTGACGGGCACTTGGGTTGTTTCCACATTCTTGCAATAGTGAATTGTGCTGCCATAAACATTCGGGTGCAGATGTCCTTATCGTAGAATGTTTTGTGCTCTTTTGGGTAGATGCCTAATAGTGCTATTGCTGGATCGAATGGTATTTCTATTTTTAGCTCTCTGAGGTATCTCCAGATTCTTTTCCACAGAGGTTGCACTAATTTGCAGTTCCACCAGCAGTGTAAAAGTGTTCCTGTCTCTCCACATCCTCGCCAACATTTGTTGTTTTGTGTTTTTTGATAGAGGCCAATCTCACCGGGGTTAGATGATACCTCATTGTGGTTTTGATTTGCATTTCTCTAATGATTAGAGATGTTGAGCATTTTTTTATATGTTTGCTGGCCAATATTCTGTCTTCTTTTGAAAAGTTTCTGTTCATTTCGCTTGCCCATTTGTTGATGGGGTTGTTTGATTTTTTCTTGTTGATTTTTTTGAGTTCTAGATAGATTCTGGTTATCAGCCCTTTATCAGATGTGTAGAGAGCAAATATTTTTTCGCATTCTGTGGGCTGTCTATTCACTCTAATGATAGTTTCCTTGGCAGTGCAGAAGCTTATGGCAGTTTTTGATTTAAAGTCTATTTTGTCTAAGTATAGCCACCTCTGATTTCTTTTGGTTACCATTTGTATAGAATATCTTTTTCCATCCCTTCATTTGCAGTCCACGTGTATTCTTAAATCTAAAGTGAATACTTGTATATAGCACATAATTGAGTCTTTTTAAAAAATCTATGCAGTTACTCTATGTCTTTTGATTGTGATATTTAATTCATATACGTTTAAAATAATTATTGACAGGAACAAACTTACAATTGTCATTTTGTTTATTTTCTGTCTGAAAATCTATACAGAGAAAAATGTATGAAATCTATGGCAGTTTGGGGGGAAAACCTGAGCAAGTTTTTTTTCTCTCTATTGGCCTTTTTTGTATTATAGTTAATATTTGACTGTCTATAGAGGGCTTAGTACACAGAATTCACAGGCTTATTTGATTGTGGGAATCCACGCTGGAAGCTGTGTTCATGAAACAGATTGAGAAATACCGCTACAGATAAATTTTACTATGAATATGGAAAGACTGATTACAAATAAAATGCTAGAAAATTAAATTCACGGGCCAGGCATGGTGGCTCACACCTGTAATTCTAGCACTCTGCGAGGCTGAGGCGGGTGGATCGCTCAAGGTCAGAAGTTGGAGACCAGCCTGAGCAAGAGCGAGACCCCTTCTCTACTAAAAAAATATATAGAAAGAAATTATCTGGACAACTAAAAAATATATATATAGAAAAAATTAGCTGGGCATGGTGGTGCATGCCTGTAGTTCCAGCTACTCGGTAGGCTGAGGCAGGAGGATCGCTTGAGCCAGGAGTTTGAGGTTGCTGTGAGCTAGGCTGACTCCACAGCACTCTAGCCAGGGCAACAAAGCCAGACTCTGTCTCAAAAAAAAAAAGAAAATTAAATTCAATGATACGCTAAAAGAATCAAGGGCAGGTTAATATTAGGGAAACTATTAAATCATCACCTCAATAGGGCCAAGAAAAAATTACATAACAATCTTAATATATTGCCTAAAAGTGAATAAAGTTCAACACTTATTCAAGATTTCTTAAAGCTTTTTAAAAATTAGGAATATAATATATTCTTCATGTGTTGAAGATCTTTATCTTAATCCAATAACCAACATCATACTTAACATTAAAATACTGGAAGCATTTCCATTAAGATCAGGAGTAAGTCAAGAATAATTGATAACATCATTTTTATTTAATACCTTCTGAGAAGTTTTGGCCAATGAAATTGTGTGTGAAATCAAGTGAGTAACTTTGAAAAGAAAGAAGAAAACTTAAATTTGCTTTTATTTTATGAGATAATATATCTAAAAACAACAGAAAGGCAATTGAAAATTGCCTATAAGCATTAAATGAGCTATTTCAAACAGAAAATCACAAGATAAATATGTCAACAGCATAGTTTTTGGTTATATTAGCAAATTATTAGATGGCATAATGGAAATATATTTCTTTTATCAAAGCAACAATGAAAAACATTATAAAATACCCGGGAATGACCATAAAAAGAATACACTTAAAAAGTTCCTGAAAGCTATGAAAGAAAGTTTGAGTAATTATCCGCACTACATATAAAAAGCTTTTGTAAATCAATGAGAAAAAAAACATTAAAACTCCAGTAGGGAAAAAAATGGACAAAATCTATTAAAAAAGAATTTGCTAAAGGAATACGAATGGTTGATAATATAATGAAAATGTTCAACCTATTTCTCAGAAAAATAAAAAAATAAGATGCTCATTAAATTGCTAAAAAATTAGAAAATGTAAATTATAATGCTTGATATTGATGAAGATAAAGTGAAAGGAGCATTCTATTATATGGTCAGTGGAATTATAAATTGGGACAATTTCTTAGGAAAGAATTTGGCAATATAAGTTAAGAACTTTCAAAATGTTCCTAAACTAATACCACTTCTAACAATCTATTCTAAAGAAATAGAGATGAGGTCAAAGAGTTATAAATGAGGTTTTAACCTCAATATTTATGACAGGAAAAAGTGGAACCAATAAAATAAACAACAATGGAGAAATAATACAACAAATTGAAATGCATCCGATGTTGAAATATCATGCTGTCATTATGGTTACATTTTAGGGAATATCAATAGAAATAGAAATTAATCATGACATAATTAAACTAAAAATTGCTACATAAAACCAAATGTATATATAACATATATTATACATAACATATACTATTATAAATAAAATTAAGTTTTTGTTCAAAAATGCATATGTAATTAAAATATTAACTCTTTAATTAAGATAAGAAATGGGGATTTAAATTATGTATTTTTATTCTTTATACTTGTCCATACTCTATAAATTTCTAGAACAAGTATGTAGCACTTCTAAAGTAAGAATCATGCTATAAATTTTTAAAATATTTGTAATCTATTAAAAATAAAGTTGGAAATAATGAAGGTGGCTCTAAAGTGTCAAAGAACTGAAAAATAAGTACATATAAAATGAAAAGACAAAAAGTTAAAGTAAAATTAGCTTTAAGACTGTTAAACATGAATATTGTATATAAGAATTCAGTGAAGAAATAGCAAAATTGTTTCATTATTGATACAATATAAAAGTATCTAACAAAAAATCTTTAATAAATTTATCATTAAAATCTTATGAGAAAATACCAAAAATGTATCAGCCTTAAAACACTTGGAGGGCTAACAACCCACAAGGAATACAGCTATTCTGTACAAAAGTCATGAGAAATTAGTCTTAATGAATAATTCTCTATGAAGTATTACTCTGGCTCTGTCTATGTGTATCATAACTCTAAAAGCCTGATTCAATCTTTACAAATACATTCATATTGGTACTGAAGGACAGAAGTTCTGCACAATGCACAGCATATGGGCAGCAATCACAAATATGACAGAAGATTCATACAATGGAAAATATTTTATCAAAATATAGCATTATAAAGCTTTATTTATTTTTATATTTCTATAAGAATAGTTTGCTGTGAAAAGTCTATTCAGTAAGAGCCCAATTTTAAATATGGTAGCTATGTATTACATTTGTGTTTTATCTTGAAAGGTTGGCGTGTGTGCACAAGGGATTGAAAACTGCCACAGTAAAGAACATACATTTCCCTTCCTGAGGCCTGAAGAGATGACAATCTTAGTGGTTGTTATTTATCCTATACGGTTACTCATATTTTTCCGATTTGCTCTGTTTAGGCCAGAATATAGAATGAGTAATTCCATCTATAGGCAGACCAACATTGCTTAAACTTTTAAAAATCTATATAAAATTTTTATTCACATATAGAAAATCACTTTCAATATTTCATAACTGAGCTCCACTAAACCTCATTTAGGTGGAGATCATTCTAATACTATCAGGAAGACTGAGTCAAAAGTCAAGTAAATGGCTTGCCCTACCCTAAAACAAAGTAGCAATATGGAGAGAAAATAAAGGAATTATAAATAAAATTTATAGTTAGGTATAGTTAGGTAATGATAAAATGGTTGTCTAAATCAGCAATTTTTCCCCTCCTCTTGTAAATTATACAAAAGTAACAAGAAGGAAAAAAATCCCGCAAATTTTGTTTTCCCAAAGCTGAGACAGATGTAATACACAGATTCAAAAATATATGTAAGGGCTATAAAATTGTTGACATTGGGCAAAATCTATGTAGTAGAAAAAGAAATAATGTAAAAAGAAGCAAGAAGATTCAGAGGAAAATGGACCATTGAGCACAGGGGAATCAAAGATGAGAATAACAGCCACATTCTCATCAGAAACAGTAGATGAGAGAAAACAAAAAAATCAATGACATCTTTAGAGTGCTAAAAGTAAAAATCAGCCAACCTAGAATTTTACATCCAGTGAGAATATCTTGCAGAAATGAAGGTGAAATAAAAAAATCCTCGGTAAAATTTTCAGTAAACAAAATTCTGAGAGAATTCTTTCCCACCAGATCTACCTCAAACCAAATGCCGTATGAAGTGTTTTAGGCTAAAAGTAAAGGATGCCACTTAGGAACTCAGATCTAAACGAATCATAGAATCATTGATATGATAAATATTTTGTGAATAAATATGAAATACTTTTTTCTTTACTTAATTTCTTAAGTGACTATAGAAAGCAAAAATATTAATGTATTATAAAATACGTAGAAATAAAATATATGACAACAATAGCTCAAAGTGATTCTGCTGATGCTACATTGCAGGAGGTCCTTACAAGATATGCAAAATGGTTTATTTTTATTTTAAATTGAACTGTAGTAAGTTAAAGGTGAAAATTGTAATCACTAGAGCAATCATGAAAAATTACTAAGAGTTATAGGTGAAATACTAATCGGTGAGATAAAATGTAACATTAAAGTGTACTTGATTATCCCCCAAAAAGCATGACAAAAGAGAGGGAAAAATAGGAAACAAATAGAAGATGGTAGACCTAAACCGAACATATCAATAATTACATTAAATGTAAATGGAATAAAAACTCAAACTAAAAGAATTTATTGAATACAAATTCTTGTATTTGTTGGATTAAAAAAGAGACACAACTATATACTGTCTATAAGAGAAACACTCAAAGACACAGGCAGATTGAAAGTAAAATATAGAAAAAAAAATACACCAGATAAGCACCAACCAAAGGAAATGTGGGATGACCATAGTAACAATTATACAAAGTAGTTTTTAAGAGAAAGAGCATTTCCAGATATTAAATATTTTATAATCATAAAATCATCAATCAAAAGTGTTTTAAATTTTAAATGTATAGATAATCTTAAAGAATTTACCTAAAAACTTACTATAGCTAACACATGAATTCAGCAAATTTACAGAATTCAAGGTTAACACACAAAAATCAGTTGTATTTCCATACACAAAACAATACTGATGTTAAAAGGAAATTAAGAAAATAATTCCATTCACAATAGCATCAAAAGAATAAAGCACTCAGGAAAAAAATTACAAAAATATAAGAATTGAACACTGAAAACTACAATATATTTCTGACAAGATTAATAAAATCTACATAAAAGGAAAAAAATCCATGCTCATGGATAAGAAGATGATACTGGTAAGATGACAATACTATCCAGAATGATCTGCAGATTCATTTCAATCCCAATCAAAATCCCAATGGTCTTTTTTCCATAAATGGAAAAGCTGATCCTAAACTTCAAATGGAATTGCAAATGACTTCATAGAATCAAAACAATCATAAAAAAGAAAAAAAAAAGTTGGAGGACGTATAAGTTCTAATTTCAAAACCTACTACAAGACTACAGTAATCAAGACTGGCATGAATATTGGTGATACTGGCATAAAGATAGACCTACGACCAATGTAATAGGATTGAGATCCCAGAAATAAACCCATGCATATACGGTCAATTGATTTTTGACAAAGTGCTAAGGCCATTTAATGGGGAAATAATAGTCTCTTAAACAAATTGTGCTGAAACAACTGGATAGCCACATACAAAAGAATAAAATAGATCCCCTACCTCACACCTACAAAAAAATCAACTATGAAATCATAAAACTCTTAGAAAAAAACAAAGGAATAATCTTTATGATCTTGGATTTGGCAATAGATTTTTAGAAATGGCACTAAAAGCACAAGACACAAAAGAAAAAATAGATAAATTGTACTTCATCCAAATTAAAAACTGTTGTGCATCAGAGGACACAATCAGGAAAGAAAAACAAACAAACAAAAAACCCAAAAAAAACAGCCATAGAAAAAACATTTAAAGAATGTGAAGAAACATTTGGAAATCATGTATCTGACAAGGAATAAGAATCTAGTATCCAGAATTTATAAAGAACTCTTACAACTCAACAACAAAAATACAAACAACGTCCTACCTTGTAGTATAACTAAAATAAAATGAAATAAAATAAAATAAAAATGGAATATAAGCGTTGACAAGGATGTGAAGAAATTGGAACCCTCACACTTTGCTTGGAATGTAAAATGGTGCAGCCACAGTTTGGCAGTTTCTTAAATATTTAACCATAAATTTACCATATGATCCAGAAATTCTTAGGTTCTGTCTAAGAGAAATGAAAACATATGTCTATAAAAAGACTTTCACATGAATGTTCTTAGCAGCTTCATCAAAGACAGAGATGCAGAGAGAACACATGCCAGACTGCTAACTGGATGGAGGCTTATGTGAGATGTGTAAGGTGTTGTAAGCATGGGATGACATCCCATTCCCTTTGTTGTATTCCATTAGTTAGAGGCAAGTCACAGGCCCCACCCACACTCAAAGGGAGGAAGTTACACGAGGGTGTGAACACCAGAAGGCAGGATAATTGGGGATCACCTTTGTGCCTGTCTGCCAGTTCCCTTCTCAGAAAAGCATTCCGTTATTATCATTTCACCTCTACTCCCAAGCCTATCACTCTCTGTTCTTTCTTCTGTTTTATTTTTTCTCCAGAGTACTTACCAGTCGCTATCTGACGTTTTTGCACGTATTTATTTGCTCATTGTCTCTGTCCCATGCATGAATATAGGCTCTGTGGGTCAACCTTCTCAGTCTACTGTTGTGTACCGAACATCTACGAAAGTACCTGATGTGTAACAGGTACTTAACAGTTGTGAATGGATGAATGAATAAATGGTAGTAAAGCCAAGATATTTTTTAAAAAATCATGGCATTGTGTAAATTCTATTCAGGGAAGATTAATTTGGCTACCAGGTTAGGAAAGAGAAGAGGCTAAAGGTAGGGAGACCAGGTAGGCAGCCATCACAATAGTCCCAGTAGCTAAATCCAGGGGTTTGAAGTGAGCTGCAGGCAAAGGCAATGGACCAGAGACATAGCAGGAGAAACAGTTTGATGAATAAGTGCATCAATAGAGGTGAACAGATGCATCAGGAAGCGTTGAGGAAGATGTAGTATTCTGGGAGGCTACACCTTCCCCTCTCCACCAGGCACAGCAGCTGCTGGGCTGCCACACTCTGTTGCAGTGAGAGGGCAACTAGTCATGGTAGGTGAGGGTCCTCCTATCGCAACAGGTAAGTCCTGTCCACATACTGTCCCTCTGAAGACAGGGTGATCAGAGAATTACACCCTTTACAGGGAGAATGGAGAATGTCTGGCGCAGGCAAAACTTTCCTCAGAGTAAATCGTGACTGATGCCTGCAACCACCAAGAAAGCATTCCAGCTTAATGAAGTCATCAGACCCGGGAGAGTGATTAAGTCATGGTTCACAGCCTGTCTGCAGTCAGCAGTGAGCATTTGTCATATTTACTGGAGAGAGCAGAAAGCAACATAAATTAATTAGCAAGATTTCATTTTACAGCAATAGATATGTAGGGACCCTAAGGTTTAAACTCACGGTAGTTCCTGGCACTTAACAGCCTCTTCCTCCGGAGGCCTAGCCATGCCCAGAGAAGCGGGTCAGTATGCCCCAGTGGACTGGCCCAGCGAAGAGAAAAGAGGCATGAGGGGAGGATGGTGAAGGGCCCAGCACAGCTTCAAGACAGGGCTAAGACTTTTCTGAGTCAGGTGATTGTTTAACACAGTGATTGTCACTGTCTTATCCCCACACTATCCAGAAACATGGCTGGAGGAGATGGAGGAAGACCCACAGATCAAAATGCTATTTAAATGTTGGAAAAGCTTTTCCCCCAAAAGACTCAGGGCGCTTTAAGGGGTCTGAGCCCATATGCAAGGCCCTCTCCTACTTGTCTCTTTGCCTACAGCGAAAGACGAGCATGTAGCCACGATGAGGTTCCTACTGGAACACAGTATAAAGGAGTGGTCAAAACGCTCAGGGTTTTGGACTCAGCCTACCTATGTTTGAGTCTCAGCTCTGCAATTTATTAGCTATATGACCTTGGACAAGTTACGTAATTTCCCTTGGCTTCAGCAATTTTTTTAACTTCAAAATGGGAATGATGATAACAGTAACAACTTCATAGTGTTCTCGCGAGGATTGAGTGCTTCCACGCACTGTACGTATCTTCTTTAGAACAATCTTTAAGTGCTTAGAACTATGTCTGGCACATGTTGAAAACAACAAATATTAGCTATTTACTAAGTGTCTAAGTCACTTAAATATTCCAGAATTGAAGAGAAAGAGATGAATTAGGCACTGTACAAACTTCGTGGCATTCATGCAAAAATGTAAGGATGCGGCCAGGCACAGTGGCTCAAGCCTGTAATCCCAGCACTTTGGAAGCTGAGGCAGGAGGATCGCTTGAGGCCAGGAGTTCAAGACCAGCCTGGGCAATGGTGAAACCCTGTCTCTACAAAAAATTGAAAAAAAACATTAGCTGGGCATAGGGCATGGTGGCATGCATCTGTAGTCCCAGTTACTCGGGAGGCTGAGGCAGGAGGACCACTTGAGCCCAGGAGTTTGAGGTTGCTGTGAGCTCTGATGACAGCACTGCACTCTAGCCCAGTCAACAGAGTGGATTAACAAAATGTGGTATATGTATACCATGGAGTTCTACTCAGCCACGAAAAACAATGGTGATATAGCACCTCTTCTATTATCCTGGGTAGAGCTAGAACCCATACTTCTAAGTGAAGTATCCCAAGAATGGAAAAACAAGCACCACATGTACTCACCATCAAATTGGTTTTAACTGATCAACACCTAAGTGCACATACAGTGATAACATTTATCAGGTGTCGGGCAGATGGAGGGGGCAGGAGGGGATAGGTATATACACACGTAATGGGTGCGGTGCTCACCGTCTGGGAAATGGAGAGGCTTGAAGCTCTGACTCGGGTGGGGCAAAGGCAATATATGTAACCTAAACATTTGTACCCCCGTAATATGCTGAAATAAAAAAAAAATTAAAAAGAAAAAAAAAAAAACAGAGTGAGACCCTGTCTCAAAAAAAAAAAAAAATATGTAGGGATGGGAGTCTATGTATTGCCTTCCCAGACCCTTAAAAAATAGATCTGGATCATAAACACAGGAGACCCCAAATCCCAGTCTTGGCCACAGCTATGTCTTGTTTCTTGACAAAGGCATTCTCACTGTCCCCTACTATCTCTGCTGAGCCATCTGCTGCCCCCACCTCTTCCCTGACCATCTTAGGCTTGGCTTTGCAATCCACCTCTTGGTGGAGCTGTTACTCTGATGCTCCCTCTGGACATTCTCCTCTGATTTACTGGTCTTTCCTTCCCAAGAGTAGACTCATGGTCTTTGCTGCTCCATACATCACAGTGTCAGCTGAGAGCTGCTTGGGCCCCATGGGACAGGGAACACAGCCAGCCTTCCCCTGACAGGAGAGAGATTGGACAGGGAGACATTTTTCATGCTATGAAGAAGCTGAAAGGTAACTTCTCATTGTCTTCTATTTTTAAAATATTGAAAGGCAACAAATATATATTAATAAAAGGGAATGTATTTAACAGTTTGATAAAGATTGCCTGAAAGAACATACATAGAGCATTTGTAAGCCTGAAAGTTTGAAAGTATGGATTTTTAATTATTTCAAGTCCTCTATTTTCTTTCGCTTTTTGAACTAGAGTTGTCAAATGCTGGTAATGTTAACATATGCCCTTAAAACATTTAGGCTGGAACAAAACTACAAGGCAAGCTCATACGACTGACTGCTTGATGGCAACACCAGCCCAAGACTAAGACTCTCCTAAGTATTTGAAACATCACAAGACAAGCTAACCAATTATTAAATATGCTGTATGCTTCTGCATTGACAAATACATCTTTCTAATGATTTGAAAGGCCAGGTTCGAATAGAGTTCCTGGATTCCTTATATTCCACACTGGAATGTGGCCATGTCAGGAGGCCTGTTCCCCATCCCTTCCCAGCTGTGGCTCTGACCTGCACCACAAAGAAACTTACAAGCATGCAGGACTGTAGACATACATTCCACAGGTCTAAATGTCATCCACAGCCCCCAAGGAAGCCCCCTCTTGGCCACCCCTCAGTCCTGAGCAGACAGGGCATGTCCTCAGGAGAATAGATCTGGAGAAGAGGCCCATATGGGTCCCGAATATGTGCTTGGAGCCAGCTGAGGAGGAAACTCCTGGGTCCCAAGTACAATGAGAATGATCTGGATTTGGGGTTCAGGTAGTCACTCCCCCTCGGCTCAGTCTTCTTTTCACCCCAAGCCTGGAGGGACAGGGGTAGGGAGGGGTCAGATGGTAGAAGACAAGAGCAGAGCCTGCGTAGCCCTGGTTTAAAAGCAGTACTAGGGTGGTATGCTAACGATTCTGCATGTTTTTCTTTCCAATTGCCCTTGCATTTCCAAAAAGTATTGCTTTATGTAGTTTGAGCTATGACTTTAATGTTTAAACATTTATTACAATTATGTCATACTTTTAATCAAAATGACAGGTTTTTTTTTTTCTGCTTCATGAAAAAGAAAAACAGTAAGTAAACTATTTTTCAAACCCCAAGTGTAAAATTGTATGGGGAGAGGGGAAGGGGTCACCTTCTAATCTTATATAGAAGCAACATATTCAGTTTATTAATACTATTGTTACTGGGAAATGCAAAATAGTGTTGCATCTTTATCATCTAGAGTTATAGAATAGACTTTAAGGTAATCTACATGGAGCTTGAGGCCATCAAACCCAGCATTTTATATTTTTCTTTCTCATAGTAAGATTAAGGGATTAGCATTCTGGCTTGTTTTCTTTTAGGGTTTCTATTACAAAATAAAAAGGGAGGTTAAGGGAGCCTGCTCCTCCATTTCTGAAATGTGGTCAGAGAATTGTGATTTTATATCACATAGGCCCACAATTTCTGCCCTGAGGAAAGCAGTACAAGGGCTGAAATGCGGCTCTTTTTCTCTAGGGCCACTGAAATCATTGCCCTGTGGTCCTCACAGGGATAGGGGCTCAACTACCTGCTCTGGTGAAAACTCCTCGGTTATCCACATCCAACCCATCACATGAGCGACACCAATTCTGAGGCTCAGGACCTGTCAGGAAGTTGAAGAATCCGGTACCAGTGTTGTCACCTGCATATCTATTTATTCTACATTTGATGGGAGAAAAATGATTATGGTTACCTCTTGCTCTTTAGTTTTCACTCGCTATTATTTTTATTTTTTATTTTTTGAGACAGAATCTCATTCTGTTACCCAGTCTGGAGTACAGTGAAGTGATCATAGCTCACTGCAGCTTTAAACCCCTGGGCTTAAGTGATCCTCCCTCCTCAGCCTCCTAAGTGGCTGGGATACAAATGTACACCCACAAGCCTGGCTAGGTTTTTTTTTTAGAGATGGGGTCTGGTCTCAAACTCCTGGCTTCAAGTGATCCTCCAGCTTCAGCCTCCCAAGTCACTGGGATTATAGGTATGAGCCACCATGCCTGGCTACTCACTGATATATTTTCAAATATTACTAAAATATGGTCTAAAGTTTAGACTTCTGCCCCTGGTAAAATGAATTAGATGTAATTTTCCCTGTTCTCCTCACTAAACATAACTACAAATCCCAGTCATCATATATGAAACAAATATAAGAAAATGCAGAAAGTCAAGGAAAACTATCAAGAAAATGAAAAGACAACTCACAGAATAGGAGAAAATAGTTGAAAATCATATAACCAATATGGATCTCATATTCAAAATATATAAAGAGCTCTTACAACTTAATATTAAAGATAAATAACCCAATTTAAAAATTAAAAAAGGGTTCGAATAGGCATTTCTTTAAAGATGATATTGAAATTGCCAATAAGTGCACAAAAAGGTGCTTAATATTATTATTTATTAGAAGAATGCAACCGGAAAACATAGTGTGATTCCACTTCATACTCACTAGGATGGCTAAAATTAAAAAGACAGACAATAACAAGTGTTGGAACAGATGAAAAGTAACTAGAACCCTCAGACATTACCATTAAGAATTTCCAATGGTACGACAACTTTAGACAATAGTTTGGCAGTTCCTTAAAAATTTAAACGTAGACTTACCATATGCCCCAGCAATTTCATTCCTAGGTTTATACCTGAAAGAACTGAAAACATATATTCACACAATTTGTGGCAGCATTATTCATATTAGCCAAAAAGTGAAAGTGAATGTCCACCAGCTGATGAATGAATAAGCAAAATGTGCTATATCCCTATAGTAGAATATTAATCAGTCATCAAAAAAAATGAAATACAGATACATGCTACAACTTTAAAAACATTATGCTTTGCTGAATTTAGTTATCAATTCCAACAGTCTTATGGCAGAATCTTTCAGGTTTTCTAGATGTAAGATCATATCATCAGCAAAGAGCAATAGTTTAACCTCTTCTGTCCCCATTTGGATGCCCTTGATTTTCTTCTCTTGTCTGATTGCTCTGGCTAGGACTTCCAGCACTATGTTGAACAGCCGTGATAGAGGACAACCTTGTCTGGTTCCAGTTGTAAGCAGGAATGCTTTCAATTTTTCCCCCTTCAGTGTGATATTGGCTGTGGGTTTGTCATATATGACTTTTATCATTTTGAGGTAAGTCCCATCTATGCCTATTTTGTTAAGCATCCTTATCATAAAAGGGTGCCGAATTTTGTTGAATGCTTTTTCTGTGTCTGTTGAGAGGATCATATGGTCTTTGTTTTTACTTCAATTTATGTGGTGAATTACATTTATAGATTTGCCTATGTTGAACCACCCCTACATCTCTGAGATGAAGCCCACTTGGTTGTGATAAATTATTTTTTTGATAAGCACCTAAATTTGGTTTGCTAGGATTTTATTGAGAATTTTTGCATC
>NW_012152618.1:5195006-5220295 GCF_000956105.1 Propithecus coquereli | reverse complement strand
CCTTTATCAAAAAGACCCAAAACAATAAATGTTGGCATGGATGCATCTATATTTATAAGGGATATTTATCTGTAGTTTTCTTTTTTTGTTGAGTTCTTTCCTGATTTTGGTATCAGGGTGATGTTGGCTTTGTAAAATTTGTTGGGGAGGATTCCTTCCTTCTCGATGTTGTGAAATAATTTCTGCAGGATAGGCACCAGTTCTTATTTGTAGGTCTGGTAAAATTTGGGTGTGAAACCATCTGGTCCAGGACTATTTTTAGGAAGGTTTTTTTTATTGCTGCTTCAATTTTGGTACTTGATATTGGTCTGTTCAGGAATTCTATTTCTTCCTGATTGAGCCTAGGGAAGCTGTGTGTTTCTAAGAATTTCTCCATTTCCTCCACATTTTCAAGCTTATGTGCATAGAGATTTTTATAGTGTTCAATAGATAACATTTTGTATTTCTGTGTTATCAGTTGTAATTTCTCCTTTTTCATTCCTGATTGAGCTTATTAGAGTCCTTTCTTTTCTGCTTCTGGTTAATCTAGCAAGAGGCATGTCAATTTTCTTTATTTTTTCAAAGAACCAATTTTTTGTTTTATTAATCTTCTAGTTTTTTTTGTTGTTGTTGTCAATTTCGTTTAGTTCTGCTGTGATCTTAGTTATTTCTTTTCTTCTGCTGGGTTTGGGATTGGCTTGCTCATCCTTTTCCAGTTCATTGGTTACAAAATCAATGTACACAAATTAGTAGCATTCATATACACCAACAACAATCAAACTGAGAACCAAATCAAAGACTCAGTACCCCTCACAATAGCAACAAAGAAAATAAAATACCTAGGAATATATTTAATTTAAAGAGGTGAAAGACCTCTACAGGGAGAACTACAAAACACTGAGGACAGAGATTGCAGAGGACATAAACAGATGGAAAAACATACCATATTTATGGATCAGCAGAATCAACATTGTTAAAATGTCTATACTACCCAAAGTGATCTACAGATTCAATTCAATCCCTATTAAAATACCAACATCATTTTTTGCAGATCTAGAAAAAATAATTCTATGCTTTGTATGGAACCAGAGAAGACCCCATATAACAAAAGCAATCTTAAGCAAAAAGAACGAATTGGGAGGGACCAATTTACCAGACTTCAAGACATAATACAAGGCTATAGTAACCAAAACAGCATGGTACTGGCACAAGGCCAGAGACATAGACCAATGGAACAGAAATGAGAACCCAGATATAAAACCATCCTCATATAGCCATCTGATCTTTGACAAAGCAGACAAAACCTATACTGTGGAAAAGAATCCTTATTCAATAAATGTTGCTGGGAAAATTGGATAGCCACATGTAGAAGACTGAAACAGGATCTACACCACTCACCTCTCACAAAAATCAACTCATGGTGGATAACAAACTTAAGCCTAAGGCATGAGACTAAGAATTCTAGAAAACAGTGTTGGAAAAACCCTTATAGACATTGGCCTAGGGAAAGAATTTATGAAGAAGACCCCAAAGGCAATCACAGCAACAACAAAAATAAATAAATGGGACATGATCAAATTAAAAAGCTTCTGCACAGCCAAGGAAACTATCACAAGAGCAAATAGACAACCTACAAAATGGAAGAAAATATTTGCATACTACACATCCAATAAAGGGCTCATAACTAGAATCTATATAGAACTCAGGAAAATCAACAAGAACAAATCAAACAACTCATTAAAAAGTGGGTAAAGGACATGAACAGAAATTTTTCAAAAGAAGACAGACTACTGGACAATAAACATAGGAAAAACTGCTCAACATCTCTCACTATCAGGGAAATGCAAATCAAAACCACAATAAGATATCACCTAACTCCAGTGAGAATGGCTTTTATCAAAAAGTCCCAAAACAACAAATGTTGGTGTGGATGCAGAGAGATAGGAACACTCATACACTGCTGGTGGGACTGCAAACTAGTGCAACCTCTATGGAAGGTAATATGGAGATACCTCACAGAGCTAAAAGTAGAACTACCATTTGATCCAGCAATCCCATTATTGGGCATCTACCCAAAGGAAAAAAAGACGTTCTATAAAAAAGACATCTGCACTCAAATATTTATAGCAGCACAATTCACAATTGCAAAGATGTGGCAACAACCCAAGTGCTCATCAATATATGAATGAATTAATAAAATGTGGTATATGTATACCATGGAGTTCTACTCAACCACAAAAACAATGGTGATATATCTTGTATTATCCTGGATGGAACTGGATCCCATTCTACTAAGTAAAGTATCCCAAGAATGGAAAAACAAGCACCACATGCACTCACCATCAAATTGATATTAATTGATCAACACTTATGTGCATATATGGTAGTAACATTCATCAGGTGTTGGGCAAGTGGGAGGGGGGAGGAGAGGATGGGTATATTCTCATCTAATGGTTGTTGTGCTCACTGTCTGTGGCATGGACACACTTAAAGCTCTGACTTGGGTGGGGCAAGGCAATATATGTAACCTAAACATTGGTACCCCTGTAATATTCTGAAATAAAAAAAAGAAAAAAAAAAAGAATAATTAGCTAGCACTGGCCAGACAACTGGAAGTGACTTCCATAGTTATTAAACCTTAAAGGGAAAATTATATTCCTCATAATACTACAATGAAATGCTCAATACAGAGTATTTAGGAAACCAGAAAAGTGAAAGAAAAACAATAATTTATAAAAACTTAACTGAAACTCTACTTTGTGAAAGATTATTAATGGTATTCGCACATCCTTTCCTTGTCCTTTGCCTTTGTTCTCTTGCTCGCTGTAAGTTTTTGCAAAAATAACATTAAAGTGTACATTATTTAAAATAAGTAAATAAATAGAAACATTATGATAAGTGAAAAAAGACACAAAAGGGCAACATATTACATGCTTTCATTCCCATGAGATGTCCAGAAGAGCCTGGTGGTGTGGTGGGGGGGCCATAGGAAGTGATTGCCAAAGGTAGAGGGTTTCTTTTGGGGGGCAACAAAAATGTTCTGGGATTAGATAGTGGTAATAGTTGCACCTTGTGAATATACCAAAAACCACTGAATTTTAAATGGTGATTTTTATGGTATGTGAATTATGTCTTAATTAAAAACAACAAGAACGAAGATGCTGAAAGATAGAGAGAAACAGCCAGACTGAGTGTGGATGGTGAGACCAGAGGAACAGCATGGTGGTGAGTTCTGTTTATTTTTTCCCCACACCTTGAGCTGAAGAAACTGACATTCCAGAAACTCCCATGAGCAGGAAAAAAAAAAAAAGCAAAAAAAAAAAAAAAAAACCAACAAAAGCCTGCTCTCTCTAGCTGAAGAACCAGGAACAGGACAGTCTAACACAGCAGAAAGAATTTAGATAATACTAGCCTCACTCCAGTCAACACCACAAAAGAATCTGGTCTGACCACGCCCCATAGCAACAAAGGCCTAGTAAGAAGAACAGCCTTCCAGCCTCATGGGTTGTAGCTAGCTGTCTCAACACCCCCGTGAGGTGGTTTCAGAGAAGACCAAGGAGGGAGTAGGGACTTTCATCTTTCCTGCTGATAAATGGAACCACACCACCACCCCTGCCTCCACCAACATGATGTCGGTGGAGACCACAAGGGAAGTCTGAATTTCCATCGTCCCCAGCAGTAATCAGGCACCCTTCCCCTCTCTGCTGTGGTGGGTGTCAGAGGAGGCCTAGTAGAGAATCAGGACTTTCACCATCACCAAACAGTAATGAGGCCAACCCCACTGTAGAGACCTTGTGAGGAGGCAGAACTCCCATCCCCACTCAGCAGAAATGAAGAGAGCCCCTCCACACATGGGTACTATGTGAGGCCAACATCTATCTTAACCTAGCAATAATGAGGTGACATCCCCTTTTCCCCTACTGGTGTGGTGTCAGAAAAAGTCAGATAAAAGAAAAAATTTAAATAAGATTCAGAGTCTCAGGGCATAATATGAAAATGTCCAGGTTTCAATAGAAAATCTCCCATTCAAAGAATCAGAGAGATGTCAAACTGAATTGAAAAAATAAAAAAGCACAACTAAAAGACAGAGATTGGTAGAGTGGATTAAAAAACATAACCCGGTTATATGCTGTCTACAAGAAACTCACTTCAAATATAATATATGCAAATCGAAAGTGAAAGAATGTAAAAAGACATGTCGTATAAACATTAATAAAAACAAAGCAGAAGTGACAATATAAGAAGTGCATAAAGTAGACTTCATACCAAAAAAAAAAAAAGACCAGAAACTGAGAGGTATATCATATGATAATATTAAATAAAAGGGTCAATCCATCAAGAAGACATAGCATTCTGAATGTGTATGCACCAACACAGTAAGTGATAAAATACATGAAGCAAAATTGATAGATCTATAAGGAGAAATAGACAAGTCCGCATATATAGTTGTAGACTTCAACATCCTTCTCTCAACAATTGACAGGACAACTAGAAGAAAGTCAGCAAGGATATAAAAGAACTCAACAACACCCTCAACAGAATCTAATTGGCATTTACAGAATACTCCACCCAACAACAGCAGAATTCACATTCTTTTCAAGTACCCTGTAATAGGATGAAAGCACAGGCTATAGGATGGGTGAAAATATTTGCAAATCACATATCCAACAAAGGGCTATATCTAGGATATATAAAAAATTCTCAAAAATCAAACTTTATGAAAACAAACAATTCAATTACAAACTGGGCAAAAGTTTCAAAGAGACATGTCACTAAGGACATGGCAAATAAGCACATGAAAAGTTATTCAATATCACTAACCATAAAGGTTAAATGTGGTTAAAATCACATGAAATATCACCTCATACCTATTAAAATTGGTAAAATAAAATGTAGTAAAATCCCAAAGGTTGGCAAAAATGTAGAAAAACTTGATTACCCATGTGTCATTGGTGGGAATGTTAAAATAGTACAGCCACGCTAGAAAACATTTAAAAACCTAAACATACAATTATAAATGACCTCGTCATTGCTTTTCTAGGAATAAATTCCAGAGAAATGAAGACTTATGTTCACATAGTAACATTTACACAAATGTCTATAGAAGCTTTATTTTAATAACAAAACACTAGAAAGACCCAGATGTCCCTCAGTGTTTGAAAGGTTAAACAGACCGTGGTTTTTCCATACCATGGAATTCTACACAGCAATAAAAAGTGATGCGATATTAATATACACAACAACCTGGGTGAATCTCCAGAAAATCATGTTGAGTGGGGGAAAAGCCAGTCCCAGAAAGTTACACACTGTATGACTCTATGTATATAACACTTATGAAATTAAAAACTTAGATAAATGGAGAATAGACTTGTGATTGCTGAGGGATAAGAACGTGGTGGAAGCAGGAGGAAAGTACGTTGCCTATAAAAGGGGAACCGGAAGGATCCTAGTGTTGATGGAAATGTTCTGAATCTTTTCCATGTCAGTGTCAATACCAGGTGTGATAACCGTACTCTAGTTCTGCAAGATGTTACCATTAAGGGAAACTGTGTAAAAGAGACATGGGATCTCTCTGTATTAGTTTTTACATCTGCATGTGAATCTATAATGATTTGAAAATAAAAAAATTAAATTCAAAAAATATGATCTGGTCTAACAAGATGCAGCCTAAATGTTATAAGCCCTAGAAAAACGTACCTTAAAATACAGGCATGAACTTGAGATGAGAGGAGTGCATAGAGTTCTTAGTAATGATTTTAGTGATTTTTAAAATGATTTTTAAAAGTCAAAATATCTTTACAAATACAGATAGCCCACTCTAATCCTCGTATTAGAAAACCATCCTTGAAATCTTGCCTTAGAAGGATCTGAATAGACATTTTTCAAAAGAAGACATATAAATGGCCAACTGGTATATGAAAAAATGCTCAACATCATTAGTCATCAGAGAAATGCAAATCAAAACTACAATGAGATACCATCTCACCCCCATTAAAATGGCTTTCTATCAAAACAACAGGCAATAACAAATGCTGGCGAGGATAAGGAGAAAGGGGAATCCTCACACACTGTTGGGGGGAAGGTAAATTAGTGTAACCACTATGGAGAATAGCATGGAGTTTGCTCAAGAAAGCTGAAAATAGAACTACCATATGACGCAGCAATCCCACTGCTGGGTATATATCCAAAGGAGGGAAAATCAGCATATTGAAAAGATGTCTGCACACCCATGTTTATTGCAGCACTATTCACAATAGCCAAGATTTGAAATCAACCTAAGTGTCCATCAACGGATGAATGGATAAAGTAATTGTGGTACATATGCACAATGGAATATCATACAGCCACAAAAAGAATGGAATCCTGCCATTTGCAACAACATGGATGGAACTGGAGAACATCATGTTAAGTGAAATAAGCCAAGCACAGAAAAACGAATCTCACATATTCTCCCTTGTATATGGGAGCTAAATATTAAAAATAATTGATCTCATGGAGACAGAGAGTAGAATGATGGTTACCAGAAGCTGGGAAGGGTAGCGGGATAGGGGGGATAAAGTGGGGATTATTAATGGGTGCAAAAATATAGATAGAATGAACAATATTTTATAGCACAACAAAGTGACTATAATCAACAGTAAGTTAGGGTATACTTTAAAATAACTGAAAGAGTGGAATTGGAATGTTCCCAACACAAAGAAATGATGAATTCCTGAGGTGATGGATACCCCAATACCCTGATTTTATTAATTCACATTGAGTGCCTGTATCGAAACATCATGTGTACCCTACAAAGATACATAAATGTTGTGTACCCATAATAATTAAAAAAAAAAAGAAATCTTGCCTTCATATACTAAGCAAAGTTTTCATCCCATAGTTTTTCATCATCTATCAATTTAAATGATGTGCAAAATATGTATGTGTTTTATAAATAGATTAATAAACTCAAAGCTGGACATCTTTCTTCTTCTGACTTTAGTACTCTGGACAGGAGCATAAATCCAGCTGTTTCTGGCAGGTATTAAGTGATTCCTTGGGATATGAATTTTAAGTCTTTCATTTCATTCTTCTCTCTTATTATGGTCGCTTATAAAGACCATCAAAGGCAATATTCTCACTTATCTTACTCATTAAACATTTTAATACCTATACTTGACTCTGCGCTGACTCAAATTAAATGATTTAGTGAATTTCTTCTCCTCCCAGTTCAAAGCCTTGTTAAAATTGCTTGTACTTAATCAGCCCATAATGGCAGAGAAATTGTATCCTAGATTAAAAAGCCAGAAAAAAAGTGATCTTGCATACTTAACCAAGTTTTCTCTTCCTGGTTCTTTCATATCTTCGGGAACAGTTGCAGTTTCTGCAGTCTATGTCATTATTTTACTGCCCAGTTCGTGGTGATTAAAAATGCCACCACATTGAGATAAATTAGTAAAACTCAGGAAGGAATGACTTGGGGTCCATATTTCTTTGTGACTCTGCTGACAGCTATGGGAAAAAAACATTGAAATATTGATAAGTCATATATCTGGCAGGAAAGAATTTTTGTTCCCTAGGGCCATAAGATTTTCATAGGTAGTTTTTCAAGTTCTGCCTGAAACTCAGAACAGAAAATATTGAAAAGGCAGATGGGCATATTACTAACTTAATACAAATTAAATACAGAAAAAACCTGAGTTTTGTCCTTCATCCTCACAGTTAGAATGGTTTTTATTTCATGGCTGATTGATAAGGCTTTAGATCATAAAACAGGGAGTTTTAGAGTTAGTACTTCTTTTTGTTCAGAAATGTGATCAATTATAAATAAGTAAATAGCAAATGTGTATCTGGCTTCCAAGGTATTTCAGAATATTTTTCAAATGTATAGTTTTCAACATGGCTTTGGACATATATATGTACATGTGTAAGTGCATGTGTGTGCATACATGCGCATGTGTGTAGTGTTGAACAGCTTGTCATGTAATTCTGATCCCCAAACTTCATTGACAACCACTATTCTGAAACGTATCACAAAAAAATTCAAATGCTTATCCTGGGAAGATATCTTAAATATTAAGTATCAGTCACATATACTCTGAAGTCCCTCAAATAAATGGATATTGATTAAATTTCAGAATAAAATGTAGCAACATAGAAAATAATTTCAGTATTCATGGAAACACTCATTTTTTAATACGTCCTTCTACAAAGAGTTTCCATCATGCTTATCACAAACTTCACACTTTGTCAACTCAATAACACAAGGGACCAGATCTCTTTACTGACAAATATGTAACCAGAGCCCAGCCCTGTATCTGGTACATAGTTGTCACTCCATAAATATTTTTTGCAAATAAATAAGGTAAGAGTCCAGTATGACTCCCAGGTTTCTGGTTTGGTAGCCTAACAGGATGGTGATGGCATGAACAATAGAAAGTGTAGAGTAAGCACAGAAATACTTTTTACAGCCACTTTGGAAGACAGTTTAATAGTTTTTTATAAAACTAGAATTCTGGGGCATACGATTCAGCAATCATACACCTTGGTGTTTATCCAAAGAAATGGAAAACTTATTGCAGTCTTTGATATTTACTCACAGGAGTTGAAAACTTGGGTCCACAGAAAAACCTCCACAAAGATGTTTATAGAAGCTTTATTCATAATCACCATAACATGGAAATGACCAAGATGTCCTTGAGTAGGTGAATGGATAAATAAACTGTGACACATCTAAACAATCAAATATTAATCAGCACTAAAAAGAAATGAGCTATCGAGCCATGACATCTTAAATGTATATTACTAAGTATAAGAAGCCAGTCTGAAAAGTTTACATACTGTTTGATTCCAACTATAAAACATTTTGGAAAAGTAAAACTATGGAGACAGTAAAAAGATCAGTGGTTCCTAGAGGCATGATCAGGCAGAGCATAGAGGACTTTTAGGTCAGGAAAATTATTCTCCTTGATACTATAATGGTGGGTATATGTCACTATATATTTATCAAAACCCATAGAATGTATAACAGCAAGAGTGAACACTAACGTAAATCATGATGTGACAATGAAGGTTCATTAGTTATAATGAAGGTACCACTAGGGGCGGGGGGTGGATGTTGATAATTGAAGAAACTATGCATGTGTGGGGACAGCAATTATATGGGAAATTTCCGTACCTTGAACTCAATTTTTCTATGAACCTAAAATTGCTCTAAAAATAAAGTGTATTAAAATGAATTTAAGATTGCTATGGAAATTTAAAGAATAAGAGGTGTTCCACGAGGTTGAACACTGCAGAGAAAATAAATATAAAAGGGCTAAAAAGTCAAGGTCATCATTGTCGATTACAAGATCATTGGTCCTATGGTTTGGATATTTGTCCCCTCCAAACCTCATGTTGAAATTTGATCCCCAGTGTTGGAAGTGGGGCCTAATGGGAGGTGTATGGGTCATCGGTGGATCCCTCATGAGTGGCTTGGTGCCATCTTCACGGTAATGAGTGAGTTCTTTCTCTCTGTCCGTTAGTCCCCACGGGAACTGGTGGTTAAAAAGAGCGTGGTGCCTCCCTCTCTGTCTGGCTTTCTCTTGCCACGTGTTCTCTGCACACGTCGGCTCCCTGTACCTTTTCACTATGAGTGGAGTGTCCTGAATCCTTCGCCAGATGAAAATGCTGGCACCAAGCTTCTTGTACAGCCTCCAGAACCGTAAGCCAAATAAACCTCTTTCCTTTATAAATTACCCAGCCTCACATATTCTTTACAGCAACACAAATGGACTAGACGGTTGGTTATTGTGACAATAGCAACTTCAGAAGAGTGATGGAACAGAATCCAACCTTGTACTCTCCTGCTAAATTCTGCACAACCTCTACCCGCTACCAAGACGTACTTTTCTCAGTAGCATTTATCATCTTCTTGCATGATATACCTTCTTAATTATTTTGTGCGCTTCCTGTCTCTCTATGGAGGCCAGCAGAGTTGTCCAGTGAATGGCTACGTGAGCTAGCTCTGCACTGCATGACAACAAGCTAGCCAGGATCTGGGGCTACAGTTTTGCCCTAATTGGAGAGACAACATCTGAATTCAACTTTTTAGGGGGCAAGGGGTCCCAAGGTCTTGAAGTGCAGAGTAGCTGGCATTTTCTAGCCCTCACCTAAGTAGCTGTTATATAAGCTCAGACTGCTTAGTGCCTGAACCACAGATGTTTATTCTCCCATGCAAGGTTACTCTCATTTCTGCCTTGTAAGAAGGAGACCAAAAAGGGACAGGGTGTTCCTGCTGGAATACAGGCCAATAGCACACCCAGCTCTGACCTGGCCTGTAGGACACTGAGAATGAGGCACGAGTATGCCTGTCTCCCTGCTGCCTGTAAGTTCCAGATGGCACCAAATGATTGCCTAAGTAACTGTGTCACTGAGTTCTGCAGATGGGGAGTGGAGGCCATTGTCCCAGAGCCTGGCAGAAGACTGTATCATGTTGGAAATGGAAGACATCATGGTGGCAGCAAGGGCAGGTCACTGGGAGGACCGTTAATGAGAGGGGAATCTCATTGTGCATGCCACCAGGCACTCCTGACTTGGCAGGGTGATATGGTTTCCACATGGCCACTAGAGCTCCTTTCAAGACCAGGATTCTATGTTGACCTGGTTTCAGAGGGGCTGCTCATGAAGAGAAGTGGTAACTATGCTGAAGGCCACCGAAGCCCTAGAGTAGAGAAGGTGGTCACCAGGTTTGTTGACCAGTAAAGCCCCAAAGCAGCTAGATCCCTCGGAAATGTCAGAGCAGTAGATTCTCTGTGGGAAAAGAACCCATGATGACAAGGCGACGACTGAACAATTAGTAGGGACGGATTTACCTAGTCTGCTCTTGAATTGAACTGAGAGCTAGGGAATTTGAGTTCACCCTACACACAAAGGGAGGCTTCCACGAAGTCCTAACTACAAGGCTAACTCACCCACCCAGCCCCCTACCCTGCCCAATCGGGCCCTGGTATTCACCCTGAACCTGATACATGACACTCCATTAGAACACCAGCTCTGGGACAATAACTGGGGGGTAGGGGGATGGGATTGGGGGGCTGCTTTGTCTCTGTTTCACTGCTGTATCTACAGTGCCTAGAATTGCTCCTGGCACATAATGGTTGCACATTTGTTGGATGGATAGATGGATGGAAGGATGGATGGGTGGATAGAAACATTTTTGAGTTGAAGAGCAAATGAAGATTAGAGAGGTAAAGTTATAGAGACAGTCACCTTCCCTAAGAGAAAAGCAACAAACATTTTTTGATGACAACTGTGTTCTTGGTTTGGTAATTGGGTTACAAAGATATAGAGTATGTGTGTACATTGTTCATCAATGATACACTGTGGTTCCTCCTTAGAGTTCCTCCTTCTACTCCTTTCCATGACCTAAGTTTATAGAATTGGGTCCGTTACAGCCCTAACTCCATGCAAGGCCCTCGCTTTCTTCTTCATTACCTGTTCAGCTCTCACTCACTCCCCAGTGCAGACTCACTCTATTATTGCATTGCATCTGTGCCCTCACCATGTGCATCCTAGGTGTTTATTTGCATGTGTGTCCAGGCTGACGTGTAGTTGGCACACTGGGCACAGGCTCCCAGGAGAAGCCCGTTCTGATGGGTTGGCACCCATACCACATTTATTTTTAATTGTTTTAAATATTGCTCCTGTACATAGCCTAATGTTCATTTAAATACAGTTGACCCTTGAACAGCATGGGTTTGAATTGCACGGGTCCATTTATATGCAGACATTTTCCAACTTAAGGTGGACTGAAAATATAGCATTGGAGGGACGTGAAACTTCCATATACAGAGGGCGGACTTTTCCTACAGGAGGGCTCTGCAGGGCCGACTGTGGGACTTCAGTACACTCACATTGTGGTATGGGTCCTGGACCCAATCCCCCATTTACACTGAGGGACAACTGCATATTCTTAGTATAGCTAATGCTCATTTAATGTATAATAATGGTTTAAATATATTTTTAATAATAATTTTTATTTAATTAGGAAACATATATCTTTGTTTCTCATTTTTCTTCATTCAACTTTGTTTTTGCAAGTCATCCACATTCCTTCATTTCTTCTGACTGCTACAAAATGTTCCATCGCATGCAGGTAACATTTTGCTTATGCACTCTTCTAAGGACAGACACAAAGGTTACCATCTGCTCTTTGCTGCCATCAATAGTACCAATATAGTTAGGAATTCTTAATATATCTTCCTTTCTGGAGCTGTGTGCTAATTTTCATGAGGTATAAACCCAGGATGGAACTGCTATATACAGTGATACACATGTCTGACTTGATTATACATTATTATGCATTATAAATTGCTCTCTATAAAGGCCATATCCATTTACATTCCAGCAGTGGATGAGGAGCCTTGTATCTTCTGATGTCTCTAGAAACTGGTATCATCTAACTTTAAAAACATGGAGCATATTTTTACATTGTTGTTTTAATTTTTGCATCTCTAATTTCTAGTGAATATGAGCTTGTCTATATATATATTTATATTTATATAATTTTTTTTGAGACAGAGTCTGACTGTATCACCCAGGCTAGAATGCATCATCATAGCTCACTGCAACCTCAAACTCCTGGGCTCAAGTGATCCTCCTGCCTTGGCTTACAGAGTAGCTGGGACTACAGGCACATGCCACCATGCCTGGATAATTTTTCTATTTTTTGTAGAGACGAGGTCTCACTTTTGCTCAGGCTGGTCTCTAATTCCTGAGCTCAAGTGATCCTCCCTCCTCAGCCTCCCAGAGTGCTAGGATTATAGGTGTGAGCCACCATTCCTGGCAATGAGCTTGTCTTTAAATACTTGCTAGCTATTCAGCTTTTCAGTTCTATGATTGGCTAATTCATATTGTTTGTCAATATTCTAATAGATTTCCTGATATTTTCCCCCATTTTCATGAATTTCTTAAACGTGCCAGGCACGAATCCCTTGTAAGCTTTTGGAGACTGAAATTTTCTTTTCTGATCTATTAGTAGTGCTTTCTCCATATTGCTTTCTCAAGATTTCTACAGAGTGGGGTCAACTTTATGTCCTGATCTGAACTATTTTACAGTAGTTGTCCCTTATCTGCCCAGGATACACTCCAAGACCTTCAGTGAATGCCTGAAAGCTCAGATAGTACCCAACCCTATATGCTTTTTCAATCTGATAGCTAAGATGGCTACTAAGTGACTAATGGGTGGATACTGTATACAGTAGATACACTGGACAAAGGGATAATTCATGTCCTGGGTGGGAGAGATCAGGACTGCGCTACTCAGTGCTCATCGCACTACTCAGAATGGTGTGCAATTTAAAATTTAGAAATTGCTGGATCAAATGGTAGTTCTACTTTTAGTTCTTTGGGTATTTCCATATCACTTTCCATAGAGGTTGTACTAGCTTGCAGTTCAGAGCTGGAGCCCGTTCTACTAAGTGAAGTATCACAAGAATGGAAAAACACCACATGTACTCACCATCAGATTGGTACTAATTGATCACCACGTATGTTCATATATGGAAGTATCATTAACGGGGATCGCACAGGTGCGGAGGGAGGGGATGGGTAAATTTACACCTAACTGGTGTGGTACATGTGGTCTGGAATGGGCACGCTTGTAGCTCTGACTTTGGTGGTGCAAATGCAATAGATGTAACCCAAACGTCTGTATCCCTAACCCAAACATTTGTATCCCTGTAAAAATTTTGAAATAAAATAAAATAAAATTTAGAAATTGCTTCTTTCTGGAATTTTTCATCTAATATTTTTGGAATGTAGTTGACCACAGGTAACTGAAACCAAGCAAAGCAAAACCATGGATAAGGGGGACTTCTGTACTCACCGCATTTCTGATACCAACTGCATGCAGGTTTTTTTCCCAACACCAACCAATTCTATAACACCAACTGGTATCCTACAACTCAATTCAGTCCTGCCGTGAACTATGTGGAATTAGCATCAGACTCCACAGGTTTAAGGGCTCCGTCTCACAGGGCTGCCCTCACTTCAGAGACCAATCACACATAGCAGGTCCCCAGGTTACCCACATTTCTGTCTGATTTGGCTACAAAGTCAGCAGTTCCCATGACTCCTCCTGAGGTTCAATAATTTGCTAGAATGGCTCACAGAACTCACTATAAACACTATACATATTATCACTGATTTACTATAAACAGTACAGTTCAGGAGATGCCAGATGGAAGAGATGCAGAGGTACGGGGTGGGAGTGCACAGAGCTTCCACGCCCTCTCCCAGCACACCACCCTCCCAGCACCTCCAGGGGCTCACCAACCCAGAAGCTCTCCAAATCCAGCCATTTAGGAGTTTTTATGGAGGTTCCATTACCTAGGCATGATTTATTAAATCGTCACCTGTTGGTGATTGAACTCAGTCTCCAAGCCCCTCTCTCCTCCCTGAAGGTTGGGAGTGGGGATGGAAGTGCCAACCTTCTAATCACATGGTTGGTTCCTCTGGCCACCAGCTCCCACCCTGTAGCTATCTAGGGGCCCTTCAAGAGTCACCTCCTTAGCATAAAATCAGTATGATTGGAAGGGACTTGTTATGCATAACAAATGACTCTCCTCTCACCCCTATCACTCAAGAAATTGTAAGGGTTTTCGAAGCTCTATGCCATCAACTGAATACCAAATATATATTTCTTATTATCACACATAGTATTTGGCAAAACTATGTCTGGATACAGAATTCATATTAATCTATAAAACGTCCACCACTCTACAGAAGGTGGCATCTTGAAGATGAGGGTGCCTGGGAATACTCACACACTGAGTATTCATCATAAACCAGACACCAAGGTCCCCACCTGAGAGTCTTATGGGAGGCACACGTAACAAAGAAGGAGTCCTCTGGACAATGAGAATTTATGAAGAAGACCCCAAAGGCAATCACAGCAACAACCAAAATAAATAAATGGGATCTGATCAAATTAAAAAGCTTCTGCACAGCCAAAGAAACGGTCACAAGAGCAAACAGACAACCTACAGAGTGGGAGAAAAGTTTTGCATGCTACAAATCCGATAAAGGGCTGATAACCAGAATCTACTTAGAACTCAGGAAAATCAACAAGAAAAAATCAAACGACCCTATCAAAAAGTGGGCAAAGGACATGAACAGAAACTTTTCAAAAGAAGACAGAATAATGGTCAAAAAACATATGAAAAAATGCTCAACATCTCTAATCATCAGGGAAATGCAAATCAAAACCACAATGAGATATCACTTATCTCCAGTGAGACTGGCCTTTATCAAAAAGTCCCAAAACAATAAATGTTGGCGTGGATGCGGAGAGATAGGAATACTCATGCACTGTTGGTAGGATTGCAAACTAGTGCAACCTCTGTGGAAAGCAATATGGAGATATCTTAAAGAGATACAAGTAGAAGTACCATTTGATTCAGCAATCCCATTACTAGGCATCTACCCAAAAGACCAAATGATACGGTATAAGAAAGACACCTGTACCCGAATGTTTATAGCAGCACAATTCACAATTGCAAAGATGTGGAAACAACCCAAGTGTCCATCAATACACGAGTGGATTAATAAAATGTGGTATATGTATACCATGGAGTACTATTCAGCTTTAAGAAACAATGGTGATATAGCACCTCTTGTATACTCCTGGAGAGAGCTGGAACGCATTCTACTAAGTGAGGTATCCCAAGAATGGAAAAACAAGCACCACATGTACTCACCATCAAACTGGTATTAACTGATCAACACATAAATGCACATATAAGAATAACATCTATTGGATATTGGGCAAGGGGGAGGGGGGAGGGGGGAGGAGGGAAGAGAGGACGGGTATTTGCATACACAAAGAGTGCAATGCGCACCACCCGAAGGATGGACATATTTGAAACTCGGACTTAGGTGGGGGGGGCAAGGGCAACATACGTAACCTAAACATCTGTACCCTCATAATATGCTGAAATAAAAAAAAAAAAAAAGCTATAGAAGAATAACCAGTGCAAAGTAACACAATCGCACAAAGCTCCTCTCTCTGCTATGGGCCAAGTAGGTCTCTGAAACAGACACATCTTTTGCCAGCACCATCTCTTAAATAAATGTCTGCTGATACGGTGGCTCAGGATTAAATGGCTAGAATGTCCTGTTGCCGAAATGCATCGTGCAGTACCAGGTTCTACAGGCCTTCATGCATGGGGGTGGAAATCACCCCTCCAGGCACAATGTCATACCTGGTGCTCTTAGCTCCACAACCATAAAAGAGGCATTGCTCCGTGGACACCAGTTCTGTTGTGCTTTGGCTTGTTCTTCACAGTCCTTACAGAAGGAAGCCCGGTGAGACCCAGTGCACAGTCAGCTCAGGGATCTCCTGATTCCCAGAAGCCTCCCAGCAGGAATCCAGGTACCAGGGACTGTCGATTTGTTGTTTTTTCCATCAGGTTCCTTCTATGCAGGGAGCTCAGAGACAATTACCTGCTTCAGCTCCCAGCCTGGCAGGTAGTCAGACCCCCCTGGGCTGAAATGAAGGACTACACTACATTCCTGCTTGCTTGTTCTGTAACATTTTGCCAATTCCTTTGTACACACCTACACTGTCTGCTAAATATTTTATGGAAGGTAGCAGCTCAAAGAGATTTTGATCTGTTCCTTCTCTACAATTTCCTTCTTATACTGCCGTCTACCTTCCTTTCTCTCTTGCTCTCCCCAAAGGCACAAAATCAACTCTAATTTTTAAAGAATTAAACATGAAGCATGTGAGTTATCCAGGCCTCTTTCTTTTCCTCCTTGTCCTCTGCCTGGGGACCTGCTCTTTTTGGCCATGGTCCTCTTCACTAGAAATTCCTCCATAGGGAGCATCATTTGATCAAGATCAGCCTGGGCAACATAGCAAGAGCCCATCTCTAAAATAAAATAAAAAAAGAATAGCCGGGTGTGGTGGCACACACCTGTAGTCCCAGCTACTCAGGAGGCTGATGCAGGAGGAACATTTGAGGCCAGGAGTTCAAGGCCACAGAACAACAGAGTGAAAATAAGTCCATTGTATGATCTTTTAGTATCTTTGGTTTAACAGGGGGAAGGATAATTTAAAGCTACTAACAAGTAACTATTTGAGGTTATCTGTGGATTACCAATAAAATGGTCAATTTCTCACCCACTCTTTTCTTTTTAGAGGTGTGTCTTTCTAGATATTTTGTTTGTGAGACTTTCTTCCTAGGGATTCCAGGCTGGAGCTAGTTCTAACAGTGATGTATGCACGTAGGTGAGCAAGTTATGGTGTCTGGAGCAAATGTGGCCAAAGCAAAAAAGGATTTTTTTTTTTTTTTTTTGAGCTCTCTTAGTTCTAGGCAAAGCTCAACTGAGTCAGAATTCTTGATAATGCTATCAAGATCCTAAAGAGATTTTGAATTCCCAAAAGCACCAACAAAAGGGACCCACCTTCTCCAAATATGGTCTAAAATCCCTTTTGTGCTTTCTCAGTCTGGCCACTGTCATGGGATGATGTAAGAGTAGCAGGATGAAATAAGAATCTTCAACAGTGTTTGACTAATGTGAAGCCAAGAGCAAGTCACTCTCTAAGAAGGAATCAGGCTTTAGTTGTGGAGTAAAAAGAGTAGAATGAATCCTATATTGAAGGAAAAAAAATCACAAATTTAAAATTTACTTTTCCTCCTTGAGAAGGAACAAAGACTTTAGGACTTTAGGGTTGGTAGAATGATTGAATGCTTTGCTGCGTCAAAATATGACAGACTCATTCACTAGTGAAATTTTCTTTCTTGTTTTATTTGTTCAATGCCTTTTAAGGGGCTAGAACATGGTTTTTCAACCCTGGATCTGCATGACTTACCATTGTTTGACAGGTCATATATGTTTGTCTTGACCAGTGCTTATTTAATTCTCTTCTAATAATCCCCTTATTAAAGAAAACGAAGGAATGTTGAAATTATTTTTAACTATCAACTCAATTAATCATTCTGATTAATTGGTAGAATTAATAGTGTTCTCCAGATCAGCTCCATGTAGCGTTGCTGGATAAAATACAGGATACTCAGTTAAATTTGAAGTTCAGATAAATGATGAATCATTTCTAAAGTATAACTATGTCTCCAGTACTGCAAAGGATACACTTATACTAAAAAAATTTCTTGTTTATCTTAAATTTAAATTCCACTGGGTGTCCCATATTTTTATCTGCTAACTTCAGAACCATATTGAGTAAGCTATACCTTAGATCCAGAGTAGTCTTTTCATCACAGTTTTTATACCCATTTTATTCCAGCCACTGAGGTACAAATGTCTCCATGAAGGAGGCAGGCAGTTCGGTGATGTAGAAGGCACAGGTGCTGGGGATCTGGGAGCACCTGCTTGGGTTGTTTACCGGTTGTTTGTCCTTGAGCAAGACCCTCCAAGCTCTCTTAGTTCCAACTTCTTCATCTGAAAATTAGAGGTTTGTACTGGTTTCTGGCTGCTCTCCAGGGCCCTAGGTTTTCATGCCACACTCTCCAGGGTCCCCTGAAGAGAGGAAGATGAGCACGAAGAGCTGAACTTCAGGCCCCAACTCTGTTTGAACCTGAGAAGCTACATTTTGGGCTCTCCTGTTGACATTCAATATCGCTTCGATATAGTATTTGGGGGCTTAAATTAAAAAATGAAAAATTGCGAACCATTCATCTAGATGTTTCCAAGGATTCCCCCAGTTCTACATGTTACAGGAGTCTGTAAGAGACACAGAAGGGAAAAGAGAGAGGCGCAGCCCAGTAGTCTGAGAAACTGAAAATGAAGCGTGCGTTGACTTTGACTATCACGTTTGCCAAGGAAACTCTATTTGCTTCTCTTTTCCACGAGCTTTATTTCCCTCCTGTGAGTACGATAGTATATGTTTCCCTTCCACATGGGAAAATGCTCTGCCAAAATAAAGTGCTCCAGCAGTACTAATGAAGTTTTATGGCTAGCAGATTTGGGGTTAGAAGTCGGACAGAGAGAAGAGAATTTACAGGCATCCCAGGGGAGAGCTTAACTAGACTCAGAGACGGTGTCCTAAACAGCCTTTCTGTGTCCAGGTTATTGCACACTTTGCTATACCAAACTGTGACAGACTCATCCACTACCAACATTTTCTTTCTTGTTTTATTCGTTCAATACATTTCCAAGAGCTAGAACTCTGTTTCTCAATCCTGCATGTGCATTACAACTTCTTAGGAAGTTTTTAAATAATGCTGATGCCAAAGCCTTGTTCCTAGAGGCTGTGATTTGATTGGTTTGAGCCAGGACAAAGGCATTGGCAATTTTTATTAATAAAAGGTTCCATTGTCTTCCAATGTGCAGCCAAAGCTGAGAACCACTTAAAATGTGAGCAGATCTATCCTGGGTGCTGAGGAGAAACTGTCACCTGCTCAAGGTGCTCTTGTCTGTGCCAGGGACTAGCCCTTCCTTCTGAGGTGGACGGGAAGGGCCTCAGTTCAGCTCTAAGGCCAATTGCAACTGTGTGCGGGAGGCTCCATCCCCTCCCCGTCTTCCTGCAAGCATGCCGTCCTTACAGTAATTACTCTTCGTGCCACATCCAACTTCAATCACTGCCAAGTTCTCTGCTCTCTCTTAGACCAAAGCTCTTTAAGAGTTTGCTACACTTGAGGTTTATGTGTCTTTACTTCCCAGTCCCTTTTTGCATTTTTGTTATGACATATTATATGCTTAGAAAAGAGTAGATGCTGCATGTGTAGTTTATGAAGCCTCATAGTAAACCAAATATCTGTGATCCTGCCCCCAAATTTAAGATTATCCTGTTACTAACACCATGTTTGCTTCCCATTCACTCTTTTTATTTGGTAATTATTTTTAAAGATACTGGAAAAATTGTCTGCAACATTTGTGCCAGGCAAAAAGATATGAAGAATAACAAGAAAATGAACATCCTACATACCACCACGCCGTGCAGTACAGTGTTCCCAGTCTATTGACTCCCCGCTGTGACTCTTCTATCCTACCCGCTTCCCCCTACAGATAAATATTCTGCTAAATCTTGTATTCAGTATTCACTTGGCTTTTGTAATAACTTATCACGGTTGCATCCTTCAGCAGTGTTAGTTTGGCTTGTTTTTGTACTTTATCCAAGCTTCTCTTTATCTCTGATCGGGCTTTTATTCCAACCACCAACCTGCCAAATCCAAGGCTAACAGTCTCTAGTCTGACACTATCAGCCTCCCAGCTCCAATGGACACCCTCAATCTCTCTCTCCTTCTTGATAACATAGTGTGGTGCATTCTCAGAGTCTTCCACCCACCTCGCATGAGTTCCTTCCTTCTCAGTTCACTTTATCTGATATTTCTCCTCTTCCTATCTTTTATATATTGGAATGTCCAGAACTCAGACCTCATCTAAACACCTACCTCTTCCCTATCTAAACACACTTTCCAAGTGACCTTATTAGTCCAGCAGCTGTAAGGGCCATCTATTTGCTGATAGATAGATTCTGCAAATCTATTCTCTCTCTCTATTCTTCTCCAATCGGGACATCCAACAGCTTCTTTGACATCTTCACTTAGATACCTAATATCAACTTTCAAAGTAGCATGCAAAAAATATACTCATTTTCCTTACCAAACTGCTTCTCTCCAAGCCTTTCCCATTTCAGTAAATGGCAATTGCATCCTGCCAGTTACTTGGGCCAAAATTCAAATTCTTGGAGTCATTCTCAAGTCCTTTTTTTCTCTCAAATAGCACATCCAACCCATGGCAAATCCTGTGAGCTCTATCTTTGGAAGCCATCCTGAATTCGCCCCCTTCTTACTTCCTTTACCGCTGTCATCTTTGTGAGAGCCTGCTCGTGTCTTGCCTGGATCCCTCGAGAGCAGCCAATCTGGTCTCTCTTCTTCCATCCCACTTTTCCTCTGCCCATTCCCACTCCAGTTAGTTCTCCACACCCCTGCCGGAGGAATCCTTTAAAACATTAATCGGACATTGGCTCTATCCTTCTCCAAGCCCTACTTTCCAGTGCGCTGAACTCCAGATCAGAGGCTCTACCCGACATGGCTCCCAGCTTCCTTTCCATCCCCACTGCCTCCCTCCTTTTCCTTCTCACTTTACCCTCCTCTCCAGCTTCTATTCCTCAAACGCCAAGCCCATTCCCATCTCAGAGCCTTTGCACTTATTATTGCTTCTGCCTGCAACGGTATTGATTCCACTGCCTCCTTCCGGCTTCTGCTCAGATATCTCCTTCTCAGAGAGAACTTCCCCGACCTCCCTATCTGCTGTAGCGTACCCTGATAGAAGCATATTATTAATAGATAATCTGGGTGACTGTTGTACTCTAGGCTCCAACAGCAGAACTGGGTACATAACAGGTGCTTCACAGATATTAATGGAATGAAAATGACATGTTTCCGTGCTCACAGTCGTACAATGGAATTGGAGCAAATGAGTCATGCACTTGTTCCATTAGGGATTTTGTTTCAAAGTAGCAAACTAAAGGCAATTTGCATAGAAAGGGAAAATGTATCACAGAATGTAGAAATATATGCTTGAAACTAATGATAAAAGTGCAAATGGGTCTGCCAGAGAGAGAGAGAGAGAGACAGACTGAATCTCTGTCCACATCCTCTCCATCTCTCATGTCCCTTCTTGTCCCTGTGTCTGCCTCATTCACTCTGTCTCTACTAACCAATTCTCCCTGTCCTGCAGCTTCACAGTGGGTCGGGGATGTCCAGCCTGCAGAGAGACTGTAGTCACCTGCAGAGAGAATGACTTCTCAAATCCAGGCCTCTTGAGAAGAAACCCTTGCTTGGCCAGTTGGAATTGGGTGTCCCTTTGTGGCTGGGAGAACAGTACTATTTTGTTCTAGAAGCTGCCCTGAGGTCCACCCCAGTTATTGGCGGGGAGGGGGGGAACTCTGTAGGAGTTCATGAGGACCTAGGTAGACATTATTAAAAGATGTTCATGGCCTGTTTAAACTACAATCACAAGAATCATGACTTGGGCTCCACTCTCTTCTTTCAACTCTGCTACGCTGTCAGACATCTGCTGTCTCCGTACCCCAGAGTCAAGGACTCCACATTTAAAGGAAGTCTCCTCACGACTCTGCCTCTGTAGCCTCTGTGACGTGGCTTCTGTTGCTATGAAGTAGCTAAAGCAGAAAGCCTAAGCACTAAGAATGCTTGACTGACAGCACGATCAGTAGCCATTTTTCTTTTCTTTTTTGTCTTATCCTTTATACTTCTTTTCTTTTTATTTCAGAATATTATGGGGGTACAAATATTTTGGTTACATGTAATGCCTTTGCCTCTCCCAAGAAAGGGCTACAAGCATGCCCTTCCCCCATACAGTGCGCTCTGCATCCGTGAGTTTATCCCCCACCACCCCCTCCCACCTGACCGGCACCCAGTGAATATTACTACGATGTGAGCACCTTAGTGTTGATCAGTTAGTACCAATTTGATGGCGAGTACATGTGATGCTTGTTTTTCCATTCTTGTGATACCTCACTTTGGAGGATGGGCTCCAGCTCTATCCAGGATAATATAGGAGGTGCTAGTTCACCATGGTTTTTTGTGGTTGAGTAGTATTCCATGGTATACTTTTATCACATTTTATTAATCCACTCATGTATTGATGGGCACTTGGGTTGTTTCCACATCTTTGCAATTGTGAATTGTGCTGCTGTAAACATTCGAGGGCAGATGTCTTTATTACAGAATGTCTTTTTTTTTCCCTTGGGTAGATGCCTAGTAGTGGAATTGCTGGATCAAATGGTGTTTCTATTTTTAGCTCTTTGAGGTATTTCCAAATTATTTTCCTCAGTGGTTGTACTAATTTTCAATTCGAACAGCAGTGTAAGAGTGTTCCTATCTCTCCACATCCACACCAGCATTTGTTGTTTTGGGACTTTTTGGTAAAGGCCATTCTCACTGGAGTTAGGTGATATCTCATTGTGGTTTTGATTCTCATTTCCCTAATGATTAAGAGATGTTGAGCACTTTTTTATATGTTTGCTGGCCATTAGTCTGTCTTCTTTTGAAAAGTTTCTGTTCATGTCCTTTGTCCATTTATTGATGGCATTGTTTGATTTTTTCTTGCTTAACACATTTTTCTTTTCTTTTTATAAAAATGCTTCATGACAGCAACTTTTAAACAACATTATATTTAAAAGTGATGCAAGATTTCAATGAGTCTTCAAACTCAAGTTTTTAATAAACATGTAAAAATCCTTTGTATATAAAAGTTGCATTTAATCACTTGTGCCTAAGAATGTTATCTATAAAACTGATAGCAATAAGACTGATAAACCATAATTTAATTTGAAATTCTAAACAAATCACTTGAGTAAAAAAAAAAATCCCATAAAAGTCAGTTCAAAGTTTAATTGTTTATATTCAATACAAACAGAAATGTTTAAATTCACAATATAAGTTTCATCAATCTTGGGTATTTTTGTATTATTTGTACGAATACTATCAGTTTCATTAACAAATACTACTTTCAACATACAGATGCAGATTTTCTAGTTATTGTTAAATAGTAGATAAGGTAGGTTGTTCCCTAAAGTGCTAAGTCATCAGTCAGTGGATTATTTGACATTTTTTTTCCTGCCATTTCTTGTTAGCCAGTTGTATCCTGTGCTGCTTACTGAATTTTCTCCAGTTTTTCCAGAGTTTTTAAAGGGTAAAAGTTTGGGTTTATACCACTGTGCTTCTTCTACAGACAATTACCCTTGTTTTGGAAGAACTTCTGGAACATTGACTTCACTTCTGCCATATCTGAATTGTTGGATACAGTAAGTTTTTTCCTGAAAGTTCTGGTCTTTTTCTGAAGCTTTATTCATCCAACTCAGTATTACCAAGATGGCCAAGAGTTCTTCACTCAATCCTGCAGATGGAACTCACTTTGCAACTCCAATCAAGAATGGACAGCTCCTGGGGCACGGGTGACAGAGGCTATTCCCTCCCTTCCACCAAGATCCCATTTGGAAGTGTCAAATCTAATTTTCTTAACTTTTAAGCACATGTACTTAGATATGATGTTCTTTCAATAGCTAAATGAATCATTATCCACATCCTGCCTATTAATAAGAATCACAGTGAATCTAACTTCTCTTATCCTTCTCTTCTTCTGCCACTTCTATGAGATTATCTGTGATTTTAAAATCAGACTGTGGTCAGTTTTTTTTTTACCTGATGACCGATACTTATTCTAACTCAGCTTTGGCTGTTCATTAGTACTTGTGTTCCACAATCTCCTCTTTCTTTAAAACATTCATTTGACTGGAGTACATTTTCCAATAACATTTCAGAGAGAATTTTTGGTTATTCTTTCCATGTGTGATATCATCTTTATTCCAACCTCACACTTGAATAATAATATAGCTGGTTATAGACTTCTAGGTTCAGAGTTCCTCTCCACAGATCCTTGAATTGATTTTTCTTATCACACAGCAATGCCCATGAGGAGTCTGGTGCCAGTCTGACTGCCACTCTTCTATGGGTGTGATGTGCACCACTAGTTGCCCACCAGCACCTACTCTGTGCCACCTTCTTCTCATGACTCAGGCTTTCTTTTCAGTATCCACTTCTCCTCTCTCACTCCATGTACTTAGGAGAAAGTGGAATATTACCCTCAGTCCCATCCAACATCACAGATTCAGAATCTTAGGATGGCTTAAGCCAACAAGCACAGTACATATCTATAGACCATTGGTTCAGGGGTAGACACGTGTCTTAAAGAACAGCACTATTGTCAATCCCAGGACTCCCGGTTAGAGCACTAAGACAAAAGCTTGCTCTAGCTCCCTTTTTGTAAACAAAGAGGATGATAGGTCCAACTGAGACCAGCAGTCAGAGTATAATCCAGTGTTAGGGAAAAATCTCACTCTGTATATAGCAGAACAGAGATGAAAAGAAAATGGACCCTTGATGACTTCATTGAATTACTGAATCAAGCAGCCTGATGACGGAAAAACCAAATTCTGCCAAACTATTTAAAAAGGTTTATTCTGAGCAACTATGTGTGACTAAGGCCTGGGGAACATAGTCTTAAGAGGTCCTGAGAAAGTGTGCTGAGGCTGTCAGGTTACACTTGGATTTTATACATTTCAGGGAGACAGAAATTGCAGGTAAAATCATAAATCAATACGCGGAAGGTGTACAGTGGTTCGGCTCAAAAAGGTGGGACATCTTGAAGTGGGGGCTTACAAGTGGTAGGTGGGGTTTAGGGATTCTTTAGTTGGCAATTTGTTGAAAGAGTTAAGGTTTGTCTAAAGACTTGGAGTCAGTAGAAAGGAATGCTTGAGTTAAGATAAGGGGGTCTGCTATCTGTTATGTGATGTTATA
>NW_012152618.1:5183213-5184336 GCF_000956105.1 Propithecus coquereli | reverse complement strand
CCCCCCCAGCTTAATCTCTGAGATGGTGGGTGGTACTTGTGAGTAAGAATCAGCCATGCCCTGTTTGACTGAGTTGGTAGATGTTGTAATGAGCTATACAGTTGTTCTCCCTGCCAGTGGTTGATGCTTGCAGGAAAAAGCCAACTTTAGAGGTGTTCTTTTGTTCCTGTAATAACCTCTGATCCCTCAAGAGGAGCACTTGAGTGCCCCAGGCTTTGGCAGGGGTCTTGTAGCTCCCAGGGGGTTGCTTGTTCTCTACCACAGCAGAGGTGGGTTGGGGAGCAAGGCTGAGCATGACGGGTGAGCCTGGAAGGCTTTGCAATGCCTCAGCAGGGCTTAAAGGTCATTTTCCCGGCCGCTAGGGGGAGCCGCCGGGGGGCGGCTCAAGGCCAGCTCTCCAGACCAGGATGACTGCTCCTGAGAAAGGGATCATAATTCCCCGACTGGTATGCTCATAAATTTGATAACTTAGATGAAATGGACCAATTCCTTGAAAGACACAATTTACCAAAAACTTATAGAAAGAGAGATGGATGATTCCCTCTTAGCTGTGTGTTGGAAGTGGGGTTGGAGGGCGGCTTCTGAGCAGCAGGTGTGCCCATGTCCTCTCTTCCTTGCAGCAGTTCCTCAGGCCTCTCCAGAAGCACCTCTCAGAGCACTCCCTGCCTCTCTGGCCCCAGGGCTTCTGCCCTGCCTTAGTCTGAGGCAAAGGCAGCTGGGCCACTGCTCAGAACAAACGGATTAGGAGAAGGTACCTCTCTGATGGGTTCAGGGGCTTTCAGTGACTGACCTCATTCTCTTTGCATCCATCGCTGCTGAGCTTGCGAGAATTTCCAGAGCTGCTTCTACCTTCGGGCTTACTTGGATCCAGGTCCTTTGGATATTTCTTCATCGATCTCATCCCACCTGCTTGCTATCTTTTAAAAACTGCTCAACATTTCTGATTTATTCATGGCACATTTACTTTTTACCATTCCTGTTAATGTTTTTTTTTTTTTTTAATATATATCTCTTTTGTCACTTTAAAGAATTTCAGGTAGCAGAGGTCGTGGGCGTATCTCAGTCTGCCATTTCTATCCAATCTTAGAATCTAGTTTTTGAAAAAAAAAAAAAAACCTTATTT
>NW_012152618.1:5169159-5183163 GCF_000956105.1 Propithecus coquereli | reverse complement strand
TGAGTCTCTATTTCAGGGGAAAGATTAAGGCTAGAGATACACCTCTGAGGCCCATCAGCATCTAGGTGGTGTTTGAAGTTAGGAGACTTAATGACTGAGAATCACACCTTAGCAGGAGCAGAAGCCAACCAGTAGAGCCAGTACTGGTAGAAAAAGAGTATAATTGATGATTTCAGGAGGCTCAGTGTGGACATGCTGGAGAGTTAAAAGCTCCAAGGCTTCAATCTTTCAGGGGTTAGTTTTGTGAGTTTTACTTTCAGGAGCCCAAACAGGTTCTCATTGTGATGATCTGGGAAAAATCCCCTTGTGCTTCTTTCTGGCAGGGAGAAGAGAAAATAGCCATATTCCCAGAGCCTTCTGTTATTCTTAACAAGGCCTGACTTCAAAGGAAACAATGTCACTAGAGCCTGACCTATTGGGAGTTTATTAGAGTCTAACCAACCTGGAGAAAGGGAAATACCCAACCTCAGCCTGCTCTATCCTTTGGTGTCGGGAAAGGAAAATACCAAACTCCAGCCTCCCTATAACCTTCTTTTCTCAACCAAGAGGGGAAACGAAAGCTGAGAAGTACTTGTGAAGGCCTGGGACACAGGCTCACTAAAAGACTGAGACCAAATCACAGGATTATAGAATGCTTGCCCTCCTCCCATGCCTGCTGCAACACCAATAGAGCTTCTGTATAGTAACAGTGGATCACAGCTAAAAGACCACATTTGGGGCCATAAAGCGAGTTAACGAGTTTTAAAACATAGCAAGTTTTAAAAAATAGAAATCACACAAAGCTTTCAGAGCAAAATGAAATTAGACTAGAAATCAACAACATAAAGAAAGCAGAAATATCAGACCATTTGAAATAAATCAGCAAGGTAAAGAAACTGGATAGATGGGTTCTGCATGAATTAAATGAGTGTCAGCAGAGAAATCATCTCAAAGCTTGCCTTTCTTTGCTGTCAGGACATAAAGGTGAACATTTTTATGTCATATTGTTATGTGTGATGAAAAATGGATTCTTTTTCACAATTGAAAGTGTTTGGTACAATGGTTGGATAAAGATGAAGTGTCGAAACACATTCCAAAACCAAATATTCATCAAAAAAAGCTAATGGTGTCTTTTTGGTGATCCAGCGCTGGTATTATCCACTACAGCTCCATGAAACCTGATCAACCAATTACAGCGGATGTCTACTGCAACCAATTGGATGAAATGATGAGGATGCTTGCTATTAAGCAGCCGAGATTGGTCAATAGACACAAGCTAATCCTCTTGCAAGACAACACTTGACCACATATCACACAAACAATGCTGCTCAAACTACAAAAGCTGGACTTGGAAACTCTCTGTCATCCACTGTATTCACCAAACCTTACACCAACTGACTACCTTTTCTTCCAGATTTTGGACCACTTCTTGCAAAGAAAAATATTCAATTCTCAACAAGCCATGGAAAACGCCTTTGGTGATTTCATCACCACTTGCTCTCCAGGCTTATTCGCTCTGGCATAAGCAAGCTACCGTTAGGATGGCAAAACTGTGTCCATAGTTTAGGCATGTATTTTGATTAATTGTACTGCTTCTTGTTTGACATATAATAAACTACACTTTTGATTCTAAATCGGACATTTCATATTTAATGACCTAGGGCAGAAATCAATGAAACTGAAAACAAGAACTTGATACAGAAAATCAACAAAACCAACGATTGGTTTGTTAAAAAGATCAATAAAATTGATAAACCTCTAGCCAGGCTAACCAGAGGAGGGGGGGGAAGACAGAGAACAATGTATCCTTGCTAAATTTATTTATCAATTCCAGGAGACTCTTGGTGGAATCCTTGGTGTTTTCTAGATACAAGATCATATCATCAGTAGAGAGCGATAGTTTGACCTCCTCTTTCCCAATTTGGATACCCTCTATTTCTATTTCTTTCTCTTGCGTGATTGCTCTGGCTAGGACTTTCAGCACCATGTGGAACAGAAATGGTGACAGGAGGCATCCTTGTCTTGTTCCAGTTCTTAGGGGAAATGCTTTCAACTTTTCCCTATTCAGTAGGATGTTGGCTGTGGGTTTGTCATATATGGCTTTTATAATTCTGAGATATGTTCCTTCTATGCCTACTTTCTTGAGGGTTTTTATCATGAAAGGGTACTGGATTTTGTTGAATGCGTTTTCTGCATCTATTGATCATATGGTCTTTGCTTTTGCTTTTGTTTGTGTGGTGAATTACATTTACTGGTTTACGTATGTTTAACCATCCTTGCATCCCTGGGATGAAGCCCTACTTGGTCCTGATGGATTATTTTCTGATGTGCTGTTGAATTTGATTTGCTAGTATTTTATTAAGAGTTTTGACATCTATATTCATAAGGGATATTGTTCTGCAGTTTTCTTTTTTTTGTTCTTTCTTTTCCTGGCTTTGGTATCAAGGTGATACTGGCTTTGTAGAATGAGTTGGGGAGGATTCCCTCCTTCTCAATATTATTGAATCATTTCTGTATTATGGGTACCAGGTCTTCTGTGTAAGGTCTGATAGAATTTGGCTGTGAATCCATGAGGTCTAGGGATTTTTTTGTTGTTTTGGGGAGCTTTTCTATTGCTGTTTTGATCTCACTGTTTGTTATTGGTATGCTTAGGAGTTCTGTTTCTTACTGGTTAAATCTTGGGAGGTTGTGTGTTTCTAGGAACTCATCCATTTCCTCTACATTCTCTAGTTTATGTGCATAGAGATTTACATATTATTCATGGATGATGTTTTGTATTTCTGCAGTATCAGTTGTAACGTCACCTTTTTCATTTCTGGTTGAGAATATTTGGGTCCTTTCTCTTCTCTTCTTGATTAATCCAGATAGAATTCTGTCAGTTTTGTTTATCTTTTCAAAGAATCAACTTTTTGTTTTGTTAATCCTTTGTATTTTTTCTTTTGTTTTGCTTTCCAATTCATTTATTTCTGCTCTGAGCTTCATTATTTCTTTTCTTCTGCTGGCTTTGGGTTTGATTTTCTCTTCCTTTTCTGATTCTTGAGGTATGATGTTAGGTTGTTAACTTGTGATCTTTCTGTCTTTTTGATGTAGGCATTTAAGGCTATGAATTTTCCCCTGAAGAATGCTTTTGCCGTGTCCCATAGATTTTGATAACTTGTGCCTCCTTTGTTGTTCAGTACAAAGGGTTTTTTGATTTCCATATTAATATCATTCTTGACCTAATAATTGTTCAGCAGCAGGTTGTTTAATTTCCATGACTTTGTGTAGGTTTGAGTGTTTGTCTTTTGATTGATTTGTTGTTTTACTCCTCTGCGGTCTTAGAAGGTACATGATATGATTTTGATTTTTTTGAATTTGTTGAGACCTGTTTTCTAGCTTAAGATATGATCAATCTTGGAGAATGTCCAATGTGCTGCTGAGAAGAATGTGCATTCTGTAGTTTTGGGGTAGAATTCTGTAAATGTCTGTTAGGTCCATTTGATTTGGAGTTTGGTTTAAGTCCTTTCTTTCTTTGTTTATATTCTGCTTTGATGATTTGTTGAACTCTGACAGTAGGATGTTGAGGTCCCCAGCAATTATGATGGTGGTATTTATTTTTTTGCTTAGCTCTAGTAAAATTTGCTTTATGTATGTGGGAGCTCCTGTGTTGAGTGCATATATATTTCTGATTGTTTTGTCTTCTCGTTGAATTTTTCCCTTTACCATTATATAACAACGCTCTTTGTCTTTCTTTACCTTTGTTGGCTTAAAGTAAATTTTATCTGAAATGAGAATGGCTATACCTGTTCTCTTTTGATTTCTATTTCCATGGAATACTTCTTTCCATTCTTTCACATTTAATCTGTGTGTATCTTTGTGGTTTAGATGTGTTTCCTGGAGACAGCAGATACTTAGGTTGTGCTTTTTTATTCATTTAGCCAGCCTATGTGTTTTGAGAGGAACATTCAGTTTGTTAATGTTAATTGATAGCATGGATATGTGGGATGTTCGTCTGTTCATCCTGTTCAGTAGTCCCTTATTGCTTTGTTTTACCTCCTGCTCTATTGTTTTATAAGAGTTGTGGGTTCAGGTGTTTTTAGGTGATTTTACATTGGTGGGTATCTGTTGTGCTGATTTGTGTATAATGCTGTTCTGAGCATTTCGTGCAGGGACAGTCTGGTCATAGCAAATTCCCTCAGTGTTTGCTTCTCGGGAAAATACTTAATTTCTCCGTTGACTGTGAAACTTAGTTTTTCAGGATACAAAATTCTAGGTTGGCAGTTGTTCTGCTTAAGTCAGTTGAAGATGGGGCCCCAGTCCCTTCTGGCTTGTAATGTTTCTGCTGAGAAGTCTGCAGTTAGCCTGGTGGGTTTTCCTTTGTAGATTATTTGATACTTTTGTCTTGCTGCTTACAGAATTTTCTCTCATTTTGACTTTGGCCATGTTGATTACTATGTGTCTTGGAGATGACCTTTGTGCTATGAATCTTCCCAGTGTTTGACGTCCATCTTGTATCTGTATGTCTGAATTTCTAGTGATACCAGGGAATTTTTTCCTCAATAATTTCCTCAAATAGCTTTTTCATGCTTTTAGCTTTCTTCTTCTCCCTCAGGGATATCTATAATTCAAATGTTAGTTTGCTTCACACAATCCTGTATCTCTCTTAGTGATTGCTTGGACTTTGTTATACTCTTCTTTGCCTCTTTGAATGACTGGGTTATCTCGAGAGCCTTGTCTTCAAGCTCTGAGATTCTTTCTTATTCTTGGTTAAGTCTGTTGTTAAGCTTTCTGCTGTGTTTTGAAATTCCCTAAATGACTCTTTCATTTCTTTAAGTTCTATTATATCCTTTCTTATATTGTCTAGCTCTCTGGTGACTTTTTCTTTTTTTTCATTGATTTCCCAAAATACTTGTTTGGCTTTTTTTGTTGCTGTTGTTGGTTTTCAACTTCCTCTTCAATTCTATTCATTGTATTTGCCATCCATATTCTGAATTCCATTTCTGTCATTTTGACAATTTCCTTGTGTGTAGAGTCTACTACTATAGCTCCATTGTGTTCCCCTGGGGGTGTTGAACTATTCTGTTTTTTCATATTGCCAGGGTTCTTTTGCTGGCTTCTTCTCATCTGGATCCTCTTTGCTCAGCTCTTAGTTAATAGGATTGCAGGTTACCTGCTCTCCTTTGCTGGGGACTCTCTCAAACCAAGTCCAGGAGTGATGGCTGCTCAGGTTGGGGGTCCTAAGTGAATTGTTGGACCTCAGGGAGGTTCTACCAGCCTAGCAGCAGTGGTGGGGACTCAGTAGTGGGGTCTTGGGGTCCAGGCACAACTCCGAAGTATTGGGGTTGGGTTGTAGGCCTGGTGGGGGCCCTGGAGCTACAGAGGCAGAGCTGCAGATTCTGGCACAGTGAGAACTTCAGAGCTAGCTCTGGGGATTTCAGAGGCAGAGCCACCCATATGGGGAGCTGTTCCATCAGTGTGGGGACTGCTGAAGCCCAGCTGCGCAGGCAGGGGTGTATCTCAGTGGTCCAGGGTCCATATAGCTGGGCTGGAGCTTCCAGTCAGTCAAGGTGTCAACTCCCACACCTAGACCCACTAAGGCAATTGCCCCAGGCTTCCCAAGTGGTGCCTGTGGCATCTGGGGCTCCTCCTCTGTTCAGCTCTCATGTCTGAGAGGAGGCGTGCTCAGCCCCCAGTCACAGGGCACAACACGAGGGAGCATCTGTTCCCTGCCTGGCCCAGTGGAGGTGATGCAAAGGCTACTGCTAGAAGGCTGGGTCCTGAGCGGACCTGGCTCCATATACCACAGCAATCAGGATGGTGTCGGTTGCAGAAACTTGGGATTGGCAGGCACTAGATCTCTGCTGCACCTGCTGTCTGGTGAAATGTCCCTGCACAGACTCTGAGCAGCTCCCCAATCAGCCCAGAGGTCTGCAGTGGAAGAGGGAGACCCCACAGAGATCAAGCTGTCTGTAACTTTTGTTTGTCTCCTAAAAAGCTGTGTCCCAGCAGGGCACGGTGGCTCACACCTGTAATCCTAGCACTCCGGGAGGCCAAGGCTGGTGGGTTGTTTGAGCTCAGGAGTCCGAGACCAGCCTGAGCAAGAGCGAGACCCCGTCTCTACTAAAAAAAATAGAAAGAAATTATCTGAACAACTAAAAATATATAGAAAAAATTAGCCAGGCATAGTGGCGCATGTCTGCAGTCCCAGCTACTTGGGAGGCTGAGGCAGTAGGATCTCTTGAGTCTAGGAGTTTGAGGTTGCTGTGAGCTAGGCTAACGGCATGGCACTCACTCTAGGCAGGGCAACAGAGTGAGACTCTGTCTAAAAAAAAAAAAAAAAAAGCTGTGTCCCGTCGGGTTGCTTCTGTCTTGCTGTCTTCACCTCTTCCCAGCAGTGTGAATTGTATTGGGACCCCCCCAGCTTAATCTCTGAGATGGTGGGTGGTACTTGTGAGTAAGAATCAGCCATGCCCTGTTTGACTGAGTTGGTAGATGTTGTAATGAGCTATACAGTTGTTCTCCCTGCCAGTGGTTGATGCTTGCAGGAAAAAGCCAACTTTAGAGGTGTTCTTTTGTTCCTGTAATAACCTCTGATCCCTCAAGAGGAGCACTTGAGTGCCCCAGGCTTTGGCAGGGGTCTTGTAGCTCCCAGGGGGTTGCTTGTTCTCTACCACAGCAGAGGTGGGTTGGGGAGCAAGGCTGAGCATGACGGGTGAGCCTGGAAGGCTTTGCAATGCCTCAGCAGGGCTTAAAGGTCATTTTCCCGGCCGCTAGGGGGAGCCGCCGGGGGGCGGCTCAAGGCCAGCTCTCCAGACCAGGATGACTGCTCCTGAGAAAGGGATCATAATTCCCCGACTGGTATGCTCATAAATTTGATAACTTAGATGAAATGGACCAATTCCTTGAAAGACACAATTTACCAAAAACTTATAGAAAGAGAGATGGATGATTCCCTCTTAGCTGTGTGTTGGAAGTGGGGTTGGAGGGCGGCTTCTGAGCAGCAGGTGTGCCCATGTCCTCTCTTCCTTGCAGCAGTTCCTCAGGCCTCTCCAGAAGCACCTCTCAGAGCACTCCCTGCCTCTCTGGCCCCAGGGCTCCTGCCCTGCCTTAGTCTGAGGCAAAGGCAGCTGGGCCACTGCTCAGAACAAACGGATTAGGAGAAGGTACCTCTCTGATGGGTTCAGGGGCTTTCAGTGACTGACCTCATTCTCTTTGCATCCAGCGCTGCTGAGCTTGCGAGAATTTCCAGAGCTGCTTCTACCTTCGGGCTTACTTGGATCCAGGTCCTTTGGATATTTCTTCATCGATCTCATCCCACCTGCTTGCTATCTTTTAAAAACTGCTCAACATTTCTGATTTATTCATGGCACATTTACTTTTTACCATTCCTGTTAATGTTTTTTTTTTTTTTTAATATATATCTCTTTTGTCACTTTAAAGAATTTCAGGTAGCAGAGGTCGTGGGCATATCTCAGTCTGCCATTTCTATCCAATCTTAGAATCTAGTTTTTGAAAAAAAAAAAAAAAACCTTATTTTTTACTCCAGCAGAACATTTAGAATGATTTAGTAAAATATCAACTATTTTATAACATTTAGCATACATTTTAACGGATAACTAAATTGATTTTCATAATAAAAATTAAGTTTTTGCCTATCAATTAAATTTTCTTTGATTTTCTTTAACTCCCATTTTTGTGAACTGCTTTTAACTCTCTGCTTGTGTCTCAGTCTCTGCTTTACAAGGTAAATACAGACACAGAGAGACAGAGAGAGAGAGAGAGAAATTTGGTGTTTGCATGATGCAATGAAAAAATTTTCCTAACAGAGACCCATGAGCAATAAGTTGAGTGGCTACTCCCCATGGGCTGCCCCCCATGGTAAGATAAAAAAGGATTGCCTAATCCTCATCCAAGGAAAGGGATCCAATCAAAATTATTCCATTTTCTTCCTTTATCAGGCTGTCAACAGAAGGATGTTTGACTGATTTCCATCTTTAAGTTAACAGTATGAGCATTAGAATTATATCAGATAGATCATGAAGCAATGAAATTTGTCAAGCAAATGCATTTATGCCTGGTGGGGAGGGGTGACGCCATATATGTCTGCCCTAATGTCGACTGAATAGGAAGCACATTGCCTTCCAATTTTATTGCTCAAACCACACTTAAAAGGCATGGTAATTCCAGACCAGGCTGTTTGATCTGCCCCCCATCCTCCTGAACCAAGCATGGAGCACTTTGGCCTCTGTGAGTCACCCTGCTTCATTCACATTCCACCCTGCACCTCTGGCCACAACAGGAGCCTTCTGTTCTCAAATATTTTCTCAATAACCCATAAAGTAAACAAAGCAAACAAAACAAAACAAAAACCCAGACCACATCCATGCACTAAATTTAAATGAACTCTTCAGGTCAACGATGTTTTAGCTGTTCTGCTGAAACTGCTTTTTATTGCAAGTACTAGACTAAGGCACACCATGTCTGGCAGGACTTGGTAAAATTTCAATTGGAATGTTCCATGACGCCACAGATTCTGGAACAGAGAGGGTGGTAAAGGGTGAAAAGATCACCTGAGTGCAGCCTTGGAAAAGAAGCACCAGTTTTGTTTAACATTGTGCCAGGGACAGGCTGGATATAAAAGAAGAAACAGACAATCACTAAGAAGCATGTCTATAGGGGCCTGGGGCCATCTAGAAATTGTTTCCTACTAAATTCCTTTTTAATTACTTTCTCATTTAAATGCATGGGATGCCCAGAGCTGCATTTATTCATGGCTGAGACTCGACTTTTGCTAAAGAAGACAAGAAGCCACAGGCCTGGGTACAGAACTCTGGGCAGTCACTGAAGTGCCTTCCAGGCAAGGATTGAGGACTCTGTCCCCAGGAGCCATAGTGCTGGATGTGATTTGGGACTGGGTTGTCCACTAAATTTAATTCAGCAAATATTTATAAAGTGTCTACCTTGTACCAGACACAATGTAAAACATTGTGGATAGATCAGTGAACACAACAGACAAAATCTTTGCTGCTGTGGGGCTTACATTTTGGAGGCTAAACAAAGTAATTAAGAAAAACGTTGTATGGTGTGTTAAATGGGGCTGATTGCTGCAGAGAAAAGAGATCAGGGAAGGGGGACAAGGAGTACCGAGGGGTCCACTTTAAATCTGATATTCAGAGAAGGCACCACTGAGGAGGGGGCCTTTGAGCAAAGACCTAGCAGAGGTGAGAGGGCATGTGGGAGTTTTCACAGGGCAGCAAGGAGGTCAGTGTGGCTGCAGATCAGTAAACTGAGAGTAAGGAGCATAGCCAACAAGTCAGAAGAACAGAAGACTTTTTAGGTTGTTGTAAGGTCTTTGGTTTGTACTCTGACTACAGTGGGAACCACTGGAGAATTCTGAACGGGGAAATAATATATCCTGACTTGTATTCTGATAAGATTACACTGCATGCTGAGTTAGGCATAGACTCCAAGGGATGGGGGCACAGTTAAAGCAGGGAGACTAATTAGTAGATTATTGTGACTTGGACCAGGGTGTGGTATTAACAGAAGTAGTGAGAAGGTAGAGCGCATATAACTGGCTGATGGCTGCGATGTGGAGTATAAGAGAGAGAGGATTCAAGAATGACTTCGAGAGTTTTAGACTGAGCCACTGGGAGGGTGAAGTGGCTTTTAATTGAGAGGGAAAGATTGTGAAAAGAGTAAGAAGAGTAGATTTTATGGTGAGAGGGAAAGGTCAGGATTTTGATTATTTTGTTGTTGTTGTTGCTCATCCTCAGCTTGAAATACTCACTAGACACTCATGCAGAGATGCCCAGCGGAGAAGGCTGGGCTGGAGAGGCATATGCTGAAATGTCAGAACAGTTAGAAAGGCACTCTACCCTACACCCCTCCCTTCAGAAGGAAAATGATGGTTTTTCCTTTTTTCAAGTTCTTAAACCTATATGCCATCCACCACTTGAGTGACCCAAGCTTAGGGCTCAGCTTTTCTATGATTAAGAAGAGTCAACCAGTTCTATCTTATGATATCAACTTCGTGCATCCTAAGTGTTGGATGTTCTTCAGTTCCTGCACTCACGATGAGCAGCTAATCAAGATCTTTCCAGGTGGTTACCATGTGTGGATCTCTAATGAGTTATTTGATTTGCATTAGCAGTAACTACAAGCAGATAACTTTTCCTTTCTGGCCCTGAGATGCAGAGAAGAAAGGATAATAGCAGAGACATATGGCGACATTTAATTGCAGACTTTTGCTGATGGAAACATTGACTTTGCAGTTGAGGAAATAACATCCACTTCATAGTGAGCTTATGAGACTTGAATGAGACAATGTATGTGAATATGTCTTTTAAACTATTGCACAAATGTGAATGACAATGCACATCTTAAGATTCAACTTTTTCCACTAATATTTCAAGAAATAAACAGACTGGGTCAAGGTCTCAGAGCAATTTAGTTGCAATGAAATTTCAGAGTGAATGTCTCCTGACATTCAGTTTGGTGGTCCTTCTCCAACTTATAATAAAAATTTCAGCTGCACAGCAGTACTTGTACTTTTAGTTAGGGCAAATACGAGCGTATGTTGTTGCATGTCAGGATACAAATTAGTAACTGTTAATCAGAACAAGGAATTCACATAAAATGTGGCTAAAGTTAAGTTAACTTGCCAAGTAGACAGCTGCGATATTAAAAGAAATGTGTGAGTAAAAATGTCAAATGAATGTTTTTGATTGGCATAAAAGGTTTGAAGATATTTGGAAAGATGCTATGATGACACAATGCTGCAAGTAACCATATGTCCTCCTTGTTAAATTGGAACAAATGTTAAAACTTTGATTGGTTTGAATATCCTAAAAACCTTAGCAATAATGCCCAAAGCAGTAAAAGTAAATAAAGATGAAGACCCATTACCCAGGAAAATGTTAATGGCATTGAAAGTACACTGGGGTAGGGTTGTGAAAAGAATACTGTCATGGGAGTTCAAAAACTTGGTCCTGAACCATTGAGTATCTTGGGTCTTCTCTAGTATCCATCTGTAAAAGAGTTGCATTAGATTTGCAAATCTTGGACATTTTGTCATGCTCTAGGGACAATACCTATCAAGACTGTGCCCTTCTTTTGGGTGATGGTGAGAAAATATGAAGACAGAGTGTTGTGTTGGTTAATTTTATGGGTCAACTTGACTGGACCATGGGGTACCCAGATATTTGATCAAACATTATGTTTTTGGAAGAGATTAACATTTAAATTGGTAGACTGAGAAAAGCAGATTGCCCTCCATAATGTGGATGGGCCTCATCCAATAATGTGACGTAAGTAGAACAAAAGATCAACCTTCCCCAAGTAAGAGAGAATTCTCCAGCCTGCTAGCCTTTGGACTCAAAGATGGACATCAACTCTGCAGATTTTGGATTTGCCAGCCTCCATAATCACGTGAGCTAATTTCGTACAATAAACCTCTTTATTTGTATCTCCTGTTTTTCTGGAAAACCCTGACTAATACATATTTTACTACAGAGAGTGGTTCTAGAAAAACAACCTTTTAAGGATGAATTTTCTGAATTGGTTATGGGCTTTCTGGAATTTGCTCTCTACTCTGATTACATTTAAAGACACTAATGGCTCTACTTCAAGTATTTTTAAAAAAAGCACTAATAGTCTGTGGTGTGAACTGGCAATAGATATACACAAAATATCACTATTGGATAATCCTAATCAATTGCTTATGAGAAGCAAGGATCTGGGTAACCATGTATATGATACCTTTGAAAATTGTTGTCAAACAAATGAATATAACAAGAATGTGCTTTTCTTGTCACTGGATGAAGTAGGAGACGAAACAGATGAGCTCAGGGATTCCAATTCCCAGATTAAGTGCTGCCTAAATGACCAGAAAGCTTCTATGTCTGCCCCAAACAAAAATCTTTGTCTCTTATAGCTGGACAGCTGAGATTGCTTAAAACCAAACCCAGAATTTCATACTTTGAGTGGATAAATTACAACAAAAATTGGATTTGCAGTGTCTTTCTCCAGCCACTCCTGTCTTTGCTCAATGGGCTCATGAACAAAGTGGCCGTGGCATAGGGATGGAGGCTTTGCAGGGGCTCGTCAACATATGGCTGCTGTCCGATCTGCTTGCAGCAGAGACCAACGTTGGATCCCCGACATGGCTTCCTTCTTGGGGTGATCCTCCAGCTACCTGGTGGCAGGTCAATTATATTGTACCACTTCCATCATGGAAGGGGCAGTGTTTTTTCTTCCTGGAATAGACACTTAATCTGGATTTGCCTTGCCTTCCCACAATCCTTCTGCCAAAACTACTGCATGTGGACTTACAAAATGCCTTAACCATTATGGTATTCCACACAGCATTGTTTCTGATCTCACATCTCAGGAGCTCATATCTCAGGAAATGAACTGCAGCAATGGGTCCGTGATCATGGAATTCACTGGTCTTATCATGTTTTCCACCATCCTGAAGCAGTTGGCTTGATGAAATGGTGGAGTGGCAGAGTATCACCTAGCTGGCAATACCTTACACTGCTGGAACAAGGCTCTCCAGGAGGCTGTATATGCTCTGAATCAGCATCCAGTATTTGGTGCTGTTTCTCCCACAGCCTGGATTCATGGGTCCAGAAATCAGGGGGTGGAAATGGGAATGACACAAGTCACTATTACCCCTAGTGACCCACTAGCAAAATTCAAAATTTTCGTTTCCTGTACCCATAACCATATACTCTGCTGGCCTTGAAATAATTAGTTTCAAAGGGAGGAATGCTTTCACCTGAAGACACAATAATGATTCCATTGAACTAGAAGTTAAGAAACTGCCACCTGATCACTCTGGATTCATCATGCCTCTGAATTAACAGACAAAGAAGAGAGACTCTGTGCTGGCTGGGGTGACTGATCCTGACTACCACGGGGAAATCGGACTGCTTGTCCATGATGGAGGTAAGGAGGAGTATTCCGGAACATAGGAGATCCCTTAGCGAGTCTTCTATTACTGTCATGCTCTGTGATTAAAGTCAATGAAAACCACAACAACCCAATTCAGGAAAAACCACTAGTGGCCCAGACTCTTCAGGAATAGAGGTTCGGGTCACCCCACTAGGTTAAGAATCATGACCAGCAGAGGTGCTTGCTGAAGGCAAAGGTGACATGCAATGAGTAGTGGAAGAAGTTAGTTAGGAATACCCGGTATCACCGTGCGACCAGTTACAGAAACAAGAAGTACAATTGTCATGCGCACTTCCTACTTATTTTGTTATGTATATGTCTGTGTGTGTATATCAGACATTTTTGTTTTCTTCTGGCTCTTGTGCCCTTATCATGTAACATACATCGTAGTATTTAAGTATTGTTAACTTCACATCGCAGTATTTGTTATGGTAAATCAAGGAGAAGAGGAAACACCATCCAAGGACTTTGCATCCTCTTTAGGGGGAAGGATTAGTGTGTTTTCACTTGTACACAAATGGCTGTATCATGGTAAGTGGAAGTATGAACTTGTTATTGTCTTTATTTGGAGATTAAGCTTGGTCTAAGGAGATGCATATGGGTGCCAAGTTGATAAGGAGTGCACTTGTGTTGGTTAATTTTATGTGTCAACTTGAAGGGTGTTTTTGGATGAGGTTAACATTTAAATTGGTGAACACGGAGTAGGCAGTTGACCTCCATAATGTGGGTGGGCCTCATCTAATCAGTTGAAGGCCTGAGTAGAACTAAAACCTGACCTCACCCAAGCAGGAGAGAATTCTCCAAGCTGCTGGCCTTCAGACTCAAACTGGGACATTGGCTCTGAGGATTTGGAACTTGCCAGCATCCACAAGAGTGTGAGCCAACTTCTTATATTAAAACTAAATTAATAATAGAAAAATGACATACCTTGGAGATCTCAGACAGCACATATGGCAAAATCATTAAATGGTTAAATGTTGACTTGTTTCTTTGACGTAATGCATTGTTCATGTGAATTTCATCCTCCATCAACAAAGGGTCCTGTAGAATTATGTAAAAACTGAGGATTCTGTGCAAAGACAAAAGACT
>NW_012152618.1:5165034-5168879 GCF_000956105.1 Propithecus coquereli | reverse complement strand
ATTTCAGCCAGAGTTTGCCCCAAATAAAGATTGTTGCCACAGAAGGTGTTGAAAAGTTTGTGCCATAGATTCTAAAAGTCATTTTAAAAGCAGAGTTGTGAAAGTCTTTCAAGCAGTAGCAGTATGATTGAGATGAGGGAATAACTTCCGGCTGACACTAAAGAAAACAGCACTTTCTGGAGTATACACATTATATATATGTTATATATGTGTTATATGTCATGTATACATATAGCCTTTAATGTGCATGTGTGTGTGTCCGTGTCCGTCCTTGTGTCACATATGCTTTCATTGTCGTGGCTGTTTTTCAGTGAAATCAAACCCGAGGCTCCAGAGCAATGGGTAGAAACCACGGAGGTAGGATGTTTGCACAACATTCATGCCAGTGAGCATGAAGCAGCATGGGAAACTCAGTTCCAGTGCCCTGGGATCGGACATTTATCTTGCAATGAGAGTATGGGCGACTTCTAAGTAATGGAGAAAATATTTCCAGGTGCCACCTGGGTTATAAACTCTTCCCTTTCCATTAGCAGCCATGGGACTCCTGGATCGCTTCCCATGGAGAGAAACTTATAGGGAACTTTGAAATTGATGAAGACATAGAAATGCAAGTAACCACTGTCAACTCGGTACTTGTAAGTCTAAACTTCCAGCAATTGGACAAAACCCCTGGGGAATCTCTGTAATTAATTAGCATATCGGCAATGACACGTGAGTGACTAGATGGAGGCGGACGGGTGGGGATTAGCAGGTGATAAGGACGGGAGTAAGGTTCAAAAAAGGATTTTGGAACCAGGTGACAAAGAGGAGGAGAGCGGGGACAGGATCACTTCCCTAGACACTCTTGGCTGAGGGTTTCTCCAGTGCCTGATGGCACATCTCACACAGGGTTATAGCTTATAATGTTTTAATTGGTTGTGTAGGTATAGATACACATCCATGTGTCTATGCATGTGTTTTTATCCTCAAATTAACTGTTGTATTGATCATTCTCAACTTATCCTTCTTTTCCCTGCCTTTATAAGGTCTAGAATAATAAGAATCCTTTGTGCTATTATTAGGTGTTCTGGAGCCAGATGGGACCAGCTGGCAATGGCAGGGAGTGTGGAGCTGGCCAGGTGACCAGCGCCGCTCGAGAGGGCCACAGGCTGCTGCTGTTTCACCCCAGCTGGGACCTTAGGACTGTCAGAGGTGAAAGAGCTGCTAGAGCTAGTAGGACCCAGACCTAAGGGCTAAGTTGCCTTCTTTGAAACTTTCTTCTCTTTCCTTTTCAGATGTCAAAGCCAAGCATCGCAGGACCTCTGTGCCCTTGAATAGGTGCCACCTGCTTAGGTGATGCTTCTGCTTGTGAAGCAGCTTTAAGAAAATTCTCTGAGATGGTTCTTGCTGTAAATCTGTCTCACAGTCATCTTCCTAGAACCTGACCCGCCCCCTCCACCTCTCTGTCTGCACTCTAACAACATGAAGTGCAGGGCTTTTTTTTCCGCCTGCCCCTTGGCAGGATGAATCACTACCATTGCCAATTTTGTGCAATGCCAAGCAACTTAACCAAAGTTCCTTGCCCTTTTATTAATTCTAAAAATAAGATCTGCTTGCAGCATTAGCTCTGCGGTCAGAGTCACCCAAACACCATGTCATCGTTAGAGGAAAGCTACTCTGAGACTGACCATCATGCGCTGGTTCTGCAGAGCTGAGGGGCTGCGTGGGCCAGAGTGAAACACAGTCCTGGCACTGAGCTCTCCTGTGTTCTAACTGGGGCCAGTTCACATTGGTTCATATCCGATCCTCAGCCTTTCCCTCCAGATCATGGACATAAGGACACAGTTAATCTTTGTGAAGATGTTTAATGATATTAATATTTAAAAGAGTAAAATGAGATTAAAATTTAGTGATCAGACTTAGTATCTACAAATCCCTGCTCCATCTCTGCCATTAGGGTGGGAGTGGGATTGAACTCAGACACATTTTCTGCTCTCCAGAAATGAGTCTTTCTCTCTGTGAGAATAATGGAAAGTTTTGTTTATTAAAAGGTCTTAATTATTCAGAAGCTAATTATTCTGCCACTACATTATCTTAGTTATTCACTCCCTTGGTGGCCTATCTCTATCTCTGGGTGTTTTGCCTGATAATTAGTAGATCATGTCATAAACTTTACACTCTGCCCTCAGCTGTGCAAAGAAAATTGGCTTTTGTAACTTTCTCCCATCCTTTCCAACTCACTGGGTAGCGAGGAAACTTAAACCTGGCCATTAACGATATATCTGGTTTGTCTTTTCTATTAATTGTTTAAACAGTCTCCTTTCACATTAAAACAATTGCTTTCAGAGTTCTACACCTTCCCTTTCTTCTCTTAGGTGGTACCTTGGTGTATGAGGGAGTTGACAGTGTCCTTTGATCAATAGATCAATAGGGGATCATCTTTTGGTCTCTGTTGCAGAATGGCAGTGGCAGGTGGACTGGGCTAGAACCAGTATCCTTTGAGGTGTTAATGGCCCCAAGCAGCATTTTGGAATGTAGTAGCATTCAGTCCTAGCAACCACTGATTTTGCCATTGCCTCTAGTCGTTGAGGATCCTATCCTCAGGGGCTTCCTCTTGCAAACCTTAGAACTCTGGCAATTCCATGGTCTTCTCAGCACTGGGACAGGCAGACAGCCTTGGGTGGGCAGGAGCTACTTTCTCTCTCTCTCTTTTTTTCTCTCCCCCTCTCTGGCTCCTTTATCTGTAAGTAGCTTCCAAGTCTAGAAGTAGCACACATAACTTCTACCTACATTCCCGCAGGCTGCCAGAAGTACCCAAAATAGGTCATGTCCTATATTAGAAATTCACAGCCTTCTGCTATGCCCCAGGAAATATGCCAACAGCCCTGATGTTCTTGGTGTCCCCCATAGCTACCAGGAAGTTTCCACAGCACCTTGACTCCAGCCCTGGAGATATAGACTCAAGTCTAGGGGGAAATGGAAATCATTTTTTTCATTGATACATAATGATTGTACACATCTATGGGGTACATGTGATAATTTGATACATGCATACAATGTGCAATGATCAAATCTGGGTAACTGGAATATCCATTGCCTGAAAAATTTATTATCTCTGTGTTGGGAACATTTCAACTCTTCATTTCTAGCTATTTTGAAATATACAATCAATTATTGTTAACTATAGTCACCCTACTATGCTATTTAACACTAGCACTTATTTCTTCTACCCATTTGCCAACCTCTCTTCATCCTCTCTCCCCTCCCCTTTGCAGCCTCTGGTAACCACCAACCTGCTGTCTACGTTCGTGCGATCGAGCTCCCACATGTGAGTGAGAACTGGCAGTATTTGTCTTTCTGTGCCTGGTTTATGTCACTTAACATACTCTCCTCCAGTTCCTTCCATGTTGCTACAAATGACAAGATTGCATTATTTTTTATGGCTGAATGGTATTCCATCGCGTATATATACCACATTTTCTTTATCCATTCATCCAGTGATGGACACTTAGTTTGATTCTATATCTTGGCTATTGTGAACAGTGCCACAATAAACATGGGAGTGGAGATATCTTTTTGATAGACTGATTTCCTTTCTTTTGGATATATACCGAGCAGTGGGATTGCTGGGCCATATGGTAGTTCTATTTTTAGTTTTTTGAGGAACCTCCATACTGCTTTTCATAATGGCTGTACTAACTTACAAGAAATGGAAATCTTGACTTTTGCCTTTTTTGCTCTACTATTGTCTCTCTTATCTCCCACAGTCCAGATGGGAACATCCTCTCTTGCTTCTGTTAGGACAAGATTTCCCTAACAGCACACTCTGCTTCTGCTTGGCAAGGTGACCTCAGCTCTTCCCCCTC
>NW_012152618.1:5153707-5164629 GCF_000956105.1 Propithecus coquereli | reverse complement strand
TCCAGCCAATTTCTTTTCTATTTTCTTTTTAGTAGAGACAGGGTCTCGCTCTTGCTCAGGCTGGTCTCGAACTCCTGAACTCAAATGATCCGCCTGCCTCGGCATCCCAGAGTGCTAGGATTACAGGCGTGAGCCACCATGCCCGGCCATTTACCAGGAATTTTGCTGAAGGATTTGGTGGGATATTAATTTAAACCGTTGGTTTCAAGTAATGCGAGAATTTCATTTTGTGTGTATATATACATATACATTGTTTCTTTTCTGCCCCCTGGATGAATGAGTGTTAGTTTTTACCGACATTTTAGATAAACCATTATTAAAATATACCATTGGCAGCCAGATAACTTGCCCTTTTAGTTAAAGATTTCTTTAAGCAGTCGCATTTATTTTCATCACTTGTGTATGTATCTTGTCTTCTACTGCCTTGTAATTCCTTAAGGGCATAGCTTTCAGCTTCATAGAATTCAGAGTGCCTGAAAATGTTGGAAAGATACAAGTGGATTATGTTTTCCCTGAAATTGACTTTTTTTGTAGTTTTCTGTGATTAAACAAAAGTACCAGAAATGTGAACTGTATAGCTAAGAGGAAATACAGAGCCAAATAGAAGGAGAGAAGAGAACTATCGAAAACTTGTGCTTGTACATTTTATTAGTCAAGATAAGCTAGACAATGCTTGCATGCTACAGCAACAAAGAAACTCTGAAACATCCAGTGGTTTAGCACACATAAAACGTTTATTTTTATTTTTAACATAATTAAAATTTTGCTTTTTGCTCAAGAAATGTCTAAAAGAGATGTTCCTGGTTAGGTGGCTCTCCAAGGCAGCTTTCCTCCAAGTAGAGACTCAGGCACCCAGCTTCCTTCTTCCTAGTGGCTTCATCGTTCCCAGCACCAAAGCAAAGAGAGAGCTAGTGAAGTATTTCTCAAGGAGGTTCAGGGATCAAGTCTGAAAATAGCACACATACCCTCTACCCATGTTCCATTGGCGAGAATGCATCTTACGGCCTCGATTTTAAGGGAGGCTGAGCTATGTGGGCTCATGCCCAGGATGGCAGAAATAGGTTTGACAAATATAAAACATTATCTCTGCCACAGTGACCAAATACCCATTTTATTACTAGATGTGTTTCTATGCTACACCTTTCCCTTAAGAAAACAACTCCATGTCCCATTGAGTAACTGCAGCTAGCTCAAAGTCCTAGATCCTCCAGTGATGTGTTAAGTAAAAATTTTCCTCTTCCTCAGTTTCAAATGCGACTGTTTAAAGAAATCTTTAACTAAAAGGGCAAGTTATCTGGCTCTTTAACAGCCTCAAGTTATAATAGTGGAATAAGGACTGAACGACAGCAACAGAAACACTCCTTGGAGAAGCAGGAAGGCAGTACGTAGAAGGCACTGGGCCGTAGCAATGATGAAATCCTGAGAGCAGGCACTGGAATGTCGCCCTCCTCTGGGAGTGGGGAGGATTCTTTTAACTAAATCCTGATTCTGCTCTTAAGAGGAAATCCCTTGTCCATTGTTCCCCTTGGTTCGGTTTTTGGGGAAGCTAATTTTTTTCCATATCGTCCTCGGCTACACCTGAAATCAGGGTGGAGGAGGATGCTCTCCTTGAGGTCTGTAAAGCTTTTTCAGCCTGCCTCCTGTTCTTAAGTCAGGGTGCAAAGGTTGCATGAGGTATCCGATAGTCAAAGGCATTTTTAGTCAGGACTTATGTCTTCTTTGGCTATACGTTTCTCTTATAAACTTACCTGTTGGCTTCCAGTTGGTTCTATATGCCATCAACTATGCCCCCAATTTTTTCCACACTTAGGTTTTGTGTCTGTCTTACTTCTTTGTTTCCTTATCCACAAATTCTCCCTTTGAATTTAAAGGAAACTACACTGAGGCTAGTAGGATTGGGAAGATCACACATGTTAATTTGAGAAGGTTCAGTCTTCATTGTTCTGAGCCTTTAAAGTCCCATCTCTTACTCTCTGGGGTCTAGAAGCAATCGGCTTTTCCAATTCTGAAGACTCCAAATTTCTTTCTGTTTCTTTCCCTTTCCTCTTACAAGTTGGCATTCTCTCTTGAGTTCATCTTTTTCTTATAATGCCTTAACAAACACAGATGATAGTAGCCAACACAGAGGAATGCTTTGAAATATGTAGCATTGTCTTTGCTGCAGTCATGTGACAATCATTGCTGAGGATATTTATCTTGGCTGGTCTGGTCAAATATTTGCGGGGTCTGAGTAAAGGCTTCCTTTCCCTGCGCAACATTAGAAATCTACCTCTCTCTCCATGTTATTGGTTAATCCACCAATAACATTCACTTAGTCATTGAGCATTGGAGGAGTTAGAAAAGAAATGAAAAACATGGTCCCTTAATTAAAGGAGGTTACCATTTATTGGGACAAGATAAAATGCAGTGTGTGTGGGCATATATCTCTATCTCCCTATGTATCTATATATCTTATAACCCATATACCTTCCATAAGGATATCAGAGGTATATATCACAGCAACTATAATTTCTGTACCAAAAACTGTAATATATTGTCTGACAATGGGAGCATACTTTTTGAGAACAATGAACAGGGAGTTTGGAATCATGACCAGCTCAGAAAATCCAGGACACTTGGTTGCTATATGTACTGTCAGGGCGGAAAAATTAGGATTGTAGAAAGGCTGAAATTAGAGCCTCAGAAGAGAGAGACTTGGAGGAAATGAAAAGTATCCTCTTTGTCAACCTTTTAGGAGAATCTAGTGTTAACCTAGAAATGGGAACCAACAGGAACAAACTAAATAAGTTTTGCAAAATTACATGTGGTTCATTCTTCACTTATCTTATTGTCCAATTATAGTTTTACTCCCTCATTTTTTTATCTGCTCATTTGTTTAACAAATATTTTTGAGCAAAATCTATGCAGCTATTACATTAGATCTGAGGGCCACAATGAAAGCAAAATAATGTCTGCTTCGTGCAATTTTTTGCCTAGTGGGGGAGACACATACTAACCAAATAATCTTATAACTTAATCTATAATAAAGCTCTGAGAAGAGTTATAAAGGCAATTATAGGGTGCCATAGGGCTGTATAGGGAGCTATACTCTGGGCACAGTCACAAAAGGCTTCCTGGAGGGCGAGAGTCTGAGCAGAAGATTCAAGGCAGGTGAAGGAGTCGACCAGGTAATGGAGGTGGGAGGTGGATAGGCCTTTCCAGGCCGGGAGTGCATCTTGTGCACTGTCTGGGAGGCAAGAGCAAGTAAAACACATTCCATGGGCCCCAAGAGGCTAGTGTGGATGGGGAACAGCTGCAGAGTGCAAAGCAGTGGGCAGCTCAGGTGGAGCAAGTTTAGGGGTGTGGGTGTCTAGCTTAAAGAAACAAGATACCATTGAAAGAGTCTTACATAGGAGAGTGATGTGATCAATTTGACCTTTGAAAGGGTCCCTCTGGGTAAGGAGGTAGAAAGGAGTGGAAGTGGAGACCCCAGTTAGGATCTTGCTTCGATATTCCGGAAGTGACAGTGGTGGTTTTGTGTACAAAGCTCTTTGTGATCGGCCCCTGCCTGCCTACCTCTCCACTCTCAGGCAGTACAGCTCCCCCATCCATACTGTGCCCTGCAAACAGGTTACTGTCTCATACCTATAGCCCTTTTGCATCTACTGCTTCTTCCTTGTGTAACATCTTTTCCTAGCAAATTTCTACTCATTTTTCAAAACTAGTTTATGTGCCATCTAATCTAAGAGGCCTTATCTGACATCTCTCTGATGTTCCATCTCCCTCATTCTTCCCCCAGCACTGACTTAGAAATCCCTCCTGCATGCTTCCATATAACCATGGCCATTCATTGATCGTGATCCACATTGCACTATATTGCAAGTGTTTGTTTATTTATTATACGATGTGTTCATTAAGAGCACAAAATGTCTTTTATGTGTATCACTAGCTTGTATCACAGAACCTAGCACATGGAATATACTCAATAAATATTAACCTAACTAATTTTAAAATAGACATGTATCTAAACATCGTAAATAGTTCAGGGTACTTGGACCTTTTGTGAAAAATAAATCATTCTCATGTCAAAAAACATGCTTTAAATAAAGTAATATTTAAAAGTTAATGAGTTAAACTTTCATCTACTGATTTTGAAAATATAGTCATCCCTTGGTATCTGTGGGGGATTGGTTCCAGGACATCCCACACAATTCCAACCCCTGCAGATACCAAAACCTGAGGATAATCAAGTCCCTCATATAAAACAGTGTGGTATTTGCATATAACCTACACATGTTTTCCATATACTTTAAATCATCTCTAGATTACTGATAATACCTAATACATAAATGATATGTAAATAGTTGTTATACTGAGTTGTTAAATTTGTATTTTTAAAAATTTTTTCCCAAATATTTTCCATCTGTCATTGATTGAATCCAAGTATGCAGAATCCACAGTTATGGAGGGCCGACTGTGAACTGTAGAAACATATATGCAGAATATACTCCTTATTAAGAAGTAGCAGTTGATTGGCTTGGCTTGCAACACTATACTCATTTTGATAAACTTAGTGAGGTTTTACTCTGGGTAGAAAATGAAAAACAAATAACTTCAATCATGCAATGAGTATAATTGCTTCTGACAGAGGATGTATATATACTGACTGTCTGCTATTGTTACCCTTAGAACAGAAGTCATTCAAAAATGAATACAATGTCAACTAAGCGAAATGAAGCCAGAACATGATCATTTCCATCTCTGACCACTTTCCTTCAAATTAGCCCAGGAATGACAGGGAAGCCAGGGAGAGAGAAGAAAAAAATAATCTTTATATGGTAAATTTCTGAAGGCATACTGATATATGTGTTATCTTTGATAGTAAGTACATGGCTGCTTTCAAAAGGAAAAATAAATAAACATCTATAAAAAACACGTATCAGGAAGATATCTACATGCAGACATGCAGGTAGGATGTAGCAGATCTTCACTGCAACATCTAGGAAAGCCAGGTAAATAATGCATGTATATTTTTTGAGATGGGGTCTTGCTCTATTGCCCAGGCTACAGGGCAGTGGCGCAAGCGTAGCTCACTGTAACCTCAAACTCCTGAGCTCGAGAGATACTCCCACCTCAGCTTCCCAAGTAGCTAGGACTACAGGCATGCTTAACCACACCTGGATAATTTTTAAATTTGTTGTAGAGACATGGTCTCACTATGTTGCCCAGGCAGGTCTTGAACTCCTGGCCTCAAATGATCCTCTCCCCTTGGCCTCTCAAAGTGTTGGCATTATGGGTATGAGCTGCCACTGCCTATTCAATAATATTTTTAAAGGCGTCAGAAAGCTATGGAAAGAAGAATTATTCTACGAATTTACATTCTAGAGAAGTAAAACTATTTTAAGGTGAGCCGATGGTTGCCAGCTGTTGTTTGTTTCATACCTGGGGGCATTTGCCAATTCTGAGTGCAAGCTGAAGACTGAAAATGGCTCTGGAAGAGGGACTTTGCCAAAGATCAGTGAAATCAGCAGAAGTTTTAGTTATTGAACAGAGCCGGCGGACAATTTGGAAACTTAAAAAGCCCCAAGGTTTTCCCATGGAATATTTTCTAAGTTCTGGGGTTGCATGGGAAGCTGGAGAGCTAGACCAAAACCTTCTAAAGACAGAAGAAGCCCTATCACAGAGGTGATTAAGTAAAAAGACCCACCAGGAGAAGGGGTCTGGCTAAAAAACACCACCTCCTTCTTAAGACATTTAGTAGTTTTTCAAGCTGTAAGGATGGGAGGCTGAAAACCTGGGTTAGAAAGCTCTGAAGGGCAGAGATGGTTGTCTTGCAATCAAATGTCTGGGAGAATGACACCCAACAAAAAAGGGCAAAATAGAGGTAGAATTTTACTAAAACTGCAACCAAGCCCCAAGCCAGTTTAATCCCTGTTTGGATAATGATGATCTATTCCTTACTCTATCTGCTTAACAGAAGAAGGAAAAAACCTGCTGGGGAATACAATCATCTGAACCCTCTATATTGTTTCAAATCAAAATGTGTAGAACACACACACACACACACAAATTGCCAGGCATGCAAATAAGCAAGAAAATATAATTGAAAATCAAGAGAAAAAATAGACAAGAGAAGCATATCCACAGATGATCTTAATATTGGAGCCAACTGACAAGGACTTTAAAATAACTATGCTTAATATCTTAAATAACCACAGAAAAGCTCTTTTAAAAATGTTTAGCAGCTGGGCGTGGTGGCTCACGCCTGTAATCCTAGCACTCTGGGAGGCCGAGGCGGGTGGATTGCTCAAGGTCAGGAGTTCGAGACCAGCCTGAGCAAGAGTGAGACCCTGTCTCTACTAAAAACAGAAAGAAATTATCTGGACAGCTAAAAAAATATATGTAGAAAAAACTAGCCGGGTGTGGTGGAGCATGCCTGTAGTCCCAGCTACTTGGGAGGCTGAGGCAGAAGGATCGCTTGAGCCCAGGAGTTTGAGGTTGTTGTGAGCTAGGCTGACGCCACGGCACTCACTCTAGCCAGGGCAACAGAGCCAGACTCTGTCTCAAAAAAAAAAAAAAAAAAAATGTTTAGCTACAGTCCATGCACGAGAGTTTCTTACCAAGGGATCTGGAGAGCAGTCTGGCAATTAACGTTTTAAAAACACTTCCACATTGTTTTGAGGCACTCTTCTCTTTAAGGAGTATAGTTTACTGATCATCTGCATTGGCCACATCAAAGATGCTCAATAAGATGTAGATTATCAGGCCTACTTCAGGGGGTGGAGGGTGACCTTCACTGTGGCGGAATAGGATGAGAGCCTGCATTTTAAATTAGCATCTGAGGTGATTCTGAAGAACTATAAAGTTTAAGAACCACAAGTATAGAGAAATTTATAAAGAAAGATTTCCACTATTGCTTTTCGTGATTGAGTGTTCTGAATATCCTAGGCAGAACTTGTCTTATGTTCTCACAGATATTCTTAGGGTAGCCAAAATTCCTACATATACTATTTTATAAATGATGTATTACAAACTGACACATAACCCATTATGTTCATGAGCAACCCTTACACTCTTTGGTTGGAAAATGTTGTCAATAAAAATTTTTCCATAAGTAAATGGAAAGGTAATAAACTGTAACCTTGCTATCAAGTTATAATGAAATCATCTCACATCAGATTGTACCAAACATGGACACAGTTATTAAACAAATAACATTTATTAACAGTATGCAGAAAAAAAGTTTATATGGCCTGTTCTGTAACTTAGGTGGAGTGGCAGCATTCTGTTCTTATAGATGTTTTTACCACACTTAACATGAAAGTCTCACTCCAGGGAGAGCAACAATATTCTAAGCAGGATACTATTGCCCTGATAGTTGGCATTAGGCAACTAGAAATCTTTGTACTCATTGGCTGAAAAAAGGATGGCAAGCCTTGGGTACCATATCTAACGATAAAAGTTGATAAATTCTGTATAAACCAATGCAGAGGAACTCTGAAATATTGCATTCAATCCACATATCACGAATACTTAACAATTCCCCAAAGGGAGCCCATTCCTAATACTTATCACGTCGTTAAAAAAGCAAATAATTTCACCAAATAATAAACCACTTCTTATATTCACTGTGCCAAAACACAAAACATCAGGTGTTCATTGATGTATGAGTAAGAGAAGAACCTGTAGAAGCTGCTCTGCAATGTGACCTTTATGCTATAATGCTGGCTGACCACACCTGGGTGAAAGAATAGATTGCCGGCCGCAGCATCCGCCAGTGAATGCACACCCAGTACTGCACTGACCCTGCTGAAGCATATAACCTGACATAAAGAGGACTGCCTGAAGAGGTGAGAGTACTGAGGGGTAAGGAGATAAAAGAGGTTCCCTTGTAGCACTTGGTGGAAGTAGGGGCAGTGATTGCAATGGCTGACAAAGTCAGGATCCAAAAATTTGCTGAGAGGTCACAGCAATGGCTACATCTGACAAGTGAAACATTATGGAAGTGACAATAATTATTATTACAACATTTATTCAGCACTAAACCCAGGCCCCATAATGTTCTAGCTTCTTAATATCCTTTAACTTATTTAATCTTTATAGTAACTATTTGAGATTGATGTGAAAATGAGGCTTGGAAGAATTAAATACCTCTCCTAAGTTTATCTGTCTGGTGAGTGGAGAAGCCAGTATTTAAGACATTGTATCTGATTCTAAACCCCAAGCTATTTACTTAGGAAAAAAAAAAAGTGAAGAGGAGAGTGATGTGGCTTAGGAAGAGCACATGTAAAAATTAAATAGGGATTTTAGTTAACATGAACTTGGGTATGAGACAACAGTTTGACGTGGCTATCAAAAAGCTAAAGTCAACCTTTAGATGCATTGCTAATTATATAATAGCTCAGATCTGTTGAGTACTGGCCATCTGATAGGCCCTATTCTAAGCACTTTACGTACATTAACTTCTATCTTTACAACAATCTCACAAAGTCTTCCCCTTTATATAGATGAGGGAACTGATGCCCAGAAAAGTTAAAAACCTTACCCAGAGTTACCACATTCTAGGACACAGAATGTGGTGATTAAATGGGGAGAAGCTTCTATCTCCTTCTAGTTATGTACACTGTAAATATTAATATATACAATCTTTATTTGCCAATATACTTTAATAAGGCTGGGAAAATATTTTAGAAGAATATAGTGACATAGAAAAGCAGTATAATAAAAAATTTTTAAATTGACTTTATTTTTGTAGAGCAATATCAGATTCACAGCAGATTTTAAAGTACACAGAGTTTTTAAATACCTTCCCCATTACACACTCACAACCTCCCCCCACCCAATCAACATCCTGCAAGAGAGTAGTACATTTGTTACAATTGATGAACCAACATTGACATGTCTTTATCACCCAAAGTCCATAGTTAACATCAGGGCTCACCTTTGGTGTTGTGCATTCTATGGGTTTGGGCAAATGTGTAATGATATGCATTCACCATTACAGTGTCATACAGAGTAGTTTCACTGCCTGAAACTCCTCTGTGCTCTGCCTGTTCCTCCTTCCCTCCCCCCTAACTCCTGGCAGCCAGTGATCTTTTTACTGTCTCCAGAGTTTTGCCTGTTCCAGTATGTCAATAGTTGGAATGATACAGTATATAGCCATTTAGACTGGCTTCTTTCATTTAGAAATATATTTTAAATTTCCTCAATGTCTTTTTGTGGCTTGATAGTTCCTTTTTATCACTGAATAATATTCCACTGTATGGAGGTACCACTGTTTGTTATCCACTCGCTTATTGAAGGACACCTTGGCAATTATGAATAAAGTTGCTATAAACATTTGTGTGCAGATTGTTGTGTGGACCTAAGTTTTCAACTCATCTGGGTACATATCAAGCAGCATGATTGATAGATTTCATGTAAGACTATGATTAATTGTGTAAGAAACTTCCGAACTATCTTCCAAAGAGGTTATATCATTTTGCTTTCCCACCAGCAATGCATGAGAGTTCTTGTTGTTCTATCTCTTGCCAGCATTTGGTGTTGTCAGGATTTTGGATTTTATCCTTTCTAGTAGGTACATAGTGATACATCTTTGTTGTTTTAATTTGTAATTCCCTAATGACACATGATGTGGAGCACCTTTTCATATGCTTATTTGCCATCAGTATGTCATCTTTAGTGACAAGCTCTGTTCAGATGTTTTACCAATCCTTAACTGGGTTGCTTATTTTCTTGTTGAGTTTTAATAATTCGAATTTGGGATAACAGTCCATCATTAAAGTCCTCTCTGTCTCTCTGTCCCCCTCTCTTTCCGTATATATATATATATTTATTTTCCTGTCAGTCTGTGGCTTGTCTTCCCATTGTCTTGACAGTGTGTTTTGCAGAGCAGAAGGTTCACATTTTAATGAAATCCACCTTATCAATTTCTTCTTTCATGGATCATGCCTTTCATGTTGTATCTAAATGTCATCAATGAGCCCAAGGTAATCTAGATTGTCTCCTATTTATCCTCTAACAGTTTTATAGTTTTGCATTTTATATTTAGGCCTGTTTTGAATTAATTTTGGGGAAAGGTATAAGATCTGTGTCTAGACATTATTTTTGGGGGGGAGGTACGTGGATATCTAGTTGTTCCAGCACCATTTGTTGAAAAGATTACCTTTTCTCTATTAAATTTCTTTTGCTCTCTTGTCAAAGATCACTTGACTGTATGTATGGCTCTATTTTTGGCCTCTCTGTTCTCCTCCATTGATCTATTTGTCTCTTCTTTCAGCAATAACACATTGTCTTTATTGCTTTAGCTACAGTAAGTCTTGAAGTTGGGCAGTGTCAGTCCTCAGACTTTGTTCTTCTCCTCTAACATTGTGTTGGCTATTCTGGGCATTTTGCTTTTCCATATAACCTTTAAAATCCTTTAAAATCAATTTGTCGATATCCACAAAATAACTTCCAGGGATTTTGATGAAAGTGTTACGCTGGATCTGTAGATGAAGTTGGGAAAAACTGACATCTCAACAATACTGAGTCTTCCCATCCATGAAGACATCCACCATCTCTCCATTTATGTAGTTCTTTGATTTCTTTCATCTGAATTTTGTAGTTTTCCTCATATAGATATTGTACATATTTTGTTAGATTTATACATAAACATTGTATTTCATTTTGGGGGGTGCTAGTGCAAATAGCATTGTGTTTTTAATTTCAAATTCCAATTGCTCATTGCTCGTATATTGGAAAGAAGTTTGAATTTTGTACATTAATTTTATATCCTTCAATCTTACCACAAATGTTAATTAGCTACAGGAGGTTTTTTGGTCTATTCTTTGAGATTTTTTACTTAGACAATCTTGTCATTTGCAAAGACAATTTTTTTTCTTTCTTTTACTTCTTCCTTCTCAATGGGTATACTTTTTTTTTTTTTTTTTTTTTTTTTTTTT
>NW_012152618.1:5149419-5153415 GCF_000956105.1 Propithecus coquereli | reverse complement strand
TCTAATTTCATTAGCTAGGACTTGCAGTATGATGCTGAAAAAAGAGTGGTAAGAAGAGACATCTTTAGCAGGACAGTTTCTGGTTTCTCACCACTTAGTAAGGTGTTAGCTGTAGGTTTTTGTAAGTGTTCTTTATCACGTTGAGGAAGTTCCCCTCTATTTCTGGTTTTCTGTTACACAATATAATTTTAACATAAAAAGCAGTACATAAAGTAGTGCACACAATACCATTCTTATTTTTGTGAAAAATGTATTTTGCCTTGGGAAAAAAATGTAGTCATTTTTGGCTGGCTAATGGGTATTTTTTTGTTCACATACTTTCATATTTTTCTAAATTTGCCCCAGTGAAAAATAACATTATGAAAGGTCATTAGGTAGTCTGGAGAGAATGGCTTTCCGAAGAGAGTGGGGCAAGTGGGGGGTGGGGTGGGGGAACGAAAAATGATTCGAAGCTAAATAAAATGGAAATCTGTGAAGAGAGAGCTGATTTAGCAATGACATCCTCAGTGGGATGTAAGCTCTCTGAGGACCAGGCCTGACAGAGATCTACACAGCATAATAAATCACTTCACTTTGCGTCTCAGCTTTGCATATGAAATGCCATTTATGCATGTGGCATCCTGAGCATGGAACCAGGTTTCTTTCTTTCCAGGTAGTTCTGCTAAGAGGAAGAAGGGTTAAAGGGGAAGATGGGAGAGGGGGAGAGGAGGAGAAAGGTTGAAGTACCGGACAAGTCAAAACAGAGGGGAGGAGGAGCGTCCCAGCCCCAAGGTTGCGGGCGCACCGCTCGGTGCGGGCTCGGGAGCGGAGCGCACACCCCGGAGGCGGGAAGTGGGCAGCAGCGCCCTCGCCTGGCTCCTGCGCGCCGGGACCGGACACCTCCCCGCCCGCCCAGGTGCCTCCAGAGCGCACAGCTGGGAGGGCTCTCCCGGCTCCGCGGCACCCGCGCCCGCGGTGTGCTAGGGCGGCGGCGACGGTGCCAGGCGAGGGCGCGGCGCTGCCTCGGCTCCAGGTTCGCTGCTGCGAGCGCGTGGACCGGCCTGGAGTCGCCGGGCTGAGCCGCCGCTCCGGCACCGAGCCGCAAGCCGCCGAGGCGCTGGGGGACAGACCGCGCGGGCGCGCACAGGCGGCGCGGGGCAGCCGGAGTCGCGCGGCCCCTCGGTGGGCAGCGCACCCACCTCTTTCCGGGTCCGCGGCTGCAGGGAGCTCCGGCCCGCGGCCCCTCCGCTTCAAGTCTGGGAGCTGCCGGCCCCACTCTGCTGTTGCCTATGGGGATCCGAGAGTTTCCCGGCGGCGCACCCAGGGGCAAGAGCATCGCCATGTGAGTAGCGCCCCGGGCGTGGGTGCGCGAGCCGGCGGGCGGGTGGCCCGAGCGCCTTGGTGGCCCTTTGCGGCTGGGACACCGAGCAGTCTGGGGCTCGGGGAGGGGCGGTGCGCGCGGCGGAGCTGCTGGGGAAGTTTAAGTCATTCTGTCCCTTGCCACTCGCCGCAACCCACACTGCCCGAGGCGCCCAGGGTAGGGAAGAACGGGAGGCTGCAGACGCCACCCGACGCCGAGACTGCCGAGGGCGCTGGGGCGGGTGGCGAGCGGCGGGAGCCGAGCAGCCCCGGCCCTGCAGCGCGCTCTGCCCTGGAGGACCCCGGCGCGCCCTTGCTCACCCTCGAATCTGCTGCTCACCGAAATCCCCCCTCTCTGTCCTTGTTCCCCCTGCCCACCCACCTGCCCGTGGCGCCTGCGCCCTCAGTGGCATGAGGAGGTCACCGGACGTCAGCCCCCGGAGACTGTCCGACATCAGCCCCCAGCTCCGGCAGCTCAAGTACTTGGTGGTGGACGAGGCGATCAAGGAGGATCTGAAATGGTCGCGCTCGGTGGAGGACCTCACCAGCGGGCCCGTGGGGCTCACGTCCATCGAGGAGCGGATCCTGCGCATCACTGGCTACTACGGCTACCAGCCCTGGGCGACGAGCTGCAAAAGTAAGACCCCCTCACGTCATTTCCCTCGCCCACTGGTCCGTCCGCTTAGCGCCGTCACCGCGGGCTGGGGGAGTGCACGCCGCGAGGTGTCCAGCCTCCGGCTCCTGCCCAGCCCGCTCGCACAGACCCAGCTTTGAGCAACTTTGAGGAAGAGGCCTGGCGATGGAGTTCTCCTGGACTTCTGGGGCTTTCCGATCCAGTCCCTTGAACCCTTTCTGCTTCCACACACACCTCTCTATATCCTTATCCCCCCATCCTGAGGTGTCTCAGTATGGGGGCCCCTCCTGTGTGGCCCACTATGGGAACAGATCAGAAACTCAAAAGTATCCTGGGCCGTGTAGCTTCCCTGCGGATCTGGAAGTGTTGCAGGGCCCTGGGTAGGGGCTCAGCGGGCTCAGCTGGAGAATGCAGACCCGGGCGGCCTGGGTTTTAACTCTTCCCTGTGCCTGCGACCCTGGTGATGGAGGGCAATTCTTGGGGCCTTCATTTTAGATCTCATTCCCTCCCTCAGCCTCTGGACTTTATTGATCCTCAGTGATGAGGTTCTGTATGGATCATTTTAGATATTGGCATTGGTCCCTGTGAGATGAGTGCTGAAACGTTTCTTTGCTGGTGGACCTCAGCTGATGGCTTTGGTGATGCTGTGATCAGTTATACAGATGTTACTTATCTGACCAGTACTAATTTGGTTGACATCTCTTTCTTCATTTTGGAAACGAGAAATTGGTGATAACAAACTCCAGATATCTGTAAATATAACCATAATTTGATGGTCTGATTACTATAGTTTGACATAAGAGATTATTTACTATCTCAGTATAAGAAATGGGCCTTGAGTTATTTCATTTGTAGTAAAGACTAGCCTAAGAGCTTGATGCTTTTGAGATTTTTTTTTTTAACTTTTTATTGCTTAAAATTGGAACATACGTTATTGGTCCTTAGGGGGGAAAATCAGGCTTGTGTAATTTAATCATATTAATCACCAAAAATACGTCTAGATTATTCCTTAAAACCTCTGAGTCCAAGCCAAAGGTCAGTGGTATGCTAGCAGTTAGCTGGTTAGTTTTAAGTTATTTGCAGGAAGAAACACAGAATTTGAATGTTTTGTTTCCATGCCCTGACTTGATTTTAAAAGTCTGTATTGATTGCATTTAACTAGGTATAAGCCTTTAAAAGATTATCTGTGTCTCCTCCAATCTCCTGCCTCTGCTGCTAAAATTGTAGCTGATAAATACCGGCTTTAGATTACAGAAGGAAAACAAGGGACCATGTTCTCTATTTGAGTGAAAAACACAGGGCATAGGATAACAAAAATTAAAAGCCATTGGAAACCATTTTTCTTATGGGTATGGATAGGACACTCAATTTTTATTCTGCTTTCTAAATTTCTATTAGAAAATAGCAATTTTCCATTTCTTATTTCCATTTTCTGCCTTTTAAATAACTAAAGACAGTGGTACAAACTACAGCCTTCATGGAGTTGTCTCTTTAGCCTCTGAAGTCATAAAAAGATTTATCTTTATGATCCTATTTGTTACTGGCTCTCTGTGCTTTGTGGAAATTAGCACCAGCGTTTGTGATTTCAAGGGTTGGTGGTGAGCTTACACCAGTGATGACTATTTGGTACAAATATACTTTGTAATTAAGACAGAAGGGCCATACGGAAATAGAGTCCCTTACATCACCAGTGGCATTCTTAAATACCCTCTCTCTTCGGCTTCATTGAAAGAGTAAATATTAGCAGATGAGACTACAGCGATCATTGTAATATTAATAAAATCAGCTCATTCCATTCTCTGTGTTCCTGTGAGGATTCTTCTTTAATCCGAGGTATTTCCTTGTTACCTAAAGGAAATGCTTTAGGTGACAACTGACATTTTGATGAATTAATTAGATTTTAAGTTTAAATTTAGAAAAGCTAAATGTTTTATTAATGTAGCAAAAGAGATTTTTTTTTTTTATTTCAGCATATTATGGGGGTATAGATATTTATGTTACTTATGTTGCCCTTGCCCCCCCCC
>NW_012152618.1:5138148-5149317 GCF_000956105.1 Propithecus coquereli | reverse complement strand
TCCCCCGCAAAAGAGATTTTAAGGCAGCTCTTTTGTTGTTTGCCATTTCCACCCAATAAATGAAAAATAATAACGAAGCGTATCTATCTATAGATATCAGTTAGTTACTTTGTGTGTTGGTTAGTAATTGCACTCAACAAACTGTGAAAGATGATGGCAACAAAATCATATTCTTCTTATGGTCTCCAGAGCAAGTTATGAGATGCTCTAATATGTCACCTTTCAGCCATCTTTCAAAGTGACTTATCTACGTCCCACCTGAAAGAATTGCCAATGAGAGTTTCTAGACTCTTTGAGAGATGTGAGTTAATTGCCTTTGTAGCAGCAGAAATCATTTGAACAACCAAGTATTCGTTTGTATCCTCTTCATTTTTCAATTTGGTGTTGTTAAATTAAATAAGATAATTGTGAACAGTGCAGAAATTACCTTTACTTAGTAGTCTCAACCCAATCAATGAAATTCACAAGTTTCACTCTAGGCAAGAGATTTTTTTGTAAGGAATTTTTTTTTTTTTTTAAATGCCAAAGGCCCCTGAGTCTGAGAGGAATGGTTTCAATGGAACATTCAACTGAGAATTAAACCATAAACAAGCAGGTAGGAAGGGTCCAGTTCCTCTTCTCAGTGGCTGAAGTCCTCCAAGCTACACATTCCATGTTTTTGAACCAAACCACTTGGCCGTATTCCTGGGGATTCCTTAAATTACCAGCTGCAAGTGTATCCAGAGCACAGAAAGCACCTGGTCCACAGGAATTGCTCAATAAATATTTGTTGAATGAATGAATAGTTGCTGCCTGAAATATTGACCTCTGGGAGAGAGAACCTTTGAACTTACCTCTGTAGTGATTTGTGTCATTTAATTCTTTATGCTGACTTCCTGTGAGTTTGGAATTGCTTTTCTCCTTCCTGGTTCTTCCATCATAAGTGCTTTCTGAACCATAGACCAGACCAGAATTCTTGATGGTAAGCTTTGGTTTAGCCCCAGGTTAAACCAAAGCTTTCTCCATCTCAGCACTATTGACACTTTGTACTGGATAATTTATTGCTGTAGAACAGTGGTCCCCAACCTTTTTGGCACCAGGGACCAGTTTCATGGAAGACAATTTTTCCACGGGCCAGGGGAAGGGTGTGTGTGGGGGGGATGGTTTCAGAATGATTCAAGAGCATTACATTTATTGTGCACTTTATTTCTATTATTATTGCATTGTAATATATGATGAAATAATTATGCAACTCACCATAACGCAGAATCACTGGGAGCCCTGAGCTTGTTTTACTGCAACTAGACAGTCCCATCTGGGGGTGATGGGAGATAGTGACTGATCTGACAGGAGGTGGAGCTCAGGCGGTGATGTGAGTGATGGGGAGCAGCTGTAAATGCAGATGAAGCTGCGCTCACTTGCCTGCTGGCAGCTCACCTCCTGCTGTGTGTCCCAGTTCCTAACAGGCCATGGACCAGCACTGGTCCTCAGCCTGGGGGTTGGGGACTGCAGCTATAGAGGGCTGTCCTGCACATTGTAGAGTGTTTAGCGGCAGCCCTGGCCCCTGCCTAGTAGATGCCAGTAGCATACCATCTTGCCCCCCAAGTTGTGGCAGACACAATGTCCCCTGGGGAGCCATCTTTAGTTGAGACTCACTGGTTTAATCTAAACTCCAAATTTGTGCTCCAAGTGAACTCTCCCCTATCGCCCAGTAGTGCTAAACAGGCAGGCCTGCCTTCTGAGTTCCTGACCTTCTCCTCCCTTCTCCTGTCTTCCTGGACCGCTCTGTAGGTTTTCATGATGGGCCAGAGTAGAATAAACACCACCACTGCTGGTGCAAGGGCCTTCTGAAGATTTTAAAGAGCCCGTTACTTCTGCAGCTGGCATGCTTCCACAACCAGTCACCATACATCTATACATAAATTCAGGAGACTTGGATAATTTTTCTTAATAACTTTCTGTTCCTTCCCACCTTTTGCCCGAGTAGAAGAGAAATGACCACCTGGAATATCTTCTACTGCTTCTATCTTTCTCACTTCTTGGGTATAGACACCAGTTGGGGAGGAGATGGCTATTGAAGGGAAGAGGAGCATCAAGGAACAGCAATATCCATCTAGAGAGTGGACAGCCAGCTCCAGGGCTCTGACGTGCTGTGAGAGCCAGGAGCATTTCCGCACAGCGAGGATTACAGCAGCCTGTCTTGGAGATGCAAGGTAGAGGCTCTGATGCAGGATGAAGGAGCATCTATACATGCTCCTGTGTTTTCATTTATTCACTTAGCAAACCTTTTTGTGAGCATTCATACTATATGCCAGAATACAGAGATAGTGATGGAAGATGAAGCCCACTGCTTCATTAAGAAACACAAGTCAAAAAAACCTGCATTAAAACAGACACATTAAGGGTGAACAGGATGTTTCACTTTCCAGAAGATTTCCCTAAAAGGTGTTTTCAGATAGGGAACTCTCAAACCCTTTTATAGGGAGAAAAAAAAATACCAAACTTTTAGGAATAACTTTTTTTGAGGGGGGGCGGTCATGCTTATTGCTTAAAATGAGGTGTCTTTTGAGTAGATTTATTAATACTACATTGTGCTAGTATGTTGAGATTGAAATGATTTTTTTTTTAAGGAATGCTGGTGGGTTGAGTTTTAAGTCATCTGTAGAGTGGAGGGAGGGTGAGTCCCAAAAGACCACCCATCTCTAGCCCACTCCAGCCTGCCATTGGTGACACGAACCTGGGACCAGAACATGCAGGTTACTGAGCAAAGCCTAGCTTATCTGGGTGGAGGTTTTCTAGTTCAAGCTGAGAAAATGTAGGGCACTGAATAACACACACCTGGTGACAAGGAAATTGCATGTTTCGGCATCCTCCAGGTTTAAATGTTATAAAGGGTTTGTATGGGGGGAGGGGGAGGGGTTCATGGGGAGAGACTGTCTTCCTACTCTCCGTGTCATTTCAGGCTGAACTGTGAGTATAGGTTGCTGGCGTAGGTGCCAGCGCTAACTGGAACACTGGCTCACAGTGTCGCTGAATTCATGGTGAGCAACTTCTGTTTGATCCTCCCGAAATAGTAAAGGTCAGGTCAGCAATTCAAAAATGGCCCACTTGTAAGAGATTTATAATTTGGTTGTAAAAGTTTATTCTAGAATGGAGCTTGGCATATGAAATACGAGATGAAAAAGATTTTAAAAGAAAAATGTTGGAGGGTTGTGGGTGGTGGGGGTGAGCCTTAGAGCTCAACATTTTCTGACGTGTCAGAGAGTAAGTTTTATTCCTGAATAGAAATACATGCTAACAATTTAGTAAATAGTTTCCGAGTTTTGACAGAATTAAAATGCAGAACTGTTAACTTTCACTCAGATCATTGCCATGGGTTTATAAAGCCTTCGCATCTGGTTATGAAGGGTTAATGGTTTCACCTCCAGGGAAGCAAAGTCTTCCAGGCTTTAAAAGAGGCATGGACAAGGAGATTTCCCATTCTTCAGAAGTCTGTCCTGGGTTTCCTTACAAAGTGCCTAGTCTAAAACACTCTAGCCGTGAGCGTTGGTCCTTTCCTTAAGCAGCTAGAAAAATTCAGGTTAATTGCATTCAAACATTAATCCATATGTATATGAACCACTGAACTTTGTTAAGCCTTTTGCTGACAGCTATTGGGGATGCTCATTTGAATTGCAGCCCTGCACCCCAGCGGGGAGGGGGAGAATGTTAGTGTATTTCTTTAACCTTAGGAGGAACTGAGGAAACGGAATGGCAGGAAGTTGCATTCACACCCCCACCTTTGCTTCTTTGTAGCTCTATGACAGGTTACCTCTCTGAGCCTCTAGTTTCTCATCTGTAAAATGGGCCATAATATAACTACTTTCCAGGATTGTCACAAGGATGAAGTGAAATACAGTAGTCCCCCCTTATCTAAGGGGGATGCATTCCAAGACCCCCGGTGGATGCTTGAAGCTGACGAAAGTGCTGAACTTCCTGTGCACTATGATTTTTCCTCTACAGTCATGGGGAGGTAGCATGGCCAGCATGTATATGCTGGGCAAAGGGATGATTTACATCCCAGGCAGGATGGAGCAGGATGGTGTGAGATTTCATCATGCTACTCAAAACAGCATGCAATTTACGACTCATGAATTGTTTATTTCTAGAATTTTCCATTTAATATTTTCAGATCTTGGTGGACTGTGGATAACTGTGGATAACTGAAACTGTGGAAAGTGAAACCGTGGATAAGGGGGGACTCCTGTAATGTCTGCGCAGCATCCAGCCTGTGCCTGCTGTCTGTTAATGCACTTTATTTTCATTTATTCATTTAACAAACTTTACGAGCATTGACTATGTGCCATCATACAGAGATAAGTGATGCGAGGCACAGTTCTTGCCCTAAAACCTGACCGACTAGAGCAAGTGAAATCTGAAGTGCTTATATGGCGTGATAAAGCTTGACTTGGAGTCCTGCCACAGTTCTTTCTCACTGAGGTGCGTCCCTTCTGAAGCTGGAGGAGTCATTCACCGCAGGAAGTGGGCGGAGGGGAGGTTTGCATTTCAGGCAAAGGGCAGTATGTACACAGAAATGTATGTAAGTTATTGCTAGAGGGTCATTTGGCTTGACTGGAACTTGGCGGGACAGGAGCGTAAAAGATTAAGTTGGACTTCTGAGCAGAAACACACTCCTGTACCTTGTGTTCCAGTCTTCTGATGCTTGTCACCTTCCTCGTCCAGGTCCCAGCATCAGTGTCACCTCCTCCAGGGATCCTCCCCTGATCAGGTGAGGTGCCCTTGCTGGGTGCTCCTGTAGTATTGTCACTTCTCGTAAGTACTGTCAGGGATAGGGTAAGAGTGCACACAGAAAGCTCTGCAAGGACAAGGCTCATTACCGTGTCTCCAGCCCTCACTGTGTGGTCTTGGCACATAGAAATAACTGTGGAGAGTCTATCCCCAGGGCACAGAGTATCTCTGACACCTCAATCAATATGCATTTGTTAAATGTATTAATGAAAGACCTACGTAGCCATTTTCTCGCACACGCGCACACACACACACACACACACACACACACACACACACACACAAATGGCTTCTAAGCATCTACATTTCTGTGGGGCCTTCCAGAATTATCCTGCACAGACCATTTCTGATTTCCTTTCTCAGTCAAGAAATGGGACTCCCATGGCCGGATCTCCTCAGCGTTCCCCTAACTCAGCTAAAAGCTCTGACAAACACCCCCCTCCTATAGCTTACGTAGCCAGTCTTGCATCAGGATGGTTTATCCAGTTTTGATAACCTTATTTTAAAAATGATATGGAAAAAAAATTAACATGGCCTGGAGAAGAAGAAAAAATATATGGATGGAATCAAACATGTGTTCTATAGGCAGGGTTAAAGTACTGGGGGAGGAGGAAATAAAATAAGCAAATGACATATCTTCATGAGAACTATCAGAGCAGACATCTTTTGGAATGTCTTTCTGCCTCAACAATGACCCTTAACTGCCCTGCACCGTGTCCTCTGTTTGGGCCCTTAGCAGTCAGACTGGCATCTTCTTCCTCCTGGGCACCATAGATTGGACAAGGGGTGAACTCCTGATCCACCCACACGAACTCAGTCTCTCTTCTCAAATTTGAGATTGACACTAGGAGGCTGGGGTCTAGTCTGGAGTGGGAGAGATGCTGTGAGGGTATATTCTGTCTTCCGTGCGATGGAGAAGCAGAGGAAGCTAGACTACATGGAGAGAAAACGGCAGGTGTGTAAAGCAACACAGAGAGCGTCTGGTGGCTTCCAGGACTCCATGCTTGGTCCTATTTCCCTCCTAGATCAAGGTCTTGCTGCAGCTCCTCCTCCAAATCCCCCAGACACCGCTGCTGCAATCCAACAGTCCTCTTCTGCTAAGTGAGCAGAAGCCGGGTTTTGTTCTATGCAACTACAGGCTCCTATTTGGATGAGATTTCTGAGCCGTTTCTGCTCAGTTGCATGTAGGACAAAACAAGGATTTACATACCAAAGAATTCTCAACTGGAAATAAGAAATTGCTTCCTGGCTACTGAGATAATAAAGAAGGTCATGAAGCCTCAGTCCCTGGAGAGCTTCAGAAAGATGTGGACACCCAGTCATCTTAGCTGGATTGAGTATTTACTTGTTCCATGGCAGGGAGAGGAACTCGATTTTTTTTTAATGATGTCTTTTGGTTCAATGCAATGGTGAGTGTGCTTTGATCAATAGAGTAAGTGACCAATTTTATTTCATTATCTCATTGCAGAGCCTAGAAAGGGACTTGAGCAAGGAACCTGGGAAAGTCTTTAGGTGGGTGATGTTGGCAAGCTCTAGAACAATTGCCTAGGACACGGGCACACATTTTTCTCTTGTGCAGCTTGAGGTAGCATTAATTTATGACAGCATTTGAGATTGGAGGAGATAAATCGCTGCACTCAGGTGATTAGTCGTGTGGATGGCTAGAGGCTGTTTTAGACTCCTGTGACAGAGAGATGTTCAATGTAACTTCTCAGAACAGTGTTCTGGTTTTGACAAATGCTTTCTGTGACATTCACATTTTCTCCTTGTCAATCTGCTATGTATCATCTCTAGTACGCGACTAGATCAGAGTCTATCAGGAAATTATTTTTATCCTTCTTCACCATCTACTTGTTACAATGTAACATTATAAAGATTTGGGTCTGTCCTTATTCAAAAAGTCAGAAGAAAGATGTTTCTTAGCGTGTGTTGACTTTCCTTCCTTATTTTCCTTATTAGAAATTGAGTTGGCTCGTTTTTTTAAAAAAGGGATTATAATTAGGATGGCAGGTATGGAACAGTTGAGTTTTGTGCCTCGTTCTGCTCATGCCTTGCACATGAGGGAGTTTAATAAGCATTTTTCTTTTGTTTCCAATCATCTGATTTTCATAAACATTGTTCCTGGCGGAAGTACATTACACCGGTGTGCAATACCAAGGGAGAACTGGAAGTCTCCTCCTCTCTATTTTTTTTCTTTAAAGAATTAGTCAAAGAAATAGTTTGAAACTATTTAAATTCCATAATCCAGAATAACCAATTTCAAAGGTTTATCTAAGCTTTTTTTTTTACTGTGTCAGCATTTTGTTTTATTAAATATTAAATTTTAAAATATTATATGGGTTTATCTGATTTAGCAGTGGGTGTGTTTTCAAAGTTACATGTAAATAAAATATATGTAATCACAAATGATTTTAAAAATGCTCAGAAAACATGGTACTAGTGTATATGTAAACATGTTTGTTCTGTCTGTAACTGATACTGTATCTGGTGATTATATCACAGTACATTGAGGAGTTTCAGTGTGGTAGCTGGAAAGCAGAGGAAGGCATACTTTTCACCTGGACCCACCACCACCATGTGGTCCCTCTTGAAAAGCCCACCACGGGCCAGGCAGGGGCTTCTGAAAATCACTGAAATGCCATACACTAATCGTGGAGGGATTCATTTGCAAACGGTGTGAAAGCAGATGAAACAATGGAACCAACTGTTGAATGCATATTCATTTATTCATTAATCTACCCATTGAATCATTCATTCATTCCTTCATTCAATCATCAAATAGTCCACTGCTTCTGAAGATCAGTAAATATATTCACTGCTAAGGTAAACATATAGTAAATATATGGCATAGTTGCTATTTCCGAGAAAATTACATAGTGGGATTACAAGACATATACTTACAAGACATACATATACAAGACCGTGCAGATATCAATCCATAAGTTGAATTTACTTCAAGCCATATTCTCCTTGTCTTGGTGCTATCTAACAGGTATACCACATGTCTCTTTTTGGTCCTTCCATTACTAAATATCTTGGGTGTATTTTGGACCAATATTGACCGGCCTTAAACTAAGCCCCATATTGCATACGTAATACTGTATAATATTTTATTGTAGGGCACCATAAATAGCTGGTTAGCTACAGAAGAGGGTAGTTCCTTAGCGAACTTCTTTTTCTTTTCCTTTGGAAACTTGGGCTCTGTTGCCAGTTTAATCGGAGTTCTAATTTGTTCATTTGACATATCTGAGCCATTAAACTTTTTTTTCTCTTTCACGAAATCATGCAACGACCAAGATTTTTGACTGGGTTGATGAGATTAAGTGAATAAGCCAGTACATTTCTCCCCTAATGTTTTATGCTGCAGGCATTCTGTTTCTTTCCAGCTCTAAAGAAAGCTAGCCTGAGACGTTTTTCTTCCTCTAACTAGGGGCCTTGCAGAAATAACATGGACTAGAATTTAAAGGAGTTGGGATGTGCTCCCAGTGCTACCTGTTCTCTCCTGCACCGCTGCACATTATGTTTGTGCAATTTCTCCAGTCCCTTTAGGAGAAAATTCCAAAATTCATAGAAATGAGCTTGTAAAGCTATTCTCTTGGCTGTTCCGCTTGAGAATAACAGCACTTCCAGTTCATATAGACGCGAAGGAAATGGTGTTTGTAAGGCACATCTCTGGTTGCATACATTCATAAAAACCAGAATGTCCTGGTTAACATGACTGTTCCTTTACATAATGTCGAGAGTGGTAAGATCTGGAGTTTAGTTTAGCAATTTCTCACTTTAGTTGATCCTGGAGCCACCGCTCCATATGTGGTTGCATCTACAACTCAAGGATGTGGTTGAGCTAATACCAGATGAGGCTGGTTTGCTGCAGGACATAATTCCACGGGTTCCTCTCTTCTGGCTTGCTGCCTCTTTCCTTGATCACCAACTTTTCTTTGTGCTGAGCACAGGAAAGTCCAAGCCCCAGGGAAGGCTATGCCTCTTTGGAAGTGATGGCTCTTAATGGTCAGCAGATGGTCTTAGGGTCATTTGAATCAACCCCCAGGGTCACGCCTGGATTTCTCACTGGTTTTCTGGCTGATGTGTCTTCTTTGTAGGGAAGGAGGTGGCTTAGGCAGCCAGAATCCCTAGGCCGCCTTGTGCTTGAGAAGATGGCAGAGGTGATAAGATAATAGTTAATTTCCAATGGCTCGGATGTCTTGCCCACGGCCTGAGCAGTGTGCTGAGACTGCCTCATTTCTACATGGAGCTGTCTGTGTTGCTTTGAGGGAAACATAGCTATAAAAGACATTTTAAGGGAAATTGGGGAAATTTGAAGATCTGCTGCTTATTAAATTAGTTTATGGGGTATTGTTATTTTTCTTGGGCTTAATAGCATTAGTGTGGTTATGTAGGAGAAGGTCCTTATTCTTAAGAGATGCTGAGGTATTTAGGGATTAAGTGTCATTATGTCTGTAATGTCCTTTGAGGTAGTTCACCAAAAACAAGCATAGACACATCAAAGGACTGATGAACAAAATGTGGTGAAATTTTAATATCCGGTGACTCTAAATAATAGATATATGGGCGTTCGTGTCCATTTTGTCAGTCTTTCTGTAAATATGAACATTTTCAAAATAAAAAAATGTCATTGTTACAGCTAATGGCATAGCATAATTCAGGTTTGAAAGGGAAGTACTGTGTCTATTTAGTTCAGTTATTACGTCAAAAAGCAGGGAGAAGGGCGTGCGAACTCTGACAAGTTGTCCTGAGGGAAAGTGGAAGTTCTTTAGCACGAAAGGCAGCACTTGTTGGCTGCAGCCACACATAGCGCCATGTTCCGGAGAGGACTATACCCTGAGACAGCATCTGACCTGCTTATCTTCCCCTATCTCTGGTCACATCCCTCCAGCATGTTCATTGGCGTGTGGTGACATGTCTCAGCCTCCAGAATTCTTTTGATGAAGGAAATCTATTTTTTCAGAGATTTAGACATACAGTCCATTTCACTAAATGGTCTAACTTTATACCCTTTAAAATAAAAATATGTCTGGATTTGGGGATCACTCGCCTTACCTGAGAGTGGACAGGTAGCACAGCATCTCTGTGTGCAAAACAAGCTGCTTTTGAAGGATTCATTGGCTTGTAATGCAGGTTGGGTTTCACATACTTGGAGGTTGCTCTAGCACTGCTCCCTGGAGAAGGATGGGCTGCTGGCAAGAGAGAAAGGATCAAATGGGCTTCCAGGTCTCCTTCTTCACTCTGCACTCAGGCCTCAGGTGATTGAGAGTTTCTGTTTACCTTTAGCTGCCTAGGACCTTTGGGTGAATTATCTCTGAGGGCATCATTATGGCTGTTTGTGGTTAGAGACTTGAAGGAACAGAGTAATGAAGAGATCACACAGGGGTTCATGCAGAAATAATGTTACTTTTGTCTCAAGGTGAATATGTGAGAATTGGAGGCAACATTATAAGTTATGGTTGTTTCCCTTGTTAAAGGGGAAGATCTGCTTCTTAAGACTAATCTGGAATGGAACACAGAAAGCAGAAATGCTACTTGTGTTAAAGAACAAGTATTCACTGAACTGGAAGTAGGAACAATTGATTGGTTGCAGAATAAAGTATGCACAAGGTCAGAGAAAGGAGTATTGAGTGGAAGGCAAGAGTGAAGTTTGAATTTCAAACAGTGTTTGTGAGAGGATGCATGCATGAAGATGCTAGCCCTGGAGGAGAGATGACAACTACTTTATAAAGCTGCCATGAGCATGTTTGCAGCTGAGATGAACATAAATGCTCATTTCTGGATTACGCCAAGGAGTAGGATTTCAGGGTTGTAATGTCGTGGTGGACCGACTCTAAGGTGAGCTCCACGTCCCCGCTCTGTTGTTCATGCCCTTGCATAATCCCTTCCTTTTGAGTGTAGGTGGGACTTGTGACTAGCTTCTAACCAACAGAATATGGCACGTGATGGGATACCACTTCTGGGATTATGTTATGTTACACGAGGTTCCATCTCGCTAGCAAGACTCACATCAAATCTTCTCTCTCCCTCGCCAGCCTTGGTGAATCAATAGCCACGTTGGGAGGCCCACGTGGCAACTAATTGCAGGTGGTCTTTAAGAGTTGAGGGCAGCAACTGGCTATTGGTTGGGTGGAACTAGCCCTGACCCACTTCTTGTTTTGAGCTTTGCGATATCCTAAACAGAGGGCCAGCTAAGCTGTACCCAGGCCTCTGACTCACAGCAACTGTGAGATAGCAGTGTCCTATGTGCTGTCACTAGGTTTGTGATAATTTGTTACTTAGCAATAGATAACCTAATACAAGATGAGTCAGTCCAGGATTCAATTAGAGAAACATAACTACTAAGATATACAGAACTCAACCCAAACACTTTTTTTTCCAAGTTAAGTGGCTTCTAAT
>NW_012152618.1:5120304-5122196 GCF_000956105.1 Propithecus coquereli | reverse complement strand
GTCGGGGGTTGGGAAGTAAGAAAGGAGATGAGGACCAGGGCTCTCAAGAAGGGTGTTGATGGAGTGGGCAGCATCTTAATTCATTTCCAAAGCACATAGATATCATCTAATGTTTTGATACTCTTCACACTTCTTCTTTTTCCACTCTATTAGCACAAATAGTCTACAGTTTGGCACAAAGTGCTTTATTCCATTTGAAACGCTATTGTATAACTTGTAATGATGGGACAGGATATCCGTTATTCCTCAAAGTGAGTTCAGAGTATGTCTTTCAGTTCCGAAGTGTCCAGGCTATGCACTGGATGCATATTTTGTCCTCCATGTTCAAAGCGGTCTTTGTCCATGCAAGCTTCCTTAAGTGGAGTTTTAGGGAAAAATGAGTACGCCAGAGGTTGATATTCAGTTCCTTATTTTCCAAGACATTTTTAGTGCTTGTGTTTCCATTACATTTGCTACTAGATCTTTTCTATGTTGTGTCTAGCCTGGTATTTTGTACATTGATCAAGATATCGTTCATACATTCTAATTTTGGCATTATGTGAAAAATGGGATCTTATCATGCTTCTTGGAAGCTTTAAGTTTACTTTATAATTTTAATGTACCTTTGAAAGAATTGTCTTCCAGCATGATCTCTCTGCTGAAATTCTCTTCTGTTTGTGTGTGTTTACCCACCTTTTCCACTAGGTACCTTAACATTTCAATCTTAGTTGTTTTAAAGTTTCTGTTTGATAGGACCAATGTCCAGATTGTCTCTGCATTTGGTTCTAGTGATGGTTTTATTTCTTCATAATAGGTTGTTTTTTTCCTAGCCTTTTTTGTGTGTCTGATAATATTTGATTGAATACTGGATATTGGTTGTGTAAGAACAGAGAGACTGAGTTATACATTATTGATGCCCAGAGGTGGGCACACATCTTGTGTCAGGCCATTAGTGAGGGGTTGAGACAATCGAGTTGGGAATTGACTTGGGTTTGGGTTTTGTTGGACTTTTCTCTTCTAACTTCCCTCCAGCAGCAATTGACCTTTGCCTATATCCCTGGGGGCAGAGGATTTCCTACTTCACCCCCAGAGTGAGCTGCAGTTGATCCTACTCCTACGCTATACATCCTTTTCCTTGCCTCCAGCGTGAGGGACTTTGCTGTCCAGTGGCTGAAGACTTGATTTCTGTAAGAGAAGGGTTGAGGAAGTAGACAGGGCTTCATACCTGTCCCCCAGCAGCAACTAACTGATCAACTCCCGCAAGCCTATGCCCTGAGAAGCTCTTTCTGTCTTTCTGCCCCGTCTCAGTCCTGATAATGAGCTACTTGGTGGAGGCTCAGGGGAAAGTGCTTGTGCATGTGTGCAGACTTCCCTGTGTCTGAGACTTCTACGTATCCCAAATTAACACGCCATTCGACATTTTGCCTTTAAGAATTCATTAAAAATATAGCTGACTTCCTCTTACTCACTGGTATGGAAGCCGCCTCTTTCATTTATCCTCTGCTAAAGGTAAAACAGATGGTGTGTTTCATCTCAACTTGGAAGCCCCTGTCACCCTAGAATTCAGTTTACATGTTTGCCTTGGTACTTCAGCTATCGATGGGCTCAATAAATATCATAATTTTGTCAACGATCCAGCTTTCTCTTATTGTTTGGGTAGAGTTATGTTCTCTTGAGTCATTCTACATCCTAAGCAGGAGTAGAATGTGGTTGTAGGTTTTTAGTTAATACTAATTATGTGTTTATTTTTGGTGTTGGTAAAAAAGAGCAGATATGAAGTGCTAAATATTACTGCTTAGCTGAGATCCTTCCTTCTCAGTGTCACGGCCTCCCTTGGGTCCCAAGTGAGCCTAGTGAAGACAGAATCTTATGTGTCTTAGGAAACATGGATCTTTTCATCATTATTTGTGAAA
>NW_012152618.1:5119749-5120254 GCF_000956105.1 Propithecus coquereli | reverse complement strand
GCCTCGGCCTCCCAGAGTGCTGGGATTACAGGCGTGAGCCACCGCGCCCGGCCTATGTTTAGTCTTAATTTTCCTTCTCATTGCAAAGAGATGTTGTAATTTCCCACCTGAAAACCTACAGATGTTAGAAGGGGGGATGGCGATTATTGAATAATTCATTCATAGAACCTTGTATTCTTGTATAGTTCTCAGAGTCCCACTGAAGTTAATGAGCTTTGCAAAAAGGGATTATTCTAACATGTTATAGTTGACCCTTCAACAACTCAGGGCTTAGGGGCACTGACCTCCTTCACAGTCAAAAATCCATGTATAACTTTTGAGGGTTTTAAAAAATTGTTTTAATGTTATTAAGTAAATCATAAGGAAGAGAAGATATAATTTTTGTTCATTAAGTGGAAGTGGATGATCAAAAAGGCCTTTGTCCTTGTCATCTTCATGATGAGTAGGTGGAGGAGGAGGAAAAAAATGAGGGGTTGGTGTTGCTGTCTCAGGGGTGGCAGAGGCA
>NW_012152618.1:5114643-5117059 GCF_000956105.1 Propithecus coquereli | reverse complement strand
CTGAGACTTCTACGTATCCCAAATTAACACGCCATTCGACATTTTGCCTTTAAGAATTCATTAAAAATATAGCTGACTTCCTCTTACTCACTGGTATGGAAGCCGCCTCTTTCATTTATCCTCTGCTAAAGGTAAAACAGATGGTGTGTTTCATCTCAACTTGGAAGCCCCTGTCACCCTAGAATTCAGTTTACATGTTTGCCTTGGTACTTCAGCTCTCGATGGGCTCAATAAATATCATAATTTTGTCAACGATCCAGCTTTCTCTTATTGTTTGGGTAGAGTTATGTTCTCTTGAGTCATTCTACATCCTAAGCAGGAGTAGAATGTGGTTGTAGGTTTTTAGTTAATACTAATTATGTGTTTATTTTTGGTGTTGGTAAAAAAGAGCAGATATGAAGTGCTAAATATTACTGCTTAGCTGAGATCCTTCCTTCTCAGTGTCACGGCCTCCCTTGGGTCCCAAGTGAGCCTAGTGAAGACAGAATCTTATGTGTCTTAGGAAACATGGATCTTTTCATCATTATTTGTGAAAGGGGAGCAGACAGAGTGGTATCTCCAGCTCAGTTCAAGGAGTAAGCTTTTACTGGGTAAGTATATTTTTATGGTTTACTGTCCTGTCTGTATCATAATATCTTTGCTTAATTTCTTACAGCCCAGATCTATCATTATAAAAACCCATATCTCAGAACAAGAGAGGAGGGGATGGGAAGCATTTGTGTCCCCTCCAATGCCTTTGTGTGTTTATAGACTCTGGCATTTTCTGATAAGACCTGCCACTTAGCAACTTACAACCCCTGCCTCCACTCGTATCTAGCAGTTCACATTTGACACCAAATACCTTCTCAATATCAAAAGGAGACATTCCCCCAAGTTTCATAGAAAGAGAAAAAATAAAGAGCCTCACCTTACTATAATGGGAGACAGGAAAAAGCCTTATGATGAGTTAGGATACCACTCATAGGAGAACCCAGCCTTAGAGGAGGAGATGAGGGGCCATTGTCTTTGGTTAAGCCTTCAGCCAGGATATGAAAAGTAGCTGGATGCAAACTAAACTATGAAGAGTGTTTAGGATATCCACTCTGTTAAAATCAAGATGGGATATACCTTTCTTTTTTTTAAGTCAAGAGAAAAACTGTTCAAGGTTGTCTGTCTGAAGATCTCTGCCCCTGCAAAGACCAGTAAAGATAAGCCAGCCCATCCGATTATCCCTCTTTTTATGCTTGCCCAACATGATGAAAATGCAGACTTTTCCTGTGATTTTGAAGGCATCAGTTATTTTATTTAGCACTAAAGTGCCCTTTTGGAGTCATCTAACATTTTGGAAGAGCAAGTTTGAGAATCACTCATGCAGGCAAGGAAGAGCTTTTGAAATGTTTGAAAAAGAGAAAATCCACCCTGAAACAGAATGGAGAATGGACTAAAAGCATTGCCTGGTTAGAAAGCTAATGCTATAATTTAGACAAGAGAAAATAAAGGTCACAGCTAAGGCTGGGTCAGTGGGGATGGAGAATGTAGGATAGAAGTGAGGCTAGCCAATGGGCAGGGGTGAGGGACTTAGAGATTGGCAGTATATGGTGAGGGCAGGAGAGGCATGAGTAGACAATCATGTTCAAATTTCTCACTTGAACGATTAGGTGATCTTCAGGTTGTGATATCCATTTATAAGTTGGAGGTAGTTTTCAGAATTCAGGAGAGGGGTTTGGGTTGACTACAGTCATCAAATTATAGGTGACAGAAGATAGACAAAGCCTTGAATTAATGCCCTTGCTCCCATTGATTAGTGGGGGTTCTTGGCTGCAAGCAACTGGTATCCACTGTGTTAATCATAGGGAAAAAAGGACATTTCTGGAAGAACACTAAAGACTCACAGAAACAATGGGAGACCAGATGGCCAGGCCTGAAAGATGGACATGATGCTGGGGCTCTGGATGTTAGCAAGCGGAGACTACAGCAAAGCTCATGCCTCAGAAGAAAGCCTGTGGCTGACAAAGCTCATCTCCAATTGGTCCCCCTGTGTTGTAGTATTTGCACCAGATTTACAGGCATCTGATTGGCTGAATGTGGGTCATGTGATCTTTCTTTGTCTCTACCAGGAGGTAGGGTGTTAAAGAGCCTTGCGCCCTTGGCTTAGGAAACTGCAGTGAGAGGCAAACTTGAAATGTTTTTGTCTGTGGGAATTTTCTTCCGAATGGATTTCAGGATGCTAATAGTCAGAAGCATGGAGGCTACACAGAAGTCAGCATGAAGCCTGTTTAGGAGAGTGGTTCACTCAAGCTCTCTTGGGACTGACCATGTCCTGTAGCAAGGCAAAACATGATAAGTTTGAAGAGGAAGAAGGAGCCTGAGAAGCTATAGAAAAAACCATTAAAAGCTCAGAGGTCAAATGTCACAGTAGATCTTTTATTCCAACTTT
>NW_012152618.1:5059484-5112933 GCF_000956105.1 Propithecus coquereli | reverse complement strand
GTACCCCCATAATATGCTGAAATAAAAAAAAATTTCTGCAGTAACCATCTTTGTGCATTTATTGTGTGGATTTGTCTTTGGTTTTTGTGTGAGACAGATTCTTAGAAATGCAATTACTGGGTTGAAAGGAGTGCACATTAATAGTATTGACAAGATACTACCACTACAAAATGCCTTCTGAAGAGTATGCACCAATTTACACCTTCACCAACTGTACATGAGAATGCCTAGTTCCTCGTGTACTGGGTAGACCATAAACTTCTTTTCCATTATTTTTCCCCAGTTGTCACCATTAAGGATCCTTTGACTAGCTACTGCATTGTGCTTGCATTTAGCGTAGGCAGCTGGAACAGTTAGGGAAATGAACTGTTCTCTTTCCACACACCATATATGGTTATAACTAAGGTACCGAGCCCCCGTGAGCCTTTGTCTCATTTTTGTAACTATGGTATTTCTGCCCCTCGGTGATTCTACTGGTATTTCAGTTATTCTTCACAGTACATTAAGACCCTTTCCTGGAAACCCATTTTATCTGATCTGATGTAATCCTTGCCTTAGGACTTTGTACCTGGAATAAGTGTACAGATTTATAATCTGGTAACCAAATTTGCTGGGAAGAGGTAAGGGATGTGTCTTTAAAGCTACAATGTGACAACTGTCACTAAGTAATTATTTATTTAATGTGAATCCCTCTCATTAGACCAGCCACAATTAGAGGAACCTCCAGGAAGGCAGGGGTCATCTTGCTGTGCATTGCTGTACCTGAGTATCTGTAATGGTGGCTGACCCCTAGTCTGTGCTGAAAACATATTTGTCAAGTGTAATAATTAATCAATTGATTAAAAATTTGTTGGACTTTAAAAATCAATTGTACCACCACTCGAACACCCAAATGATTGTCATAGCTCCACGATGCTCAGGTTGAGGGAGATCCATCTCTCATCACACCAGTGCTCAGACTATTTTTAAAACTCCCTTAGGGGAGTTTCCTTTATAAATTGCATCAAAGAATACTTTTTTTTTTGATTACCCTTAGGGTGGCAAATCTTTAACCTTTGAGGTTAGATTTCTTTAACAGCTTTATTGAGATATAGTTGATATACATAAAACTGCACACCGTTAATGTACACAATTGGTTGAGTTTGGACATAAGCATATGGCCGTGGATCCATCACTGCAGTCAAGATAGTGTCCATCACTTCCAAGTTTCCTTGTGCCTCTTGGAGTTTTTGTTGTTGTTTTTCATGGTAAGAGCACTTAACATGACATCTACCCTTTTAACAAATGTTTAGGTGCAAATACAGTGTTGTTAACTGTAGGCACAATGTTATACAGCAGATATCTAGAACTTACTCATCTGGCGTGACTGAAACTTCATACCCATTGAATAACAAATCTCCATTTCTGCCTTTCCCCAAAATTTTTTATACAGACAGTATCTCACTGTGTTGCCCAGTCTGGTCTCAAACTCCTGGCCTCAAGCAATCGTCTGTCATTGGCCTCCCAAAGTGCTGGAATTATAGGGATGAGCTACCATGCCTTGTCCACAATTTTGTTCCTTAAAGTTCAGTCAGCCAATTCACGAATCATGTTTCATTAACAAGATGCGAGTAGATTTGCCCAATGTTTGTGTCATTTTTCAGTTTCATATTTCATATTTTTACTAAGTTTGCACTTTTCATTGTTTCTGTTGTATTAATATAATGTTATATCCCTGATATAAAAAAATGGATGAGTGATGTGAGTTTGGTTCATCAAAACGTAGATGCAGGGATGAAAGAGTAGCAAAAATATTACAGTCTAGGATGGCCTCTTGAATTTAAAGAATGCAGAGGACTCCCGTGTTAACATGGAATAAATCTGTGAGTTAGGTCATATATATCTGTTGGTGTGGTAACTGTGCATAAGAAGATGAAAGGAAAATTGTAAAAAGATGAATCTTAATGAAGAGTTAACCATTGAAATTTATTGGATAACTAATTCATTTGCATCTAGGCACAAATGTGTTGTGATAAAATTTTATCACATAATGAGGTTTTAAAAACATAATCAGCTTCAATTTTTAATTTTTCCTTCCTTTATTTTTATTTTCTTTTGAGTTTCCTTTATAGTCCTTTTAAAAAAAGCGTTCTGAATTGAACACTGCTTCTTCTATTTCTAAACTTTATTGTCTTAATATATGTATATAAGGCTCCCAGTACCAGTTTAATTACATTCCGAGTTTTTGTATGCAGTGCTCGTGTTAGTGTTCAACTCTAAATATTTCCCAATCATTGTAGTTTCCAGTTTTCACTTTAGTCTCCGGATCAAAGCTTCCACTTCTAGATTTAGGGAGTGTGACGATTAGAGCCTCACATCCGCCAAGGGTGCAGGTTAAGAGTTCCAGCTCCTCCAGATTTGTTTTTACCCACAGTTGGGGGCAGGCATCCGAAGTCTGTTTTGGTCAGTTTCAAAGAAAATGCACTGACCTCTTAGAAACCAACTGGTTCTAGAGAGACACAGGATAAGTTTTTCCAGTGTGAAAGGGTTGAATTTTGTTGCTAATGGCAGAGGAGTGATCAAAACTATGGAAGTATTTGAAGTGCCTTCCTCATTGCAGAACCGGGTACAAGTCATACTATTGCCAAGAAGCTTGTAAAACCAGCTGCAAAGTTAATGACAAATTATGCTTTTATGATTGTGGAGGTAACAGAAGGGACTATGGCACAATTCCTTAGTTCACTGACACTGGTGGAACTTGCAGAATATCTGTAGCATATAATTGGAAGAACAATTGCTATCAGTTGTGCATCCTAGAACTGCAGTCCCCAACCTTTTTGGCATCAGAAACCGGTTTCATGGAAGACAGTTTTCCCAGGGACGGGGGTTTGGGGGGAGCTCGGTGGAGCTCAGGCGGTGATGCCAGCAATGGGGAGCAGCTGTAAATACAGATGAAGCTTCCCTTGCTCGCCCTCCACTCACCTCTAGCTGTGTGTCCCCCCTCTTCCCGAGTTTCATGGAAGACAATTTTTCCATGGACAGGGGGCGGGGGTCAAGAGGGTGGGTGGCAGAGTGGTGGAGGTCTGCAGACCAGTACCAATCCATGGCCTGGGCGGTGGGGACTGCAGTCCTATCAGGTATTTTGCTTTGCACTGGGGTGGAACCACTGGTGTGCAAAGTATGATTTAATACACCTGCACACATATATGAGCAGCAAAGGCTTGGTGGATTTTTGCTGTTGTTCTGGTCATAATTGAAAATCCATACATGGAGAAGAGAATTTTCATTTGGTTGGTGATTAGGCTGTGAGCCCTGAGGTAGACCAGCAAAGGTGATTCAAGATCAATATTGATGGAGCGCCAGTGAAATCCATGAGCAGAAAGGGCCCTGCTATTTGAATAAAAGCCTCTGTTCCTGAAGGCCGGGCGGCAGGCAGCCTCGTTCACAGAGCACAGTTGGTAGTCCGCGCTGTGCTTCTGCACTGTGATTCAGCATGCAGGAAATAGTGCAAATTGTTAGTTCATTCACATTACGAACAATAAGCATACTTCTTTTCAGAGGATGTTTAAGAAGCAGTGGGCAGCAAGTACAAAACGGTTCTTCCACAGTGGTGTCTCTGGTTATTGAAGGAAAGGTGTTTTGTAATGAGGAGGAGGTACAATGCCTCTTCATGTCACCAATGGCAGCTGGAAAGTTTCCTATGCTTTCACGTAGATTATTCAGGGACGTAGTCAACATTTTGAATAGCCTGAATCTACCACTCTGGGGCCAAAATATAGTATCTATTAATGTTGAAGAAATGGGTTTTCAGAATTTCTTAAGGAGATCAAACTGGTATATATCACCTGATTGCTAAAAGTTTGACTCTTTCGCAGTAGTCACTGGTTATTTTTTTTTAATAGTTGGAGTAGGCAGTTTACGATTGTGCAAATGCTACAACAGACCAAGAAGAAACACTTGACGGAACCCAGTGTAGCAAACAGCAGGAAAGCAGTCTGGGTATACAACTTCCCACACTTCAGCCGTGGAAGGACGCTGAACAAGCTGCCGATGGAACATCTTCTGAAGCAAAGATCTCTTCAGCGAGATTTCTTTTATTTCCCATAAAATTAAGAATCCATGTTCTATTTGAATATCCAGAACTCTCTGACAAAGCCAGCCATCAATTGCTGACATTCCAAATGGCCTATAATTTTGTTTGGACTTCCCAATAGAATACACATAAAAATTAAGAAAAGATCTGAAATAAATATGGTTCGAATGGTCTGTCTTGGAGCCAGATGGGTTTTTGAACAGTTGCAAATAGTGTCACTCTTGTAAGTGTGAAACAATTATCATTGTTACTTAAAATGTTTTCTTAGTTAAAATTTTTGGAGGAATCTTTTAAAACAATTTACTTAAGACCAATGGTCTATGTGCCAATACTCGTTAGTGGTCAGTGGATATTGAGAATTTAGAAACCACTGTTTTGAGGCGCTTCCCATGGAAAAGAATGCTGAAAGTGTGTTGGACAGTGGTGACCACTGAATCAACTATCTGTGTGCCCAAAATGATCGCTAAAATGGGCAATACTTTTGGAAGTGCAAGTTCATATAGAAATGGTGAAAATGATGGAAGAAACAGAGCAAGGGAACCTGTATTCTAGTCAATTCTGCCCCTGCCTGGCTGTGGGACCTAGTATATGTCACTTGTCCCTTCTGGGCTCAATTTTAACATCTGTGAAATGGGAGGGTTGGATTAAATTTGGGGCAGAATAGTCAAATGTCATTGAAAAGCAAATAAGTAAAATAAATGATTGAAGGGGGTCATTGGCAAGAATAATTTTTCACTCCCACAAAGTATCACTTTTCTCCACTTTTTTGAATCCGGAGTCCCTCCCTATCCTTTGTTGTACTGCCGCATTTGATGGGCCCATGGAGACAAGGAGTATTAAACTTTGCTCTTAAGCCTATTCTGATAAAAGCAGCAGTGGAAATGCAATGATAAATAGAAACTGGCATTCGGCCTCCGCTTTGGTAAAGAGGCAGTAGGGCATGGTGGGAACTGGGGCAGCCTGGGGAGGGCATGTCCTCCCAATGGGGGCAGCCACTGCCTGTTCCTGCCATCTGCTACCATGGATAGATTTTGGAATTTTTCAAGAGAAGCTTAAAATTAGGATTTCTGGGTAAAAACTCTTAAATCGTAATACTTGAAACTAATTCAAGTTTTAAAAAGATATTTTTCAAAACTCAGTGGGCCAAAAAGAATACTTGTGTGACCTTGAATCCTTGAGATCCACCAACTTCTGATTTCTGATAAGTAATCTTAGAAGTCTATGCCAACTTAAAATATATTTAATTTATGAAAATTTTTCTTATTGTTTAGCTATGCCTCATGTAGGAAACAGGATGATCTGAATTTTAGCAAGTATTGCACGAGACATGTGTCCATATTCCTGGAACAGTAAAGAGAGTGAGAGAAAGAGAAAGAGAGAGAGAGAGTATATGAAGATCCACCACTTGAAAACAAGGGCAAACTTGTAGCAAGATGATTTATTCTCAGGGCTGAGAGCCAAACAAAGAGAAGTCGTGATGGGTCATTATCTAAGTTTGATCTTCCTCCAGACCATCTTCGGTGCTGCTGGGGCCACTGGAGAGAATCCTATGTTAACCTCAGTGGTTTGCAATTGAGGGCAATGTCTTCCCAAGTGAAGGGCTCAAATGGGCACCCACAATAGTTAAAGCACAAGGCTAGAAAATTAGGACAAATTAGTACAAGTGAGGCTGGGGAGAGGTGGAAAGTTAGGTAAGGTGTTTCTCTGTTGGACTTGCTTGCACGAATACAAACGAGCCTGGCACAAGCATTTTCTAAGGTGGGGGCTGTTCCTCCCCTCGCAGCCGTACAGCGGGCTGGGGAGAGCCGGCTTAGCAGGCGTGAGGACACACAGCTGGGGGCACAACCAGCGCTAGAGCCCTTGACCCCCTATTCCACACCCCCTCCCATCAGTAGTTAACACATATTCCCGTCTGAAAATTCTTCCCATTCTGTCACGGAGACCCACATGTCAGGGGTTCATTCTCCCGTAGTCTCATGTTCAGTCCCAGGTGTTTTCCTGTCTTCACATCCTTTAACTTTTCCTCAAGGGCCTCATTTTCTTTCCTTTTTCTCCCGTCAGGCACCAACTCCCACATCTTCCCTGGTGTGCCCCAAGTCCTGGGGCTGATGATAAATATGGCAAGTACTTTAAAAATATTGATGTTCATGGACAGTATCCATGAAAGAAATGGCCAGAGGTGGAGGAAGATCAGTGACAAATGGTGCGTTTGCTTAAGGAGCTGGGTGGGGCAGTGTTGTTAGAGAAGAGGGCGGATCCAGGGATGGAGGAATTAATGGGAAGTTGGTTCTGTTTCTGGCCCTGAGGTCACCATGGCTGGTGGATGGATTCAGTGGCTGGTGAGAATTTCCCAGCACCGTGCTGTCCACAGAGCACTTGAGAAGAGCGCTGTCCAAAGAGACCTGCAGAGAAAGCATGCTGTGTGAGGAGACCTTGGTCCTCTTACAGCCGTCATCGGGGCTTGTCATGTCAGGATCCTTGGGCAGGGTAGTTAGTGTCACTGGCAGCCCGAGTGGGGCTTGGACCATCTGCTGCAGTGCTAAATCAGATGAGCACAGAGAACACAAGACATCAGGGAACCCAAGCTGCTGCTCTCAGTGGGGCATCCCCAGAGCAGCCTGTTGTCAAGAAACCAAAGCGAGGGACCCGAAGGGCACACCCCAGACCCTGGGCAGAGGTCCCTGGACACTGCAAATAGCCGAGATGTTCATTTCTAGCAAAGACAGCCTATTAGTCCCCAGGTGGTCTTCCTAGACACCTCTGTACATGAGGCCTGAAAGACTGTGAGCACCAGCATTTTGGGACGAGAGGAGGAGAGGTGGGAAGGTGGGTCAGATTTCTTGGAGAGAAATGCTTTTCATGTACATCTTCGTCCTCTGCAATATAAGATGAAAGGTCCCTTAGGCCAGGTGTACCTAGCTATGGTAGGTCAGGGCTTTGAAAGAATATGCAGTCACGCACCGCATAACAACATCTGGGCTCCCCACGGACTGCATATAGGACTGTGGCCCCGTAAGATAATAATAGAGCTGAAAAATTCCAATTGCCTAGTGGCATCAGAGCTGTTGTAATGTCATAGTGCAGTTACTTACTTTTTAAAATCAGTGTAGTGTAGACTAAGTGTACAGCGTTTGTAAAGCCCACAGTAGTGCACGGTAATGTCCTAGGCCTTCACATTCACTCACCACTCACTCACTGACTCACCCAGAGCAACTTCCAGTCCTGTAAGCACCATTTGCGGTAAGTGCCCCCTACAGGTGGAACATTTTAAAATTTTTTATCCTGTATTTTTACTGTACCTTTTCTATATTTCGTTATATTTAGATAGACAAATACCATTGTGTTACAGTTGCCCACAGTATTCAGGGCAGTAACGTGCTGTACAGGTGTGTAGCCTTGGAGCAATAGGCTAATCATACAGCCTAGGTGTGTAGTGGGCTATACCATCTGGGTTTGTGTTAGTACACTCTATGATGCTCGCACAACGATGAAATCACCTAGCGCTGTGTTTCTCTGAATGTATCCCTGTCATTAGCGATGTGTGACTGGAGTTGTAAAGGACAGTGCATTAGTCAGCTTAAGGCATGGTGTACATCGCATTACATGCTGCAGCGCGCCCCGAGTATCTGAGCAGAGACTCTCTAGGAGGCTGTTCTTCTCCAGAAAATGCCCTTTTGTGAATGGTTGGGATTTCCTGTTTATAGAAATAGGAAGTTTCCAAAGTGGAGTCTGAGTGCGTTGAAAATGTGGGTTGTTAAGGTCATCATTTTAGAGTGGGCAGGTAATCAAGACAAAACTGCTCAATTGAGAAACTTGGACTTGTTTCCATCTTCCATGCATCATAGAGTTCTCAGATTAGGGGCAAGAGGACACCGTGAGAGTTTGAAGTGAGGAGGCAAAGAGGGTCATGGAAACACCCCTGACTGGGTGTCAGGGGACCTGGGCTCCAACCCTGTCTGTGCAGACCAGGCCAGTCAATGTCTGACCTGGAGCAAGTTATGTGGCTTCACTATCTCTGTTTCCTTATCTGACTGTCCCATAATTGTCCCTAGATTGTGTCACAGTTTATTGCTAGGTGTATTCATTTCCTGTGGCTGCCATGCCAATTGCCACAAACTTGGTGGCTTAGAATAACTGAAATTTATTCTCTCCCAATTCTGGAGGCCAGAAGATCAATGTCAGTTTCACTGGCTGAAATCAACATGTTAGCACCCACAGGCTCCCTCTGGACGCTCCAGGGAGAATCCACGCCTTGCCTCTTCCAGCCTAGGGGCTGCCAGCATTTCTTGACTTACAGCTGCATTACTCCAATCTCTGCCTCTGTGGTCACTGCCTCCTCCTCCTCGGCATCCTTCTAGTATCCTTCCACCTCTGTTTTGTGACAGCATTTAGGGCCCATCCAGATAATCGAGGATCATGTCCTCATCTCAGAATCTTCAATTTAATCACATCTGTAGGCGCTTTCCCATGTAAGGGAACATTCACAGTTTCCGGGAATTAGGATGGGGACACTGTCAGCCTACTGCACTAGTATCAGCTTGATCTCCAGTTAGCAAACATTTGTTGATGTTCCACTACCTGCTAGTGTGCTAGGTGGGATGGAGAAACAAGGTTATATGAGTACAGTCATATCCTCAAGGCAGATAACAGTTGAAGTGGGGAGTCAAGGCTAAGTGTGAGAATAGAGCAGATGATAGAGCTTTGGGAGCTCATAAGGGAGAGAGCTCTAAGGGCCTAGGAGGTCAAAGAGGGCTTCAGGGATCATGTGAGTTATCCTAGAAGGGTGGGTCGATTTAGGTAGACAAAGAAGAGGCAATTTCAGGTTAGGGAAAGATGCATAGAAGCTTAGATTATAGGTGAATTAAGAGGACAGTAATTAGACCATTCGAATGAGAGTGGATGTACCATGAAAAAGAATGGAAAAAAGTAACTGCTCAAGTAATCTATAGCCAGAATAAAGAGGGCTTTAAATTTCACATTGAGCACCCAAAAAGCTATTTATTTATTTGTTGAATAAGTAATGCACTCACGTAGCTCAAAATTCTAAAGGAACAAAATAGCATACGATACTGTTGAGGTTCATGTTGTATGGTTCTTGTTTTTCCTAGCAGAGATATGTTGTGCTTATATGTATAAGCAAACACACACACACACACACACACAAATGGTGGTGCATTTATCTGTACATAATCATTTTTATAGCTACATAATATTCTACTGTATGGCAGAGTCATATTAATATATTTAACCAGCTTTTATTGATGAACAATTAGATTGTTTCCAGTCTTTTATAATCACAAACAATACCGCAAAGAATATTCAGTACACACTCTGTTTCCATGTTTATGGATATATTCCTAGAAATGACATTTTTGAGCCAAAGAACATCCATTGGTAATATTGATGAATATTGCCAAATTGTCCTTAATAAATGTTATATCAATTGTCACTTGCAACAGAAATGAATGAGAGTGCCTTTCCCCAATATGGTTGTCAAAATGATGATATTTAACTGATCTTCAATGATCTGATGAAAAGTAGCATTTTGGTGGACTTTTAATCTACATTTCTCCTTTTATGAGTGAGTTTAAGCATCTTTTTGTATATTTAAGAATTATTTCAATTTCCTTTTATGTGAATTCTTTCTTCATATTGGTTGCTGTTTCAGTTGAGCTTTCAAAATGGATTTAGTGATTGATTTTTAATTGATTAGTCCATCTTAGTCCATTTGGGCTGCTATAACAAAATACTATAAAGTGGGTGATTTATAAACAGGAGAAACATTTCTTGCAGGCTGGAGGCTGAGAAGTCTAAGCTCAGTGAGCCAGCAGATTCAGTGTCTATTGAGGGCCCACGTCCTCACGTGGTGGAAGGGGTAGGACAGCTCTCTGTTTTTGTTTTTTTTTAGTAAGTAAGTACGATAATCCCATTCATGGAGGCTCCACCCTTATGACCTAATGACCTCCCAAAAGTCCTCACCTCCTAATACCGTCACCTTGGGGCTTAGGATTTCAACATATGAATTTTGGAGGGACACAAACATTCAGACCGTAGAATTATGTATATGGAAAAATTACTTATTAAATGTGTGAGGGTATTAAAAATGCTGCAAAATTCCACACAGCTCTTCTCATTACGAGATGGAGTCTGTTTCTCCATGCATTCAAATAGGGCTTGCGTTGACCTATAGACTGTGGAGGAAGTGACATTGTGTGGGTTCTGAGCAAGACCTCAAGAGACCTTGCAACTAACTTCCCCTCTCACCCTCTCGATCCCTTGAAATGGCCATGTTAGGAAATCACACTAACTTCGTAAAGAATGAGAGATTACGAGGTATACCAACTATCAGACATGTGAATGAGGTCATCTTGGGCCGTCCACCCCCTCCAGCCACCAGCTGACTACAATTGTAAGGGTTTGCCTGGAACAGACCAGAGGAAGAACTACTTAGCTGAGCCCAGCAGGAATTGCCAACTGAAGGAACGGGAGCAAATAAATGGTTGTTATTTTAAGGTATTAAGTTGTAGGGTGGTTGTTTTGTTTTTTTCAGAAATAAATAACTGAAACAAAAGGAAATTACCCATTTGTAATAAAAGTTGTAAAGGATTTTCCCAGTTGATCATTTGTCATTTGACTATCTTTTTTGTGTTGTGGCCCTGGAGAAATTTTTTTAATAGCCAAATTTATCAATCCTTTTGTTGTTGTGTGGTATCTGGGCTTTGTGTTTTCTTTAGAAAGGCTTCTTTCATTTAGTGTTCAAAAAAGCGTGCATCTGTGCTTCCTTCTAGTAAATTTATTTGTTACCTTTCAATCTTGGATCCATTTGGGGTTTTCCCTGTGCTGAGTGTGAGGCATGGATGTAGTTTTACGTACATTTTCTACATTGTCGTGGCCTGTGACATTTGCAATCTGTCCATTCCCTAACTCCCCACAGTTTTAATCTTGGCCTTGTAGTAATATAAACCTGGGGTTCACCACCAGTTATTGTGCCAGTTTTTTAGTTTTTCTTTTTTAGTTGTTTGAAGTTTGTGCTCTAGTCTCCTCCAGAAGGGATCGTGGACCTATAACCTAACAGTTAGGCTGGGTCAGACCATCTTTCCTGGAGGACTTTGAGGTTGCTCCACTGTCTTCTAGCATCGAAGGTTGCTGCGGAGAAGTCTGAGGCCAGCCTGGTGTTTGCTTCTCTGTTGTAAGTTTCTTGGTATTTTTTTGCCTGACTGTCTGAAAGCGTTTTTTATTTTTATACATTTTTATTTTTGAAATACAGTAATTTTACTAAGATGTCTCAGAGCTGACTGTTCCGTGTGAGTTTCTCCTGGGACATATTGTAACCTTTCAGTGTGTAGATTCAGTCTTCTTTTCTATCAAATGTATCTTTCACTATTTACTTTGCCCATTATTTTGGTTTCCGTCCCCCGGGATTTCAATTGTAAATGTGTTGGATCTCCGTTGACTTTCACATCTGTCGTTTTCTCTCCCAGTAACGCTTCCTGCACTTTCTTTCCATTTTGCTTCATTTTTCATTTCTAACCTGTGTTACTTATGCTTTCAGCAGTAATTTTATTCTTCCTTGTGTTTCTTATAATTTTATTTTATTTCTGTGATGCTTTTGTTTTTTCCTCTATGTCTTTCCTGGTCTCAAGAATATAATTTGTTCAGAGATGTTCCTACTTCATTATGTTTTTTAAATCCGTGGAAAAATGGTCACAATTTCCATCTGCTCCATGCAAATGTTTTTCTTTAACTATTCTTTATCTACTGTTTGCTTTTACCATGTCTTCTCCTCCTTTTTTGATTACCTATTTTTAAAACAGGTGACTTTATCCTAGAACAGTTATTTGTGGGAAACTGGGGTTGAGGTGGAGGTGGGCTGTGATCCAGGGTAGGTGGAAATTCCTTATGACCCAGGGATTTGTGTTTAAATGCACTTAGATTTTATTTCTCCCTAGCCAGTGGGGATAAGCTGTGTGGTTTTGCACAGGGAAAAATCTCTCTTCTTCATCACTTCCACAGAGATAAACTGCTTACTGCATGCAGACCTCTTCCTGTGTTTTGTTTGTTAGCCTTGTCTCTTTTTTTTATTTTTGCAATCAAAGCTGACCTAGTGTCTGCCGCACACCACCCCCCTGCTGTGGTAAACAAAGCATTTAGGTTTTGCAGCTCAGGATATGCCTCTCAACTTTGAGCAACATGCTTTGTTGGCTTTGTTTGTAACCCTCCTCTGGTTCCTCTCTCCTCTCCCTCCCACGTGCACCCCGGTTCATTTACCATTGACCTGCGGAGGCTTTCCACTCGTTTTGGAAATTGGGGATTTTAACTCTTAATTTCACCAAAAGTAGAATTTTCCCCTCATTCTCTTTGTCGCTTTTGGATGGTTTCCAGGAAGATAAGAGGGGAAATATTGACTTTATGCTACCATATTTAAAATAGTAGTCTTCCCAAATGGAGGGCTTTGAATAGTGAAACAATATGAATAAAGAGCTTGAGAATTAATACTGTGGTTGTATTATGAAGGTTGAGTTCAAAACAGGAAAAGACAAGATAGAGCCTAGGAGATAAGCTGGAAACCTAAGGTAAATATCCAGTTGTAAGAATTACAGCCAATAAAGACCTCAAATAAGCTAAGGATGATAGAATTAGAAAGAAAAGTAAAGATACAAGAAATATTAAGAAGGAAAAAATCAATAATACTTGAAGGTATATTAGATTCGATGGAGGAAGAGGAGTTAAGAATGACTTAAATTTTGAACCTGAGTGAGACGTAGAATAAATGGGACTGTGAAATGATAGCTGGGAATCCACTGAGGTTTAATATTCTTGATAAAATAAATAAGATTGCTATCTGAGAGTGAACTTGAAAGTCAAAACAAAAGTAATCATAGTGGATCTGTACAATTACCTTAAAGTGATGAATTGGGGAGACACATTGTTAAGGGGTAGCAAATGCCCTTCAAGTCACATTCCAGAGGACTGGAGTCTTGGCCAACCACCCATCGTAGCTCTGTTGGCACAGCCGTCCCTGTGGAGGAGATGGATGCACCATGCTGCCTTGGCTGATGGCATCTGTCTAGCAGACAGCTGGCTCTGCAGGAAGAAGATTTAGGAGAGAGGTGGTCACCTGCACAGATACAGCCATAAGTGAATCCATGAAGTTTCACAGGATAGAATGTACAGAGAGAAAATCAGTGACTAAGGATAGATCCTTTAGGAGCAATGATATTTACAGAGTGGGAGGAGAAAAAGAAACTGTGGATCAGAACCAAGTGACAAAGGGAGGGAAAGTATTGGAAAGGTACAACATCAAAAAGAAAAAAAATGTGTGCAGGCTATGTGAGCCAATCGTAAGATGTGGCCCAGGCTACGTTACTGAAAATAGCACTTGTAGACAATCATGATAGGTAGCAGGTTCATTGTACTTCTCCAGTGATAGCTTCCATCTGAATACCGGTCCAAAACTAGAACTTCTTTTAAAGAAAGACACTGAGCATCGGACAAAATAGGGAAGACCAGAAAGGGGTAGGGGCAGGGACCGGGTAGCAAGCCATGCCCTGTATCACATGGAAGTTAGGCCAGGGAAAGAGAATACCAAGGAGGAGGTGTTAGGAGGAGTCTCAGATGACTCAAGAGCTTTTGTGACTGACCTCCTTCCTCTACTGTGGAAGCTATGCTGGCAAGCGACTCAATCTTCAAGTATCCTTTGTAGCCAGGGGTGGTTTTAGACAACCAAATATATGTGGAAGTGCTTGGGAAAGGAATCCCTTTCTGAATAAAAGGGCAAAGCCTCTCAAAGAGAAAGGACTGTGTCCTTTGCTCTTCCCTTCTCCCTGCTGAGATTTGGACAGACATGATCCAGTACACCATTTGCAACCGTGAGAAAGAAAGCTGCCTGATAAGGATGGAGACCAGGAGGGCAGAAGCAGTCTGGGTCTTTGCTGACATCCATGAACAGACATACCAGCCTGGGACCATGGATTCCCTGTCTTCTTCTGTCACTCAGGCTGGGTGGAGTTCAGTGGCCTGATCGTAGCTCACTGCAACCTTGAACTCCTGGGCTCAGGGGATCCTCCTTCCTCAGCCTCCTAAGTAGCTGGGACTATAGGTGCATGCCATCATGCCTGGCTAATTTTTTAAATTTTTGTAGAGATGGGGCCTTGCTATGTAGCCCAGGCTCGTCTCAAACTTCTAACCTCAAGGGATCCTCCCGCCTCGGCCTCTCAAAATGGTAGGATTACAGGCGTGAGCCACCGCGCCTGGCACCCCCTCCCCATTTTCATCTTACAATCAACCTTCTCTGTTTCAGTCATTGTTGGCTGGCTTTCTGTTATTTGCAACCGAAGTCATTTTTAACTGAGACAGCTATGCTATTCTGAGTTGTAGGAAGAAAGATTTAAATTCAACCAAGACGGCTTTTCTATTGATTAGAGTAGTTCATCAATAAAATGCACTTCCTTTTTCTCTTTCTCTGACACTGCTCTTCCTTCCTGCAGCCCCCACCTGATGCCCCAGTTTGATGAATGCCCACCAGCTATGTGGTCATTTAGACCAGAAACTAGGAGTCAACCTTGATTCGTCCTCCAACAGCCTACACTTCTGATTGGTGGACACTTAGGTTGCTCCTGTCTCTGTAGCATTTGTGGAGTCAGGATCAAGACCATACATCCTATGATGACTGGTGAAGTGGATGCTGTTATTTTCAAGTCACCCTTTCTCCCTCCCCCTCCTGCTGCCTTGGTTTAGGCTCTTAAACCGTGTCTTACCTACACAACCACAGGACACTTCCAGCTGGTCTCCCTGCCTCTGGTGCTCCACACTGAGGCTCAGTGACCTTTCTAAAATAAGATCTGTCCCTGTTACTTCTCTACTTAAAAATCCCACAAACTATTAAGTTTGTTTAAAAGTCGAGTGTGACTTTTTCTATTGCCCTGGAATTAGTGACAGAGTCCATATTCTAAAGAAAATTAGCAAACACTGGGGCCACAATCCTCCTCCACCACTTACACACACACATGCACATACACACACACACTCACATATGCACACACACATACACACGCATGCACACATACACACATATGCACTTGCACACATGCACGTGCACACACACACACATGCAACCAACCAGGTGTCAGTAGGAGGCAGCAGAGCTGGCCCCACTGCAGTCGCCTCACCTGCCACTCAGTTTGTGTAGGGAAAGGGCCAGGGCATGTCCCATGGAGCCATTCCCAGTTCGGTTTGCTATTGCCATTGTCATGGTTCTGGGGGAAGGGCAGTGTTTGTGCTGAGACTTTCTCTCCCCCTCCCCCATGTTCTCCCCATCCCCAGTAGAAGGGGAGCGTGCATATCTGCATAGGCACTGAGCCTATCTGAGCAGGAAAAGGAGTTGGAAAGACAAGGCAGGGCAGAGGGAGAGAGGGCAATGGAGAACAGCCTGGGAGCTGCCCTTAGAGTAGCTGATGGTGTGTGCCTCTCCCATGGAAGGCACCTGGACAGGAGACATCGTGACAGTCCCCACCTAAGGGGCTGCCTGCCAGGGAGGGGACTCCAGCAGGAGGCAGCTGTGGGAGAAGCACCAGGGGAGATGGCAGATAGAAGAGGTGGAGCAGAAGCCTAACTCCTTCGCCATCAGTGGGGACGTTTGCAGGCCCTCCCCACCCCAGGAACCCACACAGGTGCCCCCCAGTGGGGTCAGTGCATAGAGGGCATCAGCCACTTCTGTTAGCCACGGGGACTAAGCAGTAATGGATTGCAACTGCTCCCCATTGAGGGAAGAGGCCTTTGCCTGTCCCTCTCTCCTGCTGTCCTCTCCCCTCTCTGAAGGACTAAGACCCTGAGAAAGAGAGGAGGGTGGAGAGTAAAAAAGCCACCACCCCCACGCCTAGACCTCCAGTCCACAGTGCACCTTCCTGAGCGGGAGGAGATCGTTTTGTATCAGATATGAAATTAGAGATTTGAACTGGACTGAGAGTTACTACTGGAAGGAGGCTGAATGGTGGTAAAGGAAGCATAGCACAGACAGGAGGAGTGAGTGGAGGAAGCAATGCTACTCCATCTTCATTCTACTACCTGGTGTGCTAAGTCCTGCAGGGTGTGGCCTCTGTCATCCAGCCTCACTTCTTTTCCTCCTTTCAGCATCCCCTGTGTTCTAGCCTTACTAAAGGACATGAAGTTTTCTAAATGTTTCAGTTATCTCTGGCTGCGTAACAAATCACACCTAAACTTAGTGGCATAAAAACAACAAACATTTGATTATTGCTCATGGTTTTGTGGGTTAACTGGGCTCAGCTGGACAGTTCTTCTCCTGGTAGTTCCTGAGGCCTCTCGTGCATTTGTCGTCAGGTGGGGGCTAGGGCTCGGCTCAGCTGCAGGCTCCACTGGGACGTGAGATCACTGAACCTCTTTTCCAAGTGTTCGGACTTCTCACTCCACACGGCTTCTTTGTGTGGCTTCTCCATGTGCATTCTCCAATATTCCAAAGGGAGGAGAGAGAACCTCCAGTCCTCTCAGAGGCTAGGAAAGACATGGACATAACTTCCCCACTCCTGCCTTTGCCACACTGAGGACTCACCACTATTTTATGATTCTGATTTTGTTGTTGTTTATAATGATCCTTCTGATGACATGACCTACCTGCTCCCTAAGTATTTTCTGAATAGCACTTACCAACTCAAGGTAGGTCTGATCGCTGTCTTCTCTGTGCCCTGAACATAGATTTTGGTTTCGTTGCTGCTTTCTCCCCAGCTAGACCAGAACCTCCTAAATGGTCACACCTCTCACTCTTGTTTTCTTAGAGGGACTGATGGACACATAGTAGGTATGTAATAAGGGTTTACTGAATAAATGAATGAATGAACCGATTCACACCTGTGAGGTCTCTGCCAGCCGGGGCCAGGTGACCATCATAAGGATTTTTGTAGAATACACTCTTGCGGGTTAAACCAAGTGACGTCTGATATCCTTTCCAACCGAAAGCGTTTATGAATCTTGTTCAAGAGAGAGGAGAGTTCAAGAGTGCGAGGATGTGTTGAGAGATGATGCATGAGGATGTATTTTTAAAATTATAAAACATAGGAGCAAATATTGTTAAACTGCCGATTTCAATTTACCAATTGATAGCTATACCACAGGACTTAAATCCAAGGTGACCTCATGATGTTTGGAGGGGAGAGAGTTAAAGATTATTTCCCAGTTACGGAATATAAAGTAAGAAAAATACAAGCAAGTCCTTTCGACCAGGTTCAAGATTTACTTGACCTTTGAATACCAAACAAACTCATAAGTTGCTGCCCCAAACCTTACCCTTTTTTCCATGATAGAAAATAGAAAAATATTTCAAACAATTGTTTATATTATTTTTTTTTTCTTTTGGAGCTGCGGATACGATCAGGTACTTCAGAAAAGACCAAAAATAATGAAAAAGCCTTTGGCTTCTGAAGGAGAAAGATTAACTTTCCGTTTGCCTGTTGTCCCTAGAGACCATTGTAAAATAATACCCATTTGAATAGCTGATTGAGTAGTTTTTAATGGCATTTGTGTGTTCGGGTAACGCCAAAGCTTAGTCTTATTTTCTAATCACCTAATTTATTCCCAAATACAAAGTAGTGTACGATAATCATGCATTAAAGTTACTTATCACTGATTTAGGTATTTTTTTTAGAGAAGGCAGCTTATTCTTATCTGCGGTTCCAGCAATGAATAGTTTGACAGCCAGATATTTCAAAATACTTAACGACTTTTGGCCCTTAACTGCAGCTGCTACAGAAAAGAAAAAAGCAGTAAGTATACAGAATGGAAATCTCTCCCCAATGGCCTTTTCATTTCCTCCAAGCCCAGAGGAAAGCATTTCACTGGGGGAGCGGAATAGGGAAGGTTAGCAGCAAACAATATTAAAGAAGGAAAAAGATAGAATTTTTTTTCAGTAACAGGTCACACTAGGAAGCTAATGGAATTCTGTGGTTTGATGCTGGTGGGTACTGCAGTGTCAATCAGGTTTTAAGACTAAATGGGAAGAAATAACTACGAGCTTTAACATTTATTGCAGGAGGAGAACTTAGCGGTGGATCTCTCTTCTGTTCTAAGTTTCAGCTAAATCCCAACGAGGTTAAGTGACTTGGCCAGGATTGCTTAATCGGGAGCAGAGCTGGGACTAGATCCATGCTTCTCAACCTCAGCTGCACCTTGAAGTCGCCTGGGAGTTAAAAAAAAAATCCAGATGCCTGGGTCCACCCCCAGATACTCTGAGTTAATCCGTCAGATGTGACCTGGCCATCGAGACCTAGATCGGCCAACTTCTCTTGCAGCTTGTTTTCCACATCATTGCGGGCCTTGTGCAGCATTTTGCTGGGGGCAGGATCTAGACATGCTTGCCACAATAGGTGTCCTTCTCAACACGTGTGCTTTTTTATTTTCTTGCCTCTTGCAAACTCATCTCTGGGGCTGGAGACTGAGCAAGATTGTCAAAATCTAGATCCCAGCCTTTCTTTCTAGGTGTGGGTCCCCTACTCATATAAGCTGTATTTTTTTGTCTTTGTATGATATGCTAATTGGTACACAGAGCTTGATTGTTAATGTGCCCTCAGTTCTCCTTCCTTCACACAAATGAGCAGCGGTGCCCTCGTCACTGACTTCTTCGATGAGCAAGTCCCTTCCTTCCCCTCACCTGTAACCTTGCCAGGAGATGACAAAGTGAGAAGCCCTCTTTGGCCCCAGGTGAAGCAATTAAAGGCCTGTCTCTTTTTTTCTTATTCTCCAATACAAAGGACTACTCTTCTCCTTAGGCAGGTAACCCCGTGTCACTTTAAAACATGGAATTTAGAGTTGGGAAGGACCTTCAAGATCCTTTCTCTGCGCTCCTGGCAGATGGCTCTCTGGCTTTGACTTGGATGCCTGCTGTGAAAAGAGCTCATTTCATCCATCTCAGTCCACGCTGCTGATGGGCGATGCTAGTTATTACCGTAACTTTTTAAGGTAAATCATTTATTCTATTCCCCCAGCAGATTTCCCTCATTGTAAATTCCACCATTGAGTCCTAGATAGCTCTCCCTCTTTTTTTTTTTTTTTAAATCAGGGAATGCAGGTTTAGAAGAATGACCAGAACAGAGCCCAACTGCCAGCATCCTCTTGGAAGGACCAACGTATGAGGCATGTCTGGAATGGGCTGCTTTACAAGCTGTAAGTTCCTTCAACCTTGATCTTGAATACCTTGATTTCTCCATCTGCTGAGAGCATCAGCTGCTTCCTGTGCAAGGGCATTATTAGAGTGAGCCTGTGTCTTGCAGTGGCTCCGCACATCTGCACCACCATGGCAAGGTGCTAGCCCAGATGAAAACAACCACGTGGAGTAGTGTATGCTTCCCCAGGAGGGTGCTGCGTCTTGCAGGTGGTGCAGTTCCTAAGGCTGCCTGTAAGTCCCTGAGTTCCTTGGGAAGTTCTTCGTGAGAGAAGGATTTTGGAGCAAATCCTTCTTCAAAAAGCAACAAAATGCCTGTAGTGGTGTCTGATTTTGCTCCAGAAAGAATACAGACACAGCCTGTGGGGTTTTCACTGAATGTTTGGGCAGGTGTGGATCTTGAGAAAAGCTGTGGGGGGCACCCTATATACCTTGCTCCCCAGTGTGTGGTGGGCAGACCAGCAACTTGGACCTCGCCTGGGAGCTTGTTAGAAAGGCAGGATCTTGAGTCCCACCCAGACCTACTGAATTTGAATCTGCATTTTAACAGATTCCTAGGGGAGTCAGCAGACACTTTACACTCGGAGAAGCTTTAGACATCTTTCACATCACTTGCCTTCCTACCTCCCAAATCCTGATTGAGATGTCCTCATCTCAGCTTTCTTAGAGACCTGCTTTCTGTAGGTGACAGCTCTCTAGCTCTCAATACTAACGTGGTAGTATGTTTCCCTTCCATGAAAATTAGGTGCCTTTTAACTGGACAGAGACAGTGTCTTAACCCAGAACAATGGTGCTAACAGTGTGGCAGTGAAGTGAGTGGTATTTGGGACAGAAGAACCTTCTGGCATATTTCAATCAAAATGCATAGAAATGGGGCTGTGCTAGATCATAGAGAGATCATTCTTGAAATCCTCGTGGGGCTCATTCATTCCTTGTAAGAGTAGATATGATCATTGTGGCAACTTGGTTAAATGCAGAAGTATGTATGTCAGAAAATTAAAACCATTTATATCTCCACCACACAGAAAACCATTGTTAACATTTTATTTTGGTGCATATGCTTCTAGATATTTTTCCGCAAAAAGCTGACTATTTATATAATATGGGTTTGTGTGTTTGCTTAATTTTAAGATAATATTATGAGCATTTTCTATTTACCTTTAACTATTAAAGAATGTGATGTTATTTTAAATGGTTGTATTATATACACTTATCAAAATATGCTTATCCAAGTCCTTATTGCTGGAGGTTTAGTGTATTTTATTTCCAGTCCTTCTCCATTATAAGTAGCATTGCAGTCAACAATGGTGTCCATGAATCTTTGTGCACACACGTAACATTTATTGAACTCCAATGTCCCTTATGCTAATTGGTAGACATGCAAAATTAAGTCCAGTAGAATCTTGGTTTTCTTGAAGGGCTCATATTCATGGAGTTCCTAGCAAAATGAATTGGGCTCTGTGGTAGCTTCTATGGAAGATTAGAGTTAGTGTGTTAGTATTTCATCCTGGGCATTTTTCTTGTGTGTTTTCTACCTTGAGAAGTTGCTTCATTCAGTGTTTCATAGGTGACACAGTTCTTGATTACTAAAGGTAATAATTCCTCACTGAGCATACAGTGTCTAACATCTCAGACAGAACCTAAACATGACATTTGCAAGATGTTCTCCAACTTCTATAGTGCTTTCATGCTTGAGCCTTGTGGTGAAGAAAGGACCGTAATAGAAATATTGCATTTTTTGGCATGGCAGTGATGAATTAATCCCCACTCCTTGCTCCGGCCTCGTTACAAAGAAAGCTGTGCCTTGCATAGCAAAACAGCTTAGCATTTTGAAAGAGCGACAGTGAATTTTGTGCATAGCTGCAATCTCTTTCAACAGTGATGAGGATGCTGTCCCGAATCCTCAGCTCCAGAGCCCTGCTGGGGCACAGAGGCAAACATTAGCCCCACGGCTCATTCTAGCACCCATGTCTGGTTCTTCTTTCTTCTTGCAACCTTTCACTGCTATCACTGGGACTTCTTTTCTGCCTCTTAAGTGGTAGGTCACTCTCAGTGGTGGAGACTGCTGCCTTTCACAGGTCTGCATCTCATCCCTCCACCGTGGGGAGCCTGGGGAAGGGGCTTCTTGCCGGCAGGTCAGTTCCTATGAGGAGGGTGGGTTCAGGAGCAAAGGCAGAGTTCCACAGGCGAACACAGGAGCCTGCTTGCCGTTCAGCCTCTCAAATTTGGGGGAGGTGAAGGTCACATTTTATCTCATGCTGTCGACTAATCTAGAACTGTGGCAGAGCATCTCAATGCACAGCTATAAGGGGGTCACTCACTGTCATCCAGTTACTGCCCCACATTTGCACTGGTATTTGGCTCTCCTGGCCAGCTGGAGACACTCTGGGTCCTGGAGCCTGGTTTCTTTTGTCATCGGGTTGGCCGATGCATGCGGCGGGCCCATCCCCCAGATCTCAGCTCCCACACAGCAGGTTGAGGGACTTATCATCATTTCTAAAGACTTCAGCACAATCTCCTGCCATTCTGTATAAACCTGGCAGTTCACAGTTTTCCAAGTGCCTCTGGACAGGCCGTGTCATCGAGACCTCCTGACGTCCTGAGGAACTGCCCCCTATCCAGCAGGCCCGGGCTCCATCCCCGCACACTGTGCAACTTGCCTCGGACCACGCTTGCGCCACTCTGAACCCTTTCCGGGTGTGAAGGGTGAAAATCATGTTTCTACGCTCCCGAAGGAGTAGACCTCTAGTTAGTGCAAGGAGAGGTAGATATGAGACTTGGCCCACAACACGCACAGTTACACATGGATACTTCTCCAGCGTCTCTTCCAAAGTGGCCTGGGGCTGGACGAAGGCTCCGGGGTGCACCCTGGGCTCCACCCCACTTACTCGCTCACTCACAGATGCTCACCGGGAGCCCCCGAAGTTCCAGGCACCTTCACAGCACGGAGGACCTCACGCTCAGAGAGGGAGATGTGGTGTTTGCACAGGCATGAGACCAGTGACAAAAAGTTAAATAAGGAGCAAGGTGGCTTCGAGAATCCAGACACCTGCTGCTGCTGCTGTGACAGAAGCCACTCGGGGTGATACGACCATCTGTGTGTTCAGCGAAGCCCATCTTAGGAGCCGACCTGCAAGCTGAGAGCTGAGCAGTGAGAAAAGCGGGTTGTGCAGACGGTCAGGGGATGAGTTCCAGACCGAGGGACGAATGAGTGAACACAGAGCAACACAGGAGAGAGAAACGAAATGTGATGTTCCTCCTGATGGCAGCACCTGTGCTATTCTGGTGAGTGTCATCCAGGGCTGCTCCCCGCTGGGTGTTACTATTGCCTGTCCAGCTGTTTCTCTGACCACGAGGTTCCCCTGCTCAACATATTACCACCTGCTGTGGTTGAGAATTCAGAGGACCACACTGACATCGGGAGAAATCAGACTCCACTAACCTCTTGCAGAAGCTGAAAGGAAATTGATCCACCACCAAGATTGTTATCAGTAAAATTGTCCCCAGCCCCCTGCCGTGGGCAGTGTCATGAAGTTGCCTTCGCAGTTGAACTCCGAACATTGGAGGCCTGGAGAAATACAGGACTAGGACTAAAATTTGGTCTATAGCCTGGATCCTTTTAAACTTCCATTTCAGACTCTGGGCCTGTGGTCCTTCCTCAGATACACAACTAAAGCAATTCTCTAAGAGTTGAGGTTTTTATAGGACAGTAAATGGTTGTTCTTCGAACTTTTGACTCGAAGAAGGAAGAGACCAAAGGTATGCACATGTTCTGTAGTATTGTTCCTTGTACTTAGAATCTACATTAAAATACTGAAATAGCTACCCAGGCTTACAGCTTGAGGGCTGAGCTTTTTATCTCTATCTCCTGGTGTTTACCCCTTTGTCTAATCCCCTCCCCTTGAGTATAGTTGGGACCTGTGACATGCTTTTAGCCAATAGGTTATGACAAAATGATGGGCTATTGCTCCTGTGGTTATATTATGTAAGATTTCTTTTTGCTGACAGACATTACAGAGACTCTCCTTGCTTCCTTCCATGTCGGAGAAGCCACATGGCAAGGAACTACAGGCAGCCTCTAGGAGCTGGGAGCAGGCTCCTGTCAACAGTCAGAAAGAGCCCAGGCCCTCAAGGAAATACATGCTGCCAATAACAATAACCTGAGTGGGCTTGGAAGCCGATTCTTCCCCAGTCCAGCCTCCAGATGAGAACTTACACTGGCCAACTCTCTGATTGCAACCCTGTAAGACCCTGAGCAGAAGACCCAGCAAAGCCATGTCCAGATTCCTGACCCCTGGAGACTGTGAGATAATTAATGTATGCTGTTGCAAATCTCTGTGTATTTGTTTTAATAATTTGTTACCTGGCATAGCAAACTAATATATTTGTGAACCTACTGAACCTGAGATTGAAAAGAGCAGTGGCTTTGGCCAGGTTGCACATTTTAATGGGCAGCCATTCTCTAAGAATCTCACGGGTCTGTGGGGCCACAGCCCGCGGGCAGGGGCTTGGCCATGGTGGGGGCTTGGCAGTGGGCAGGAGTGGTGACCTAGAGTCCAAACGGAGAGTGGCCAAAACCAGCCCCTGGGTAATCCCAGCCTGCCTGCACTCACAAGAGGGAAATGGTCTTCTTATAAAAATACTGACGGCTAAGAGGCTGTTAGCAGGAAAAGCCTGCAGTTAGGAAGAGAAAGCAACCAAAAGAAGGAACCAGTTGGAAAGAAGAAAGGGACAAGGAACAGTGGGAAAGATGTTCATAAGAGGCTAGAGATGTGGGCTAATCTGGGCGGGGACACCCTAATCAGACCTAACCTGAATGGGGGATACTCACAACTCCTTCCTCCTGGCCAGCTAAATACTCTCAAGATTGTCCATTCCAAGAATTGTTAAAGATTCTGTTAAGAAAAAAGAAGTAAAGTAGGGAAGCAATCTCTGGCACTTGTAGAAGAAAACCAGAATGCATCCATTTAAAGAACAGCTTTAGAATTTCCTTAATCATAGAAAGCCTTCCTTCTCTCACAGGCTCATTTGCGCAGGGTCAAATGTAGATTTATGGGGGTGGTTCTAGGAATTTGGTAGAAAAGCAAAGGAAATTCGTGATTGTGCTTTAGTTCCTTTGTTTTCGTTGGAGAGAAAGCATTGACACCGTCCCTGAGTGAACCCGTGTAACAAACCTCCAGCTCTGTGTGCGATGTTACTGTTTTTGTCTCTTTCTGCATCCAAAGCTCTGTTTCAGCGTCTGTGGAACTTGCTTAGGGCGGTGTTTCAGCTTTCCACCTGTACTTTTAGAGTAAGGTTGCCAGATTCAGCAAATAAAAATATCGGGTGCCCAGTTATATTTTAATTTCAGATCAACAAAAAATAAATTCTCGGTATAATTATGTGTCAAATGTTGCATGGAGCATACTTTTTCTAAAATCAAAATTCATTATTGAGCATCAGGTATTTTATCTGTGATCCTATTGTAGGGATACTACAATGGAAAATTCAAACCCCTAGCCCAGATATACGTTTTAAATTCATGTTTAGGAACGTCATTCCATTTTAAGGACTTTAAGAAAAAAAACCATTGGTAAGGATACTATGCATCCATATGCAGTTTTGAATTTTATTTTATTATTATAGATAAGAATTGTTTTTTAGGTAGATTATCTGACCACTGGACTATCATGAATATAAACGGTTGGGGATCTCATAGTACCTGTTCTTCAATCTTTGCTCACATAAGAAGAAAATGTAAAATTTCACTTTAAACTTCAATATATGCATTGTCCCTTTTATTTAATATAATAACTTTATTTTAATGATTATGTTTATGATAGTTAATATGATAGCATTTTATGAGATGAAACCAATATGCAGCCCAATAAGAAGAAATTTCATACCAGAAACTACATATGGGGTGACATTTTATTTAAAGAATCTTTTTAAAGTCGGTTCAGTTCAGACTGAGAAGCAACAGCCCTTGTCTCAATAAATTTTTCCACTCTGGTGTATGGAAAGGCATGCATTTATTCTGAGGCCTAAGACAAGTTTATTTGCTATTGAAAAAAATTAACTTCTTTAGTGTTTTTATTATAAGTCTTGTTTTTTGATTTAAAATGAAAAAAAACAACACCCAGGGCTCTAAACTGAAACTATGATTTTACCACTGAATGGAAAGTTTTGGGAATATAGGGTGGATTATTTTCTTAGGGCTGCCATAAACAAAGTACCACCAACTGGATGGGTTAAAATAATGAAATGTATTGTTTTGTACATTTGGAGGCTAGAAATCTGAGATCAAGGTGCTGGCAGGGTTGGTTCCTTCTGAGGGCTCTGAGGGCGAGTCTGTTCCATGCCCGTCTCCCAGTTGGGGGTTGTCGCAATCCTTGGTGTTCCCTGGCTTATTGATACATCCCTCCAACCTCTGCCTCCACCCTCACATCTTCACACTGCAGTCTTCCTGCGTCTCTGTGTCTTTGCCTGGCTGTCTTCTCATGAGGACCCCGGACATGTTGGATTAAGGATCCGCCCAACTCCAGTATGACTTCATCTTAACTAATTACAACTGCAACAACCCTATTTCCAAAGAAGATCAGGCTACAAGGTGCTGGGGGTTAGGACTTCAGCATATTTTTAGGGGAACACAATTCAGTCCATCACATAGAATGTGCACAATGCAGCCAAACAAAACTTACAAAATGTTGTCTGATTTTTACTCCCATTTTGCAGTTCTCATCTTTGGTTTTCAGACATCTGTGTATGTGACTCTACCATGCCTGTTTTGATCTATTTCTCATGGTATGTTTACCCTTCCATGAGCACCGTTCCATTCAGAGGAGCTATAGGAACAGTTGGTTTTCTGTGGCCCCTCTGTATGGCACTAGGGCAGAGAGTTCCATGTGGTGGCCGCCTGTGTGGTCGTCATTGGCACTGTAGAGCTGGCGTGGTCTGTTCCTCAGGAGGCGTGGCTCCGGGGCCAGCATCAACCGTGCCTCCCAACCTTAGCATTGCTCCTTGGTTTGCCTTTCCTCTCTCTTTTCTTCTCCGTGGCATCCTTCCTGCCTGTCTGTGGCCACGTCCTGTCTTCTCTCCTGTTTGACAATGAGAGAAAGATTAGCTGTGAGAAATCTGTCTGTATAGCTCCCCTGCTTCTTCAAAGAAAAGCTGTCACATAAAAGCCACAAGTGATTAAATCCCGATTGTAGACTGCAGCACAGGGCACGGGACCTGGTGTCGGGAGGCATGGCTCTTTTGAAAAGTTCTGCTAACAAAGACCTGGAGCAGTAATCATGTAAAAAGATAGGTCACCGTTTTCCTCTCACTTCATGTGAATTCCAGTCTAAGACCAGGAAGGCGGTACCATGACATCCCATCTGCCTGCCCCACCATCCTCAGTGCCGGCTTCTAGTATCCCATCATCAAATCTGCCTCCCAGGCAGGAGAAATGAATGCGTTAAGGCTCCCTTGCAGAGCTCTCCTGGGAGCCCTGCCCAATGGCTCCTGCTTCTATCTCACTGGACACCCTCTCTCCAAGGGAGGCTTGGAAATGTACTGCTGGTGGGGCAGTTGGCTCCCTCTCAACACTGCAGGGGTCCTGTTAATAAGGACAGTGGGGAGAGGAGATGACAGGCAGGCCCCGGTGGCCTCTGCCACAGTCTAGCCCAGGCTGGAACTGGCACCTCGGACTGGTTGGTGCACCACTGGCCATGTCTCCTTCCGTCTGCTGGGTGGGTGGCATAGTTATCACCCGGCCACTCTCCAGGGGTACTGGGAGAGGGAGCAGTGGTGGGAATACTCAGTGCTTCAGAAGAAGCTGCCCACTTCAGGGGTCTGTGACCCAAAGAAAGCTCAGACCTATGACCTGAGGGTGCGTCATACCTCAAGTCGCGCCTGTACCTGCTGTAGATGATACTTAGATGAGATTTTGCACCTAGAGTTGATGCTGGACTCGGTTAAGATTTGGGGGGCTTTTGGATGAGGCGAATGTATTTTGCATGTAAGAAGAAGCTGAATTTAGGAGGGATAAAGGCGGGAGTGTTACGGGGTGAATTGTTTCCCACCCACCCCCTCCAAATTCCTGTATTGAAGTCCTAGCCCCCCGTACCTCGGAACGTGACTGTATTTGGAGATGGGACTTTTAAAGAAGTAACTTAGTTAAAATGAGTTGATTAGGGTGGCGCCTAGTCCAGTAGGACTGGTGTCCGAAGAAGAAGAGGAAATTTGGACACAGAGACAGCAAGGGAAGACCATAGAAGACACAGGGAGAAGACGGCCATCCATCAGCTGAGGAGAGAGGCCTCAAGAGAGACCAACCTTGCCGACATCTGATCTCAGACCGCAGCATCCAGAACGGTGAGAAAATAAAGTTCTGTTGTTGAAGCCACCCAGTTTGTGGTGCTTTGCCGTGGCAGCCCTAGCAAACCGATACAGATTTTAGACTGTATTAGGTTCCTAAACTTGCGGGATGCTCCTGAGCTGTGCTTATTCGATGACACTACAGAAGAAGAGCTGTGTTGTTTTTGTCCTCATGTTCATGGCCAGGAGACGTGGCCTCCTCGCTCACGTCTAGACCCTGGTGCAGGGGCAGAACGTCTAACACCAGGGCACCTCCCACACCGGCTTCCCCATACCAGGCATTATGAGCCCATGTGCAGAATCTGCTTCTGAATCTGAGTGACACTGATGTCCACCTGCCCTCTCCTCCTATTTCAGAGTCATCAGCTGTGTGAAGGAAGAACTGGGTGTCCAGGGAGAGAAGAGACCCCATCCCATACTTACCACGTCCCAGTGCTCTGGCTAAACTGAACGTCAGTACAAAGGAGAAGAATCGCTCCTGAGAACTGTTAGCAACACAGTCCTAATGCAATATCTGGTGAGGGCAATAGAAAAGAGAAGGGAAAAAATTGTTCTTCAGGTCAAATCCTATGAGAATAAGGCCAGTTACCAAAAAATACTCAGGCCTCTTCTGCAGGCTCCTTGCTCCCTCGGACCAGGCCTCGATGGTTGGATATTGACTGTGTGAGATGTGGTCCAGGGACATCCTGGAAGGGGCTGACCAACCACTTACACCCTGAATGGCCCAGGCCTGTCACTGCCAATGGAAAGGAACGTCCTCAACTACTTGAGAGCTCGACCTGGGGCCCATTGGCCTACATTCTGCCTGATTCTGTGCCAGTAACGTGCACGTGCCAGGCCCCTGAGTGCAAGGCGTCCCGGACAACCAGCTGTCACTTCCCCTCCAGCCATGGCTCCTCTACCTACGGTACTTGTAGCAGTGTTCAAAAGCTGTTTGGCCATTAACAGCCAGTATTGCTGGCTCCACCTGTGTGACTGCCTGCTTGAAATGGGGACAGTGTAGTGGAGCGGTGAAGCCCATGAGCTTTGGCATTAGACTGCTGGACTTCAAATCCTACCTCAGTTTCCCCGGGATTAAACAGGTGAATTGTAACTTCTACATCAAAGGACTTCTCTGAATATTAAACAGCATAATATGTCAAGAAGCATCAAGGATATGTTACATGATGCCTGAAACATTACGAACAATCAACCTGAGCTCTTTATTTTTTTTCTAATGTATTTCCCCCTTTTTCCAAGGTGGGTATAAGAAACAGAGTAGCGATTAAGGACACAGTCAGGATTGAATCCCAACTCCACCTCCTGTAGCGGTGTGACCCCTCTCTATGCCTCAGTTTCCTCATCTTGAAGGTGTTGACAATGCTAAGAACTATCTCATGCAGCTGTTTTTAGGAGTAAATGGGCCAAACCATGCACCGCATGTAGGTCAGAGCCTGGCACATGGTAAGCTGATAAATAGTGGTTATTGGCATGGTCATCATCACTGTGATTATTACAGCAGATTCAGAGGCGAGGTCAAGATGGACAATGAGCGCTTTCTTCTCATTTCCCTGTTCAAACACATTACTTGAGTGGGCGGGGTTATTCAGTGAGGCATCGTGGTGACTTACATACATTATATAATTTAATTGTCACTCAAGTCTGATGGTTGGCTGGCCTCACTTTATTTTAGAGATGAGAAAAGTAAGATTCAGGCTGTGGAGCCATTTCTCCATGTCACCAAATGGCAGAGCTGGAAATCTATCTCAGAGAGCCCTGACCCAGAGCTACCAGAGCCCACTTTCCCCTGCTCCCCGACTTCCCCACCACCCTTATCCCCACTGTGACTAAAAGAGGAGCCCCAGGCTTGTCTCTTATTGTGACTCTGTGTTCTTCATCTGACCATTCTTGTCTCTGGCAGTAAATATGCCTGAAGGCAAAAAGACATGGTCACCTTGGGTCATGATAAAATTATATAGCCCAGGGGCCACATCTGCAGCCTGCATTAGTCACCCTATGTGCCCCGTAGAGTCTAGAATAATATCTAATTTTGGTGCTGAAATCTGTGGCCTGTGAGAGTCGTAGCTTGCAAAGCAGAGCCCTGGAACTTGAGGTCACAGTCTGGGCACCTCTGGCGGAGGGAAGGCGCCATGGAGAACTGGGCAGTTAAGAGGAGGAGATGACAGATACTCCAGGTTGTTCTGAGCAGGGGTCAGGGAAGAGCATGTCTGTGTCCCCGAGGTGACTGGGCAGTGCCACGATCTTGAACACCAAGCATGACATTGCAAAATGGAGCCCAGCAGCACTGTGATACACATGAGCTTTCAGAAGCACCCAGACGTTTGGGTGCTTCTGCTAACACCCCAGGCTCCCTGGAGGAACGAGAGACACAAAGTCCTGTGATACGTGGTTCCTACTATTGAGAAGCTTGTGAGTTAGATGGAGATGGGAGGCTACAGAGATGATTTATACTACAGTCAGGAAGCTAAGAGAGAGGTATGTGCAGGTCTCTGTGGCCACGTGGATGGGGACGCAAGGTAGACACTGTCTTCCACTGAGTTGGGCGGGGCACAAATGCAGGTAGGCGTGTGGCAGAGATTGATGGTTTTTGTCACTTTTGTTTTCCTTTCCTTCCAGGCTGTCCTTTTATTACATGGCTGGCCCGAAATTGTTCAGAAGTCTGATTGCAGATTTGCCTAGGCAACTGACTCTAAAGAAACAATTTTAGTCTATCTAATACCTTCATACTGAGTTTTAATTATTTCTCCAAGCTTCTGGCTACGTGTAAATCCTTGCTTATGACTTGGTATGTTTGCTCATGGAATAGAAACGTTCTCTGATGGCAATGTTCTTTTTGTTCCCTGAATAAGTTAGTTTTCCTGGAAAAAGCTAAACCTCCTCTTGGGCAGGAGACAATCACTTTCCGGGATATATTTTTCTTTTGGTTTCCAATCAAACTGATTTGAGTGGTTATCCTGTAAACCAAGTTGGGTTCTTCCTCCATGAGCAAAGTCAAGGGGCCTCACAGTGGCCCAGTTTATACACCCTTGAATTTTAATCTATTTTCTGCCTTCACTCAAAGTTTTTTTTTTATAATACTGAAGTACATTTTATAGTAGAAAACTATTAGTAATGATAGTATCCACTTGTGCACCTTCTACATATGATTTATTTATATTTATTTTTTTAATTAAATTGCAGAGTTTAATTCTCTAGTAAAAGTATGTGTGCATCACGACAGCATTTGCCATTTCTTATTTCTTTGTTCTCATTGACTTTTGGAATTTGCTTCTGTATTTTTTTTAAGCAGTGACTTCATGCTCTCTACAAATGTGTCAGTGACTTTCATATATTAAGCAGCCAGCAAAGCCATTCGAGTTTCCTCAGAAACTATAGTTTCATTCATTCCGTGTCCCAGATAAACCGACAACATAGATTTGGGCATTTACAATGCACAAGAGATGTAGACCTTAATTATTTTGAGATTATAATGTTGGAGGGAAATGTACCACATAAGATAGCATTTGAGAAGTGTATGGAATCAGATTCTAATTCATGCATTACAAAGTACAAAGCCCGGAAAGGCTGAGAAAGGAGAAGACACCAAGGTTGGCCGCGTAGTTGTGGAGGGACCCTGGGGGCATGGAAAGGGAGCCGGGCTACAAAGCAGGGGCTCTGGACGGGGAAGAACATTGTCTACAGAAAAGCCAAAATGCAGATTTCCAGGACTCGTTCCCAGACATGTGGAGTCAAGCAGTCGGGCCTGAGGCCCAAGAATCTGCATTTTAACATCTACCCCCATGCCCTTCTTATATAGGTGGTCCATAAACTGTATTTTGAGAAATGCTGCCTTAAAGCATAGTTAAAGGGTTTCTATAGCTAAAGAAGGTAAGAGGAATCATTTTGACGTTAAAAGCAAGTACTCTGCCGAGAACTCACAGATCCCTCGCGGTTGCTGATGGCTGCGTCCCTGTCGTAGTGGAAGGTGCTCCCCGATGGAACCCTCCAGGTTACTAAGCTGCAGCCCTCAGGAGATCTTGTAAAAATAATTTTAGCATGTCATATCTGTGGAATGCCTCTCTCCAAGAAGCTAAAATAACCTTTACGAACCACAACCCCGTGAGTCTGGAGGATCATGTTTTGGGAGGGAATGAAGACGAGTTTCTCTCTCTCTCTCTGCACTTGACAAATGAGGAAATGTCAGTGCCAGAGGAGCAATTCTTACTGTGCATTTGTGGTAGGTACGATGTCCCTGATGGGAATCGAGGAGTGCTCTGCGGCAGGAGGGGCTTCAGGCTCTTCCTCCTGAGCTGCTGCGGCCAGGGGCACGGTTGAAAAGTGAGCAACAAGCCGTCCAGTGAGGAAGTGGCCAGGAGCTGCTGCCCAGGGCGTCAGGCTCTGGCAGGCACCCAAAGCCACCGCAGGAGGGTGGGGAAGTGCTCAGTACCCAGCGCACACGTGCAGCTCAGAGGCATAGGTTGTCAGTGGAGGGGGAGGACCTGGGGCATCCCTTATGGACGTGCTAGCTTCTGCCCATCTTGTTCCAGAAAGGACTTAAGGTGTGTGCTTCCATAAATGACACAGAGGTTACATGTGTATGGTGTGTGTCTTATATGTGTGAGAGCTGGAGATGGCGTATCAGAGTGATGAGAAAGGGGAAGAAATAAGGTAACCCTGAGAGGTAATATCATTACTTTCGAGTGAACCAGAGCAGAAAAGAAAATATGCTGGGTTATATAATTTTTGTCATAAAGAAGGAGAAGGAGGAGGAGGGAATGAGAAAGACAGAGGAGGGAAAGGAGGAGGAGGAGATAAATTTTCTAGAAAGTCTACATTTTTATGGTACAATTTTTTTAAATAGCCTGGCTTTTTATTATAAATATAATATAGTCTCCTTATAGAATATTTTAAATGGCATAAAAAGATAAACAAGTAAAAGCAGAAATCACGGCTAATCCTGCTATCCAACATTAAACACAGCTAATAGTTTATTGTATTTCTTAACAACTCTTTTCGTCTTTCTCTTTTTAAACTTTTTATTATGGAACATTGCAGGCTTACACAAAAATAGGGAGCAGAGCTTCCAACACAGCTTCAGCAGGGATCAGCATTCTGCTGTACTTTGTCAGCTACTTCAGCTTCAAGCTTTATGTGAAGATGTACCTCTTGTTTTCTCAGCGCATGGCCTAGTGTGAGTTTATTTTTATTCTCAGGCCACTGAAAAGTATTTGTAAACATAATATGCAATGTTGTGTGTTATTTCATAGTGTGGTTGGCACTACATTTTTAAGAGAAAAACATCATCCAGATGTGAACATTTTGACAATTGACCTGACAGCGGGTTTATAGCAAATAGAGAAGCCAGCTACATGAGACCTTTCCCAAAGCATCCTTATGAAAGGTAAAGAGTGCAGTGCACTGGAGTGGAGTGCAGTGGTTCTCGCCTGTAATCCCAGCACTTTGGAAGGCCGAGGCAGGAGGATTGCTTGAAATAGGAGTTCGAGACCAGTCTGGGCAACATAGCAAGACCCAGTCTCTAAAAAAAAATTTTGTTTCTAGATTAGCCAGGTGTGGTGGCTACTTGGGAGGCTGAACCAGGAGGATTACTTGAGCCCAGGACTTTGAGGTTACAGTGAGCTATGATGACACCACTGCACTCCAGCCTGGGTGATAGAGTGAGACCCTGTCTCACAAAAAAAAAAAAGGTAGAGGCTAACATTCAAGTGTTGTTTGGTGTAAGGGACTGTGCACATGCCCCTCCGGTTAGCCCACCTGTGTTCAGTCCACCTGCCTCTCTGTGGGTTTGATAGTCAGACTTCCATACCGGATCCTTGCACCCTGCTTCTCTTGGGGCTTGTGTTTTGGAGCCGTGGTGCTTGTCTTAAGTAGTTGCAAGGATCCTTTTCTCTTCCTACAATAGCTGCTTCTTGCAAGTAACTTTATTGGAGGGTTAAACAAATCATCCATCTTCATATATGTTTATGGGATTACAAAGTTGCAGCTTTGTCTCTTAGAGGAGAAAATTCACAGGGAAGGCAGACATCTATAGTGAGAGCTCTCCTATTGCAGAAGCAAGGGCTGAGAGTTCAGCTCGCTCACCTTCCAGCACGCCCGAGCACCTGGTTCTGGTGTCGGCTGGAAGGGTTGGGGGAGGGGAGCTGCACTGCATGGTAGAGTCTTTGCTATTGTTGGGTTGGTGCAAAAGTAATTGTGGTTTTGGACTGTGAATTTTAAATCATTATAACTAGGCTCCAACACATCTTTATTAATCAAAATAGGAACCATTACAATCATCACATTTTTGCCAAAGAGAAATAAGTTTGTTTATTCTTGTAGCATAAAAATCCATGCTTCGGGATCCAGGTGTCTGACGTACCACACTCTTGTTGGCCACTATCAATCTACGTGGCTCCTGCCACACTGAGGTTGCATTTGGAACTGCCTGGTTGCATCAGTGCAATTCAACTGCATCAATTTCTTATCTTGCAAAGAAGCCTTCCTAAAGACATATGTAACAGTGGGGGTTTTAATGGTCCTCTTCTGCACAGACTGTGTGTAGAATAGATCCACTTTCCGAAGAACTTGTTTGTTGCCCACAGCCATCCCTAGCTGTGAGGCCATAAAACAGATAATGACCCTGTCACCAGCTAGTCTTCCTGTACGAAACCTCAGCGGTGCTGGGACTGCAGCTGCTGTCCTGGTCCCCGTGGAGGAGCAAGTGCTCCCGAGTGTGAGTTTATGAATACTTTTACATCACGGGGCTCTGCTCCTGAGGTCTTACTGCCGCTCACTCGTGATATTTATAGAATGTCACCTCTGTTAACGTCATCAGGAAGTAGGGGAAAGAGGGCCCATCTGTTTTGTGTGGTAATTAAGAAATAAATAAAGTGAATGGTGTCATTCCAGGGCAAAGACCATAGAAAGTAGTCTTGGAAGACTTGAGTTTCAATCCTGATTCACCCCGCTCCACTCTGTGCTTCAGGAAGATACCGGGCCCCATGGCCTCAGTTTTCTCGTCTGTAAAATGGAAGAACTGATTCCATATGGACATTCAAATCTTTCTTCACATTAGATTTTTAACTCCCCCAAAATAATTAGAAAAGCAATTTGAGTTCAAAAGGCCTCAAGGATACTATTAATAAAAGCGAGTGCATGGTGAAGTGTTCAGGCCACACAGAACCCAAGCCGCTCAGGCATCGTGATATAAAGAGAAAGGATGTTTTGCCCTTATGTTTGGCAGCCTGTCCTTGTTCCCTCACTTCTACAAATGAGAGCAGCAGGCTCGTTCATCTTGCAGAGACCTTACCAAGGTGGACAGACGTTAAATGGTTTGTGCTTTGTGGTTAGATATATTGTCTAGGGCGAGGTAACGTAACAGGTAGGAGCTGCTCGGGCTGCATGCACTGTTTTTAAAACTAACATTTTAGTGCTGGGTAGCCACTCTTCACTCTCACACCCCCACTCTTTGCTCATGCACGTGGGCCACCTGCTGCTGCAGGCGGGCAGTTATGAGTTCTGAACAGGCTGCATCAGTCTGACATGGAAGGATGATGTGTAGCCACAGGTGGATGAAAATTAAGAAACCTCCGTGGGTAGTATCTTGTTCCATCGTGTCATAGGTGACGGAGCTCATGGTAGCAGTGGCATCCGCCTTATCACCACCAAGCTCAGGTGACCCAGTGAGGCTGAGGTGAGCTTGGAGGACCTGAGAGGAAACAGAGCTGTCACCTCCACACCTGAACCCCACCAGCTGTGCCCGTCAAGGATACAGCTGGGCTTCCTGGCCAGCGCGGGGCAGGACTAACGTGTTCGAGTTCCTGCTACTTGCCAGCTTTGCCTCTGCACTCATTTCAGTTAATCCTGCCAACAGCCTAACGGGGAACACAGGATTTGCCCTGAAAGGATAGGCAGGACATTGGGACTTGAAGGAGAGCAGAGGGCATTACAGATCCTCAATGCGGCAGATACTTATTTTGCACTTAATCCAGTCCAGACCCTGCGTTAGGTTCTAGGGGTTCAAGAGTGAGCAGCCTGGCCCTCAAAAACTTCACAATATGGTGGTGACAATGGCGATGATGATGATAATCGTAGCCCATAGAAACCCCAGGACTGCCCTAAGAGGCAGAATGAATTGTTGGCCAGCTGGGACTCAGCCTTGGTCTCTTTTCTTCACATACTATCCCCCTGCAAGGCCTCTGGCTCCTCAGCCGACATCCTTCTAGAAACTTTCCAGCCATTCCGTGTTGAGCCTGCTGGGGGTCCTTCCTTTCCAGAAGCTTCAGTTGCCAGAACTGGCTCTTCCTCTGGCCCTCTTGGGAGAAGGCAAGGCCCGTGACCAAAGACTGAGGGCAAACAGCGGATTCTCAACTTGAAATAAGCTGAGAATTTCCAAATGGAGTGACATTGTATTTCCATCATTATCTCTATGTGAAACCAAATTTTTAAAATAACGGCCGTGCTTTTAGGTAACATACTGAAACAAGTGGGAAATTTGAGTTCCTTTCACATTGTACTGTCAACCGTAATAATTGATAATAATCATTATGATAATCAAATGATAATAACCAAGATTCATCAGGCACTTGGTGATGAGCATTGTCTTAGCATTTGTCTTAGCATTTCTGAATGTATTAACAAATCCAATCATCATGACAAATCTACTAGGTAATGCTATTTCCCCCATTTTAGAAGTGAAGAAACTAAAGCATGATAAGTTAATTTTTGCCCTCCTAACTCACACAGCTGGGAAATGTCAGAGATAGGATTAGAACCCAGGCAAACTGCCTGGAGAATCCATACTTTTAGCCATTTGCTATCCAGTCTCCTTTCAGATCTGGCTAAAGATAAATTTAAGAATATATAATACCTCACTATAAATACTGAAATGGACAAAAGTAAATCAAGGAAAATAGTAATGAGCAAAGTAATACTCTAAAATAAAAATGTATTTTTGTGCGTTTGAAAGTTTTAAAAGTATGTCTTTTAAAACAAGGTAGGCTGGGCATGGTGGCTCATGCCTATAATTCCAGTGCTTTGGGAGGCCGAGATGGGAGGCTCGCTTGAGGCCAGGAGTTCAAGGCCAGCCTGGGCAACATAGAAAGACCATGACTCTACAAAAAAAAAAAAATTAAAAAAGTTTAACCAGGCATAGTGGCATAAACCTACAGTCCTAGCTACTCCAGAGGCTGAGACAGGAGAAACAGTTGAGCCCAGGAGTTCGATGTTACAATGAGCTGTGATCATGCCACTGCACTCCAGCCTGGGCAACAGGGCAAGACCCCATCTCTTAAAAAAAATCTAAAATTTCTAACTGTTAGTTTTGAAAAAAGACTGTTCCTTATTCTGACTTTATGTCCTTCCTATATGTTTTTCTTTCATGAATATATTGTCATTGTAGATAATAGTGGGTAGTATTTTGAATGTGTCATTTGGCAGAATGAAATATGGGAACATATGATGATATCCAATATTTTGGAAGAAAGTTGGTCTGGGAAATGGGTCTCCAGCACCAGGGCCAGGATTGGGGGTGCCAAAAAACTCAGTAATCAAAATAAATAATACAACCAAATCTTGTTATTCACAAAAATTATGTTCTATAAAGTTGCTGAAAATGCTAAATTAGCAAATACTGAAGCATTGCTCCTAGGGGAAGCACAGGGTTAGGTTTCTGTGAGCCTCTGGTCATAATATTTTTGTCAGTCCAACCTGTTTTATGTGAGTTTTTGTTTAAAGATACCTTATTTAATATACATAGTTGATTCATTAACATTGAACTCAGAGCCAGCAGCACCGTAACTCATGCCTGAATGAAGCTTATCTGACACATATATTTCTCTGTAAGACACTTCACAGCCTTTTTGTGCTTAAAAACACTGGACAGCACTTCAGCACTATGTTTTTAGGGCGTTTTAAACAGCAAAGCCACCAAAAAAAGCAAAAAAACGTGAAAAACATGGCACGCAGTAGATTAGGGAAAGGACACTTGTTTGCAAGATGAAAGCTACGATGACAGAGCCTCACCTTGTTCCGCCTCAGCTGGGAACACGTGTGTCAGATGATTCGAATTTTTTGACACTGTGTATGTCCACAAATGACCATGAAACCACTGCAGGAATCGATTTAGGAATCATGAATTAATGTTAGTAAGCAGGCAAATTCACAAATACATAATCTGCAAATAATGACGATTTTAAAGCAATATTTAAAAACATTAAACTTAGCCAAAAAATCCATGATGAGCTAAATAGAAAATTTAAGTAAAGAGAAGGTTAGTATGACTGATCTTTCCTCTTGCCTTAGAGGCCAGTGTGGCTCAGCACGGCACAGAGTGGGTCCTGCCTGCTTTGCCCCTGGCCAGCTCCCGACTCCCCACCAGGCAGTCTTATCTGAGGTCTTGATCATGCCCTGATACTCATCCTGCTTGAAAGTCTGTTTATGCCCAGAAAGCCATGATGGGGTCACCTGGGTAAAGGTGTCATATATACCCTTATACCACCTAGGGTTCTCCTGCACGGAAAGAGAACCCTAATGATTTAAGGTGTTCATGGATCTTCCCTGGACATAAATTGACATGCAGTAACCGTGAGGTTACCTTTTCTCCACCTGAGGACATGAGCTCTGACGTCAGCTCTGGATGTTGGTGTCTGTGCTGGTGAAACCCAAGCTCGGCGTAGCCTGTGGAGTCGGGCTGGGGGGATGATGATTCTGATTATAAAGCCTGGATGCTTGTCCCATCCACAGCCCGGCCAGTTTCCTGCCCGACCGAGGTCCAAAGCCCTGTTTGTGTGCACCTGCAAGCCTCAGCTGGGGCGGCTACACCCAGGCTAGTCACCAAGGACACTCTCAAAGTGCACAGCTTCCCTCCCTACATTTCATTCTGCTCGTCTGTTTTTGCCTTTTTGTTTTAAAATAATTAAAGATGGACAGGAAGACGCAGACAGATATTGTATGCGCCTCATCCAGTTTCCTCCGCTGCTAACATCTTGCATAACTGTAGTGCAGTCTCACAACCAGGAAGCTGATGGGAGTACAGTCCACGGACCTCATTCAGATTTCAGTTTTATGTGTACCTGTGTGTGTGTGTGTGTGTGTGTGTGTGTGTGTGTGTGTGTGTGTAGTTCTATGCATTTTTATCTCATGTAGATGCATGTACCCACCATCACAATGAAGATACAGAACTGGTCCCTCACCGTGGGTCTCCCTTCTGCCGCTGCTTTACGGTCACGTTCAGTCCCCACCTCTCACCTTCACAGTCACTAATCTCTCCCCCATCTCTGGAATTCTGTCATTTCGAGAATGCTACACACATGGAATCGTGCAGTACTTCATCTTTTGAGATCGGCTTCTTCCAGTCGGCAGAAGGCCCTGGAGATCCGTCCGGGTTGCTGTGTGGTGCGTCTCCGCGCTTCTTCCTGCTGAGCAGGATTCCGTAGTGTGATGTGTCACAGTGTGTTCAACCATTTACATGTTGATGATGTGACACGGTGTGTTCAACCATTTACATGTTGAAGAACACTTGGCTCGTTTCCAGTTTGGAGCTATTATGAATAAAGTTGCTGTGAACATTCACTTACAGGTTTTTGTGTGGACAGAATTCTTCTTTTCTCTGGAAAAAAAATGCCAGGAATGCAGTTGCGAGGTCGTATAATAAATGCCTGATTTGTTTTTTAAGAGACTGCCAATCTTCCAGAGCGGTGGTACGATTTCATACTCCCAATGGCAATGTGTATGTGATCCCATTTCTCTGCATCTTTGCCAGCATTTGGTGTTGTCACTATTTTTTTATTTTAGATGTTCTAATAGGTATGTAGCAATATCTCACCATGGTTTCAATTTGCGTTTCCTAATGGCGAATGATGTTTCATGTGCTCACTTGCCAGTCATATATCTTTTTGATAAACTATCTGTCCATCTTTTTTGTCCATTTTCGAATAGGATTGTTTGATTTTTTTAACTGTTTCGTTTGAGAGTTCTTTATATATTCTAGATAGGAGCCCTTTGTCAGATACCCTTCTTTTTTTTAAGTAGTAACTATATGCAAGGCACTGACCCAGCACCTGAGGATTTTGCAATGAACAAACATCATTGTCCTTGCCCACAGAAAGCTTATTCTCTTTTTATTTTTATATTTATTTATTTTTTTTAGCCACACGGTCTTGCCCTATGTCCCGCACTAGAGTGCAGTGGCACCATCGTAGCTCACTGCAGCCTTGAACTCCTGGCCTAAGAGATCCTCCCACCTCAGCTTCCTGAGTGGCTAGGACTACAGATGCATGCCACCACATCCAGCTAATTTTCTAAAAATTTTTTTGTGGAGACAAGAGTCTCGCTATGTTGCTCAGGCTGGTCTTGAACTCCCAGCCTCAAGCAATCCTCCTGCCTCGGCCTCCCAAAGTGCTTGGATTATAGGTATGAGGCACTGTGCCTGGCCACAAAGCTTATGCTCTAGAGTGGGACATGAGACATTAACAACTGTTTACACTGTTAGAGATTTTTAGCTGTGGTCACAAAGGGCCACAAGGGAGAACTAGGGGTGCGATGAGAACAGAAAGTGGCAGGAGGGCCTTTGCCTAACCTGGGAGTCAGAGAATCCCGGAATTGAACCAAGATGTGAAAGAGCGGAAGATGAGCAGGAACACGTGTGGGGGCAGGTGGGGCGGTTCCTTCAGCCCCCCAAGGGCTGCGCCCCATCCCCTGCTCTTGCTAGAAGCACATATTTACTCCCCGATGAGGAAAGGCACAAAGAGCAATAAGAAAAGCACAGAACTGGGTGTTCACGTCTGAGATCAGTCCCCCACCCCATTCCTCGCTCTCTCTATCTCTCTCAACAATCAGAAAGTACATTTTAAATTTTTTGCTATCATGAAACTTGTATTAAAATAAAGAATTTGATTGAGCCAAAAGAAATGCTGTTGTTTTCTTTTATTACACAATCCTTGATTGAGCTTGGGAACAAGAACTTCGTTATAGGAGGAAGGTAATAACTTCATTTAGAACAGAATTGGATTCATAAATAATATCCTTTGTACAAATTTCATTTTGAAAAATTGAGTGATTTCATAAAACACCTACAGCCTAATTCTATTTGTTCAATACCTCCACAGAAGTGTAGCAAGCCTCAAGAGTATAAAATTTGAAAAACCTGTGTTTTTGATGCACTCTATTTCTTAATTCTTACCCCATCTACTACAGTTGGAATTACTCCAGACTTTCCTCTCTTATCTGCTTCTTCATTTGTATACAAAGTTCAAGGTTGCCCACTCCCTACTTCCTTTGCTAGCAATTATTCCAGCTAGCTCCTTTAGAAATGACTCCATCGACAGAATTTAAGAGGGTCATGTCCAATACACATAGCTTCAAATTGAAGTGAAAATCCCCACTGTTTTCCTCATTGTCGAAGCAATAAATAGGGCCCATTTCTCCCAATCAAAATTTTAGAAGCAAATTAAAGAGCCCCATGAGGTGGAATATCTAAGCGTGTGTGGTTCCTTTAGATTTAGAAACAGTGCTTCCCGAACTGAAATAAGACCATGTGGCCTGACACCAACACACAATATTATGATCAAGACTGTGAGTGGGCATGGTGGCTCATGCCTGTAATCCCAGTGGCTTGAGAGGTTGAAGTGGTAGGATCATGTGAGGCCAGGAGTTCAAGACCAGCCTGGGCAACATAGTGAGATCCCATCTCAAAAAAAAATTAGCCAGGTGTGGTGGTGTGCACCTGTAGTCCCAGCTACTTGGGAGGCCGAGGCAGAAGGATCATTTGAGCCCAGGAATTTGACGCTGCAGTGAGCTATGATTGTGCCACTGCACTCTAGCCTGGGGACAGAGTGAGACACCATCTCTAAAAATAATAATAATAATAATGATAATAATTAAGACTATGACAGAAAATTCAGGAAATAGAATTACTGTACCCAAGGCATTTGATTTGCTACTTGCTGTTGCCCCAATGCACCCTGCATTTCCCCTCCTCTCTGGCTTGCCCCCTCTAAGCTGTCACCAAGAGAAATTAGATCAAGATTAGTCTGTAGGTGCTTGGTGCCAATGAGGTTTTCTCCTCCCTGATGTTGGGGGTTCAAAAAGCCACTTGGCTCTTCTCTCTTGTTCTCCTCACCTCAACATGTTGTGGACATTCCTATCTGTGTCGTCCTGCCTCTCTGTGGATTTGGGCCAAAACCCCAAGAAGAGCAACAGTATTTTGAAAATGTAAAATGTCATATGAAAGACTATTAATGATGCCGGTGCCCCGGGGGTGAGGTCCGCTCAGTAGCACTTGGAGGACAGAAAGAATTCACTGTGAATTCATCAAAGTTCCTTTCCTAGAAAATCAATAAGACCCCTCAGTGGCATACAACGTCTTCTGATTGCAGGTGACCCTTTCCACTCTGACATACTAACATTTACCAAACAACACATAGTAGAGTTTAAAGAGAAAAATCAAACAGAACAAGACTTTTCATGTTGGTCGTGCTCCAAGCAGATTCTTTTTGTAATGTGAGTTAAATATTGCATAGCTTGTGCAGTTGTTTCTGCTTTTATCTGATCTTATTTTCATGGAATCTATATATGAAGAATCTATCAACTGTTTAGCAATAGGGAAGATTGATTTAAATATTTATTTTCTTAATAGGTAGTGTAGGTGTGCAGTACTTTTGTGACAATTAAGGAAAAATTTCACTTTGATTCTTGGAGCCCCTTGAGACCCACACGGTTCTTTCTCCTTGTAGTTCCAATTGCAATCACCGGTACATTGTGTAGGTTAGTGACAGTACATTTTCAGCACAGCCTTTCAGCAACATGCCTCGCTTCAGACATTCTGGAGGCGCTTTATTGAGATTTTTGTATTGGCCATGCTGGATAAGTCTCTAAGCTAAAATCATAAGTAGAAGTACAAGGCAGAGAATGTTGGAACCATAGCTGCCCACCAGTGTGTGTGTGGGTGCAGACCCAGAACTGTTCTCTGGGTAAGCCCTTGGTCCTGCTTGCAGAAACTCCTTATAGAAGTTGACGGACTTTTAATCAAACAAATGTTCCGATATGCCTTTGAAATATCTTTATTTTCAGTATAGCAGAGAGGTTAAGACTGAAGGCTCTGGAGCCAGGCTATGTGGGTTAAAATTCTGCTGTCACTGTTTCCTAGCTGTGCAACCTTGGGCAACTTACTTAAGGTCTCTGGGCCTTAGTAACCTGTTCTACGAAATGGGTGTTACAATAATAGCACTTGCCTCATAGGATTGCTGGGAAGAGAAAACGAGTTAAGACATGCAAAGTGCTTCAAACACAATATGCATGCAGTAATGTTAGCCATTATTCTTTCATTGTGCCCTTAATACTCTGCTTTTCTTTTAATTTAATTTTTATTTTTATAAAAATAATATATGTACCTTTTAAAAGATTCAAATAGTTCTTTGAGGCTTTCAGTGTTTTACCCAACTTCTCTCTACTCCATATTCCCACCTAGGAGATAGATGCTGCCACATTCAACTCTTCTCTTTACTTCCACAAATGTTTATTCTGAATTTTTTTCAGTTTTTAAAATGAAAGCTTAGTTTCTAAATATATAAAATAAGAATTTAGCTCTCATGAACTCTGCATCACCTAGGTATTAAATCAATATCTAGATATTTTATGAACTTGGCTACAGTATATATGTATATGTGCACTTATCTATTATATATTATTATAGCCATGCTAATAAAACATACATATGTATCTGTGTAGATGACTGCATCATGTTGTATACTATGGGTATATTACCTTTTTATGTTTAACTTTTACCTGGAATTTTTAATTGAATAATTTTAACATTTGCTTATTTTTATATTTACATATTACGAACTGAGCCCACATTCTCTAACAGATGAAAATCTCCCTCAATAAGTGCAAACATGTAGCACATCTATTTGTTTTACTTTTTTTCTCCCATGCAGACATCCTCCCTGGAGTCTTCTGCTGTGCTACAGTCTGGATGCGCTACTGTCCAGGCTTTCTGGGATTTTCCTTCATCGTCACCCTAGGAGTTCCCTTCAGTCTCTTCCACATTAGATACATCCTCTTGTTTCCTCATGTCATTTTTCTCTTTCTTTTGCTTTCATCCTCGTTTTGTTGAACCACACCCTTCAGTAGCTGCTGGAGAAATGACGCAAAATTGGTACAATTTTTGTAAACTTGTATGTATGAAAATGCCTTTCTACAATCCTCTTCTTGACTGAGATTTGCTAAGTATGGAAACCTAAGTAGCAAGCCATTTTCTCTCAGAATTTTGATTTTGAAGGTATTTCTCCATTATATTTTAGTTATATTGCAGTGTTGCTATGGAGAAGTCTGAAGCTTTTTGACGTCCCATCATTTGATTTTTGATCTACCTTTTCTCTCTGGAAGCTTTTAGTATATTAATTTTGCCTTACAATAATATGACTTAGTTTTGTGACCTTTAAACTTATTTTTGCTGGCCATCAGGTGGAATCTTTCAATCTAAAAACTCACCATCTTTCAGACTTGGAAAATATTTTAATAGCATTTCTTTGATTATTTCTTCTTCCCCAATTTTCCTTCTTTTCTCTTATTTTACCACTTGTTACTCAGATGTTGGCCCTCCTGGATTAATCTTTTTATGTTTGAGCTCTTATTTTCTAAAACATCTATCTTTTAGAGAGATGTCTGCAGATTTATCTTTTAACCCTTCTATTAATTTCTTTCATCCTGATAACATATTTTCATTTTAAAGAGTTCTTTTATATTATTGTTTCAGTTTCTTCTCATCTCTCAAAGTCTTTTTTTTAAAAATTGCTAAATTCTATCTTTAATCGGAGAAAAAAGTCTTGAAGTTTGCTAATTATAGAAATAGTTTTTCAGTTTTCTTCTGCCTCCTTCATTGGTTCTGTTTCTTTGATTCGGTCTCAGTCGTATATGTTAGGATAGTTCCTCTAATGTCTGATGATTTTTGCTGTTTATTCACATTTAGGACAGAGGCACACAAGGTCTGTGTGGGAGCTCTGAGAGCATGGGTCTTCAGGGTCACTTCAGGGTCACTGTCTAGGGATCAGGTGGTTTCATTGAAAGACTCCAAAACGTTAGTAACTGGAAATCTTTTCTCTTGCTTGGCTCAGTTTCTCCAGAAAACAATCATCCAGTCTCATGCCTGAAAGGTATGAACCTGGCTTAGGGGCAGGGTCTCAGCATTGGATATGTAAATGTGAACTTAATTCCCCACAGTTGAGCAAATTGGTATCCCAGAGATCTTGCCTGGCTACTCCAAGATCCAGGGTCTAACTGCTTCTGATACAGGCCTTCTACCAGTTTCCCCATTTCCAATCCCCGCTGGTGCTAGTCGTGTCTAAGCTTCTCAGGGGCCTGCAGTTCAAACATGCTTGCATTCTGTCTTGCTTCCCTCCGGCCACACCCCTGCTCCAGCCTCCACCACAGGCAGACTTTCAGCTTCCTTTGGTCTCCTAAATCAGCTGCCGTGTATCCACCTGCTTCTCTGTTTCTGAAATCTTATTGACATCTCTTGAATATTGAATTTCTCTCTCATTCTCTCTGTCCTTGAGGAGTTTTGCCTTTGTTATCCCTTTACTATCATGTAAGTGAAATTTCCAGAGGAATTGAGGTAAAACATAGGTTTCCTCTGCCAAGCCTCACTAGAAGTTTCTCAGAAGGTTTTTCAGAAGAGGATTTCTCCTCTGCTCCCTGTCCACTTGATTGTCGAAGCAGTGAAGTGAGGTTGATTGGGGGCAGTAGAACACAGTGGTCAAGATCAGTGGTCTCCGAGAATGGAAAGAACATCCCAGGGAGTGTACAAGATGATCCATTGGCATTAGGAAAATGTTAGAATTTCCATTTATATTTTTAATCCAAAAAACTATAAAGAATTTGAGCTTTACTCAGACTGCTAAATATTATAAACTTTAATGTTAGATTCTGGTTTGATCCATTTGCCAAAATGGTCGTGGATTCCACATGGTGCCCAGGACCTCCTGGTAGCGGAGGAGGGTAGGGTACCCCATAACACGGCAGGATGGGCCGTGGTGCTGCACTCATTCTCTTTTGGAATATTGAAATATATTGCCCTTTGATAGTGCTACAAGATATCTTGATGTGGCTAGTTTTATGAAAACAAGGCAGAAAAAGTATAACATTCACTGCGCTTTGTAATGACATAGAGAATTTCTATGAAAATTCCTAGTTTCATCATGAGATTCCCTGGTTATATTATAACAAAGTTCTCAGAAATGTTGACCTTAAGGATATTATACATTTATATTTTTCTTTTACAAAAAGTCAAGCAACATAAATTGTGACCTTCTCTGCTACAGCAGAGGCTATCAGAATAAGTATGATATTAAGCAATTATTATAAACGGTCTATCTAATTAAAGGAAAGATAGTGTTTTAAAAATGAGTGAGAAAATAGCATACTTTAAAAGGGAACTAGTGATTTATAGAGAACATTTTGAAACTAGACGTTTTGCAATGTTTCTTATATGAATATTTTCACTGCAAAAAAGGTGGCCCATGTTAAAATTCATACGTGAATACTTTTTCAAAATTTAGAAACACTCTACCCAGTTTAAAGGTATTCTAAATGAAGAATTTCAGAGGGTTTTGAACCATTTGTGAAAAATATATGAACATCTTACTTTCTGATTAGTTTGCAACTGAGTTCAAGAGAAATGGAAATTTACTAGTCGGGTTATAACAAAAATTTTTCACTAATTGGTGAATGAGATTGAAAAATGAATATCATCATTTAATAAGAGCAAAGATGCACATATTGCATTTTGATCCCTATATCTTTGTATAGTATAGTTTTTAGTCACGAGTGCCTAAATGTCAAAGTAAACTTAAGTTATAGTCAGATCTTTGGATCACTGTGTCATAACTAGCACACTCAGATTTAAAAAAATAATGATGCATTATTCATAATATTAGTGATAGCAAAAGATTGTGCTGATAATAAAGAAAATAAAAAATTTAAATATTGTTTATTTCATCTGTAGCTCTCTCATCCTTTAAAAAATACCCTTTAGCAGTCTCATGATGGAAATAATTGTATTCATTCATTAACATATAATTTGTTTAAAAGTCATCCACATATACTGGGAGTGCATGCTCAAATTTTATTTTTAGTGTTAGGAGTGTATGAACTTAATAAAAAACAAAGACTGTGCATTTAAAGCCAAGGATTTGAAGTAGACTGACCTAAATTCCACTCTTAGTGCTGTTACTTATTAGCAATGTGAACTTGGGAAAATTTACATGCAATTGTCAACTTCCTCAACTGTTTCCTCAACCTAAACAATAGTCAGGAGGTAGGGGAGATGGGGTGATGTTAGTCGAAGGGTACAAACTTCGAGTTATGAGATGAATAAGTTTTAGAGACCTAATGGACAGCATGGTGACTGTTGTTAACAATGTATTGTACACTTGTAATTTGCTAAGGCAGTAGATCTTAAGTGTTCTCACCACACACACAAAAAGGTGTGATGTATGTTAATTAGCTCGATCGTGGTCATTGTTTTACAATGTGTACATGTATCAAAACATCACATTGTGCACCTTGAATATATACAATTTTTATTTGTCAATTACACCTCAATAAAGCTGAAAAAGTACTCAGGCATCAAAAATATACACAATATGTATAAAGTATGTAATTAAATGCCTAGAAAACAGTAACTGTTCAACAACTGGCACCTACTAATAATTAGGAAATGACGATGATGATAATGATGATGGTGATGATGATGATATGGCCTGAGGACCTGCCCTTATGTGATGGAAAGGGATGTGTGTGTTCCAGGTGCTTTCCCAAACTGATAGTGTGAGCTCTCCTATGCACCACTTTCATCAAAAGCTGAGCTGTGCTAAATCATGTTCACAGAGGATCTCCAAAAGAGAGATTGCGCATATACGGAGTGAGTCCTGCCTTTTGCTTCTGTAGTGACGTTGGTAACTGTGCTCTTCTTTCTGATGATGGAACCCTGTCATAGCCTTGGAATACTCCAAGGGCTACATCAGGGAGCCACACCCTAGTGAGCAGAACGGTTGGAACCTGGCTGCCAACCCTGACTCAGAGTGTTCAGTTGCTCCTTCCTTCTTGGATTACTCTTCTCCATCAGAAAGCTGTAGACTTTGCCACCTCATTAGGCCTCTCATCATAGGGCTTTAAGGAATAGTTATGCTAACTTGTTTTTTACTTACAGGTTCTATGAATATTTTAACTAATTATGCTTTCTTCTTTGATCTGGCTACCAGGAAGCTCAACAACTAACATAGTCCATAGTTTACAACTCTACGGGAACCTTTCATGCATTTAGAAGGCTAAACCTTGCCTCCAGCTACTTTTCATTATTATTATTATTATTATCCCTTTGCCTTATTTCTTTACTTATTTTATATTACTACCTGTATATTACATATTTTTGTGAAATACTTCATGTTTACCTCAAAATTTTTTTGGAAACCAGATTGAATAAAATAAAAATGTAAACCTGTTAATTTTCCTGACATGAATAAAAACAACTTCTCTTTAAATGTCTAATGGATAATTGCCAAAACCATCATTGTACTGATAAGAAGCGGGAATACTGTGTCTAGTAAACTTAGGAATTTGTAAAGTTGATTGGAGAATTGAAGCAGACCCTAGACTCACGTGACAGTGAGCAACCTTCCAGACCCAGAGGGCCATGGTGCTCTGTGGACGAGACTGTGAGAGGACTGCATTGGTGAGAAAAAGGGAAGGAGGAACCCTCTTCTGTTTATTTCCCTTGAGATCATTTGCCCCATCACACTAAATAAATAGAAGAAGCAAATAATATTTTATTTGATATAAGAGCCCATCTGTCTTAGTCCATTTTATGTTGCTATAAAAGGGTACCTGAGACTGGGTAATTTATAAAGAAAAGAAGTTGGGTTAGCTCATGGTTCTTGAGGCTGGGAAGTTCAAGGGCATGGCCCCAGCTTCTCGGGAGGGTTTTCATGCTACATCACAATCCAGCAGAGAAGGTCAAAGGGAAGTGGATGTGTGTGAAGAGGGAAAAACCTGAGGGTCATCCTGGCTTTATAATAACCCGGTCTCTTGGGAACAAATCCATTTCCATCAGAAATAATCCAGTCTCAAGAGAGGGAGAACTTGCTACCACAAGAATAGCACTAAGCCATTCATGACGGACGCACCCCCAAACACTTCCTACTGGGCCCCATCTCCCAGCACCACCACATTGGGGATCAAATTTCCATGCCATTCTGGGGGAACGAACAAACCATATCCAAATCATAACACCATCTTTAATAATCCAGATATGCAACTACTCTTATAAGAGTTCCTCTCAATGGACACTGTGGCAGGGACAGGGATTACAAGTTCATCTTAGAAAAGACAGACAGCATCAAGGCCTAGCGTGGTAGCTCACACCTGTAATCCCAGCACTTTGGGAGGCCAAGGTGGGAGGATTACTTGAGGCCAGGAGTTCAAGACCAGCCTGGGAAACATAATAAGACCTCATCTCTACAAAAATAATTGTAAAAATTATCCAGATGTGGTGGTACGCACCTAGTCCTAGCTATGATTGGGCCACTGCATTCCAGCCGGGTGACAGAGTGAGACCTTATCTCTTTTAAAAAAAAAGGGGGGGGGCATCAGGAGTGGAACTTGGAACAAGGGAGAGAAGACAGAAAGGGACAGTGAGAGGGCAGCTTGTCTGGGCCCCTGTGGTAGCTCCTGAGAGTCACAAATATTGGCTCTGTGTGCTGTAGGTGCTCCACTAATACATTTTGTCATTGGAATGCATCTAAAATGCCTGTCTCTTGCCTAATGCCTCATTTGCTATCCACATTGGGAGTTCTTAGCTCATTGAAGTCTGCAACTAACTTCAAATGAAAGAAAAAAAATGCAAAAGGTATAGTTGATCCACTAAACTCACCAAATTTGTTTATCTAATTCTCAGTGAACATGATTTGATCAGTTTTTTTGGATCAGTCGTCAAGGGAAGCAGAACTCACCCTTAGAAAAGGAATTGATATGTTGAATTTGAGGATCTTCCTTCTTTAACCCTGTGAGGAACTTACTTGAAAGCCCCAACCCACTAGCTAAAAAAATCATAGCTTTGTTTATAATAGATGGATCAAAATTCTCTCTTAAATCTGAAAGGCATTGTATAATGAATTTTTTCCATACAGTAGCAATTCTGATGTAATCTTCGAATTTCCTTGCTAAGAGCCCTGATACAGGATATATGTCCCCTCCAAATCTCATGCTAAAATTTGATCCCCAGTGTTGGAAGTGGGAGGTGCTTGGATCATGGCGGGTGGGTCCCTCATGAATGGCTTGGTGCCCTCTCTACAGTAACGAGTGAGCTCTTACTCTATTAGTTCAGGCAATAACTGATTGTTTAAAAGAGGCTGTCATCCCTTTCACTCTCTCTTGCTCCCTCTCTCACATGTGACACACCTGCTCCCCCTTGACCTTCGGCCTTGATTAGAAGTTCCCTGAAACCCTCAGCAGAAGCAGATGCTGCTGCCATGCTTCTTGTACAGCCTGCAGAACCATGAGCCAGATAAACCTCTTTTCTTTATGAATTACCCAGTCTCAGGTATTCCTTTATAGCAACACAAAATGGACTAAGACAGGCCCTTTCAGGGGCTCTGTACTCTAATACCCTTATCTTACAGCTACAGAAACAGAGACCCAGGCCGTTAAATGACAGGTCAAAGATCACACAGATCGGTGGGGCAGAGTTGAGACCAGAGCCAGCCTTTTGAAGTCAGTTCAGTCTTTATTCTCAATAACACGTGGCCTCCTGAAAGCTGTGCCCCTGGGCCCGAGTCAGTGTGGACTTCAACTGCACTGGTGATTCTGCATCCGTTCTCAGCTCAGCTAATACCTGGGGAACGATTATTGATTCTGCTAAAAACCATGGTCCCTAATTGTACCTTTCAGGAAGTGCAGATGACTCAGCTGCCCAACCTGCTGCATGCTAAAATGAATCAGAGTGAGGCATTTTGAGTGGTTCCATTGTGTGAAAAGACTGTCAGTTGCCTGGTTACCAGAGTGAAAAATATAAAGTAATTGTACCTCTTTGTGGCCAAGGGGGAAAGGTATTTAATTGTCACCATGAAGCCTGAAAAGTGGAGTCAAAGGCCAAATCCCTGACAGATAGATGTGAAACATTTGTGACTTTCAGTGGGTTTGTCTTTCTGTGATATTGGTACCTATCCACAGCATCATGCAGAGACAGGCCAGTGGAGCAGAGAGTAGCAACTATATTAATAATGATAGATAAACTTATGAGCCTTTACCATGGACCATGTAGGATGCAAGTACATGATCTCTGAAACCTTACAAGAACTTTTGGAGGTATAGACTCTTATTGCCCCCATCTTACAGGTGAGGAAACTGAGGATGAGAAAGGTTACCCAAGATGGCAGACTTCGTAAGAGTGCAAAGAGTTAAGAATTTATACTCAGATTAATATAACACCAGAGTGTAAGCTCTTAACTACAACCCTATCCATCTTCTCTATAAATATCATAGAGTATGGTATGTATCAATTAATCCTCCTGTAGAAATACTGGCCCATTTTTTGGAACACTGGACAGTGGTTGAGTTGTGATCCAGAACAGAAGCAACGTGCCTGGTTCCTTCTTGACTTTCATTTGAAGAGCCCGCTCGACCCAGGGGACTTTATAAGGCTTCTCTATGCTTTGTAAATCTTGTTCTCTAGTGCAGTCCAGTATGAAGTCTAGAGAGGCTCCCTGGTATAAATTAAAAAGTATTTTATGGAAATTGAGTAAATGGGTTGCAGCCCAGGCTCAACTACTAACTTTCATGTGACTTTGGAAAAAGCCGTTCTCTGTCCATCAATTTCCTCATCTCTAAAATGAGGAAGATTGTTGAGTAGGTGATTTCTAGGTTCTTACAGCTCTAAAAAAAACAAAAAAAACAAACAAAAAAACCCAGAAAAACTCCAAAATCTGAAATTCCATCATAACCCCATGGGAAGAGTGCCGGCTCTGGAGAGAGCTCACCTTGATGTGAGTCCCAGTACCTTCCTTTCTTGTGCAGATTTCATTAAGTTAATCTCCATAAACCTCAGATGTCACATTTGTGAAAGCAGAATGACCTACATCATAGAGTTGGAAGGATTAAAGAAGCAAATGTGTGTACCTTGCATAGCACAGTACTAGCCACATAGCAGATAAATGCCCAGTAAATATTAGCCATTATTATCATCAATGGGAGATATGGGATAAAAATAGTCTAGAACCCAATATTAAGTATATACCTAAAACATATCCTTGATCAAATACTGACGTCTACATTTCTGCATGGGGCAGAGCCAGATATGCTGGTCTAGAGGTTTGGAGTAACGATTTGCAACCCGTGCTTCTAAGTGGGAAGGAGACGGCAGGAGGGTCGGACAGAGAGACAACGTGATTGCAAGCTGTGGGGATAGGAGGGCGGGAGCCTCATGCAAGATGGATAAACCTGGGCCTGGCTGGAGTTGCTCCTGCATATTCATGGGAGAGTGTTTATTTTAAATAAAGTATTGAGGATGCCTGGCTCCTCTCAACTTGCGTTGAGACTGATTGCTGGTCTTTGATGGGGAAACTGCTTTGATCTGTAACAAAGTCAGCCAGGCAATCACCATCCAGATTGCTTTCAAATACTTTCTGATGTCCTCAGAATGGAGGCTTTTCTTGAACCAGTTTCAGTGTACCAACAACAGAAGAGAAGAGGAAAATAAAGGTTCCTGCTTATTCCTGGTAAATAGCACACGTGTCACGGCAGCTGGGCACCCCGTTGTCACAAGTTCAGCAGCCCCAAAAAGTCCATGAGTCTGTGACCACAACCCTCCCCCGGCAAGGAGGCAGGACTGTAATGGTGTGTCACTAGTAGCAGGCAGATGGGACCTGCACCTACTGCTAAATCCAACATGCATAGCCTCTTGGTAAACCCCCATTCTAGCACATTTTTCTAGCCTATCTTTCTGGGCGCTTTAGGAAGAGTATAGCCTGAGAGAAGAGGAAAGCAAATAAAGTTTTCCTTATCTTTACTGTATTCCGAATGCCTGGCAGAGTTATCAATTGAACAAAATTGAATTGTCCTCGCCTGTGGGCATTTTATTGACATTTTTTAGCAGATGGAGCATTTTATCATTCTTATTATATGTGTCTATACCGAGTATGTACAGACTTTTTTCTTGTCGTTATTCCCCAAACGATACAATATAAGAGCTATTTACATAGATTTACATTGTATTCAGTATTATAAGTTATCTAGAAATGATTTAAAGTATAAGGGAGGATGCGTGCAGGTTATACGCAAATACTATGCCATTTTATAAGGGACTTGAGCAAGCGCGGATTTGGGTATTTGATGGGGATCCCGGATCCGATCCCCCATGAATACCAAGGGATGACTCTGTGTGTATGTTATTCCTAGGCTCATTCCATCGAGTGTGAATCGGAAGGGTTGTCAATTCAGTTGAGAAAAGGCGAGCTGGGAGAGATCCTCAGAGGAAGATAAGGACTTTGGGGAATTTGTGGGCTCCTGGCACCCTCACACTGGCTGTCAAATCCTTCCCTCTCTGGAATGTGTCATTGCAAGGCATGTATTTGCTGGTGTAGTGAGCATCTTAGTCACGCAAAGTATTTTCACCCACACATAGGGTATGTCTGAGGACATTCCACTCTACAGTGACTAATAACGACTGACCGTCATTGGGAGCTTATGAGGGACAGACTGTGCTGAGTGAGTGGCACATATTTGCACTCTCTCATCAATACTCACAGCAAGCAGGTTATCTTATCTCATTTTAAAAGGTGAGGATAGCGCAGCTCAACTTGATTAAGAGACTAGCTGGTAACTGGCAGAGTGGGATTTGACCC